>NW_006793646.1:284246-318017 GCF_000442215.2 Lipotes vexillifer | reverse complement strand
TCGTGCCCCGGTCCGGGAGGATCCCACATGCCGCGGAGCAGCTGGGCCCGTGAGCCATGGCCGCTGAGCCTGCGCATCCGGAGCCTGTGTTCTGCAGCAGGAGAGGCCACAGCAGTGAGAGGCCCGCGTACCGCAAAAAAAAAAAAAAAAAAAAAAAAAAAAAAAAAAAAAAAAAAAAGTAAGATTTTTTTTTAATTTAAAAAAAAATTTTTAATTAAATTTTTTTTAATTAAAAAATTAAATTTTATTTTATATTTGGCTGTGCTGGGTCTTTGTTGCTGTGCGCAGGCTTTTCTCTAGTTGAGGTGAGCAGGGTTGCTCTTCGTTGCGGTGTACAGGTTTCTCATTGCAGTGGCTTCTCCTGTTGTGGAGCATGGGCTCTAGGCGCATGGGCTTCAGTAGTTGTGGCACGCAGGGTCAATAGTTGTGTCTCGTGGACTCTAGAGCACAGGCTCAGTAGCTGTGGTGCACGGGCTTAGTTGCTCCACAGCATGTGGGATCTTCCTGGACCAGGGCTCAAACCTGTGTCCCCTGCATTGGCAGGCAGATTCTTAGCTACTGTGCCACCAGGGAAGCCCCTAAAACACTAAGATTTTATATGACCAAGTAAATTGTATTCTCTTTCTCAAATTTCAATTCTTAAAATATGAGAGTTGAATAAATTTTAGTTTTTAACTCTCCTGCTGGATGATGATTCATAAAAGCTTTAGCCCTTACATTTCATACATGTGCTATTAATTAAATTCTATTACCATAAATGCTTCCAGAAGAGATCTGAAAACTAAGGGAAAGCTTCCCAGTTTATTGTTGCTTCATGTTTCCCTTGATTAATCTTCAGGAAGCCAAAGGAACAAGAACCATTTATTTTGAAGTGCAGAACATGGAAACAATGGCTTGGCGTTGCTTAACTGTCATATTTTACTACTGTCAGGCAAGATTGCTCAGGGTTAGTTACCCTGATTTCTAGGGTGCTCAAATCCAAGAACTATAATTTCCCTTTCCTTGTATTAAAGACAGTTCTCTGACTCATTCTTTTATTTCAAAACTGGTCCTACACATCCAACTGTGAGCTAACACCAGAATGCATTTTTTAGGGCCAGTCAACTAAGCCAATTGAAAGAAATGATTTAATGAACATCTGTGTTATGGACTGAATGTCTGTGTCTCCCCAAAATTAATATGTTGAAATCCTAACCCCCAATGTGATGGTATTAGGAGGTAGGGTTTGGGGGAGGTGATTAGGTCTTGAGGATGCCGTGCCCTCATGAATGGGATTAGTGTCCTTATAAAAGGGACCCAAGAGGGCTTCCCTGGTGGCGCAGTGGTTGAGAGTCCGCCTGCCAATGCAGGCGACACGGGTTCGTGCCCTGGTCCGGGATGATCTCACATGCCGCGGAGCGGCTGGGGCCGTGAGCCGTGGCCGCTGCGCCTGCGCGTCCGGAGCCTGTGCTCCGCAGTGGGAGAAGCCACAGCAGTGAGAGGCCCGCATACAGCAAAAAAAAAAAACAAAAAACTGGGACCCCAGAGAGCACTCTCTCTCTCTCTACACCATGTGAGGATACGAGGAGTTGGCAGTCTGTATTATTAGTAAAATCCAAAAAGTCGAAACAAACCAAATGTCCATCAACTGATGAATGGATAAATAAAATGAGGTCTAGCCATACAATGGCATATTATTTGGCAATGAAAAGGAATGAAGTTCAGATAACATGAAACAACATGGATAAACTTTGAAAATATTATGTGAAAGAAGCCAGTCACAAAGGCCATATATTATAACTCCACTTTTATGAAATTTCCAGCATAGGCAAATCCACAGAGACAGAAAACAGTACGTAGTTGCCAAGGGCTGGGGAGAGTGACTGTTACAGGTATGGGGTTTCTTTTGGGAGTAATGAAAATCTTTTGGAATTGGATAATGGTGACAGTTGCACAAATCTGTGAATATGTTAAAATAAAACACTGAATTATCTACTTTAAAAGGGTGAATTGTATGGTATGTGAATTATATCTCAATAAAGCTGTTTAAAAAACAAAACAAAAAAGTATCAGTCTGCAACAAGGAAGCAGGCTCTCACAGACACCGCATCTTCAAACACATTGATCTTGGACTTTTAGCCTCCAGAACCATGAGAAATAAATGTCTGTTGCTACCCAGTCTGTGGTATTTTTGTGATGGCAGCTCAACATAACTAAGACAATCTGCACGCATTCAAATCAGTGGGGCCTACAGAGCTACATCCCGGAATGGTCGTAAAATGAGTATTAGAGATCCAATTTTTGACCCTTATTCAGATCAAGTATTAAAAAGATGGACAAAGGTATTTGTGTCCAAATATGGCATGCAAAAGTCTAATTGCTGGGACTTCCCTGGTGGTGCAGTGGTTAAAGAATCCACCTGCCAATTCAGGGGACACAGGTTCGAGCCCTGGTCCGGGAAGATCCCACATGCCGCGGAGCAACTAAGCCCTTGCACCACGACTACTGAGCCTGCGCTCTAGAGCCCGCAAGCCACAACTACTGAGCCTGAGAGCCACAATTCCTGAGGCTGCGTGCCACAACTACTGAAGCCCACACGCCTGGAGCCCATGCTCTGCAACAAGAGAAGCCACCGCAATGAGAAGCCTGCGCACCGCAATGAAGAGTAACCCCTGCTCTCCTCAACTAGAGAAAGCCTGCATGCAGCAATAAAGACCCAACACAGTCAAAAATAAATTAAAAAAAAAAAGGTCTAATTGCCATAACATAATTCAAGCGAAATGGCTTTGGCATCCTGTACAGCATGAGGAAGACTGAATTTGTGGCAGAATCAGCGAGATATTTTGAATTATGTAGAGTCAGTCTCAGCATTTCAAGTTTCTAATGAGGAGATATTAGAACTGACTTCTCACCCATGGGGATAAAGAGCTAAATAGTATTGTACCACCAACACCACCACCTTCCACAGGTTGGCTTTTTGACTGAATACCATCCAAAGGCAAACAAAAAGCAACATTAAAGTCCAGATGGGTGCAGAAAGGGTAGTCTGATCGAAATGTGACCTAAGTCTTTATTCCAGATGAAAAGAGAATCATTCTTTGTCTTCAGGAAGTCAGGACTGACAGAGAGGAAATGAGATCTATCTAGGTTGGAAACCCTTTGCTATGAATGATTAGTCACTTCACCTTGGGCAAGCTACAGCCTCAATCTTTTAAACCTTAGTTTCCACTTAGGTAAAATGAAGCTACCAATGCCTTCCTTATAGGTTGTAAAGATTAAATTAAAGTATGTAATTGCTTGGCCTCGATCCTGGCAAGGGTCCAATCTCTACAAACATTCATTTCTCCTCTCCCTCTCCTCACTCCACATTATTTTTTATCCAATGTGTTGTGCAGATTTAGTGTTTCATAAATGACTCCATAGTAATCATGTATTATGATGGGCTATAAAAATAGAGAATGAATTTTTAGAGTTATTACTTTTTCTTCCCTTTTAATTAATTAATTAATTAGGCTGCACAGCTTGCCTTGTGGGATCTCAGTTCCCCCACCAGGGACTGAACCCAGGCCATGGCAGTGAAAGCATCAAATCCTAACCACTAGACTACCAAGGAGCTCCTATTTTTCTTCCTTTTTAAAATGACTAGCTTGACTTCTTCATTACAGTGGCTGCCTAGAAAAGGGAAGGCCTAGGTTTAAATTCTTGCTTTGACATATTTGGGACAGTTATAGCGTCTTTGGATTGTGTTTTGTCATTTGTAAAACATGATTTATGATGACACCTTTCCTAACTACCTTAATCTCACAGAATTCATCATACCCTTCTCCTTTATATGCTTTTTGCACTTAAAGTCCAGGACAACACACTTGTCTAGGTTTCCTTCTCATGGATCTTATCCTGGGACATCTCCTCTTCTCTGTCTATACTTCCTTCCTGAATGATGTGAACCAAACTCAGGGCATTAAACACTCCCAGATGTTAACAACTCCCAAATACATAGCTCCAGTCTAGGTGTCTCTGCTGAACTCTGGACTCAGATCCAAACGCCTATTCGACCTTGAACGTTTAACAGACATTTCAAACACTACGTCCAAACCTCATCTTTATTTCTGAACCTGCTCCACTTTCCCCACCTCAGATGATTATTCTGGTAGCTCTGGCCAAAAATCTTGCAGTTATCTTTAACGATTCCACTTCCCAAAGCCCATGCCATATCCAGTTCATCAGCAAACCCTATTAGCTCTACCTTCAACATGCATCCAGAAACTGTCCATTCTTACTAATTCCATTGCTACCACCTGATCTGAGCACCACTGCCTCTTGCCTGGATCACTGCAATAAATTCCTGACTGGCCTTCTATGCTATCCTACTCCTGCAGAATTTAATCTCAACACATACACTAAGGTGATCCTTTGAAATGCTAAATCAGATCGTGGCACCTTGGATTAGTTCTTTATTTTACCAGAGTAAGGGTAAAAGTCCTTCATTGGCCGAGATGGCTCTACACAATTTGGCCTCATTGCCTTTCAGACCTTCTTGCCTTAACTCTTCCCTCTGAGCTCTGCTCCAGGGACAGTGGCCTTCTTCTTCCTCAAAACAGGACAGGCTCTGTCTATTTCCTCTTCTGAAAGCCTCTTCCTTCAGAGGTCTACAAAGTCCTTCACTTCTTCAAGTTTATTCTCAAAAGATACCTCCTTGATGAAGTCTACTCTGATGACCCTGTTTAATATCACAATCTCACCTGGACTTGACCTTTTCTCTTTCAAACTCCTGCTTCCCTTAATCCTGCTTTGATTTCTCTTTTCTCCATTGAACCTGTCATTCTAACATAGTATATAATATACTTATGTATTGAGGGCAGGGGCCTTTATTTCTTTATCAATAGCCCAAGGGCTAAGAATGTGTAGTAGATACTCAATAAATATTTGCCAAATGAATGGAAATATTCATTTGCCAAATGAATATTTGCCAAATGAATGGAAATGAATTTAACTATGGTGAAAATGGAATATAAAGAGCTATGCTTAATTTTTTTAATTAAGGGATGAGACGCACAAGATTAAACAATGCAAAATTTTGAAGCAGCCAATTTGAAACTAAAAATACTTAGTGCGTCACTGTGAAGAATCAATTTTCATATTATGCTGCAACAAAAAATTAAACATATTTGATGCTAAAAATGATGAGTCAACTCCTAAAATATCTTTCTGAGTAGTTACCTTAAATGTGATTTTAAATGCCATAAATCACCATTCTTGTTTTAAAAACATCTTTGTCACCTAAAAGTAAAAATAAATTTAATAAAAAATTCTAATTTTAATAACCACAAAGGTGAGAAGTTTTATCTTTTAAAACAAAATTACTTGTTTTTTAAAAGTTTTGATGTATGATTTAAAATAGCATTGTGATGGTTAATTTTGTGTTGACTTGGCTGGGCCACATTGCCCAGATATACAGTCAAACATTTTTTCTGGATGTTTCCACGAGACTGTTTTTGGATGAGATTAACATTAAATGGGTAGACTTTGAGTGAAGTAGATTGCCCTCCATAGTGTGGGTGGGCCTCATCTAATCAGCAGATGTTCTGAATAGAACAAAAGACTGAGCTCCCTCAAGCAAGAAGGAATTATGCCAGCAGACACCCTTGGAACTTGAACTGCAGCGTTGGCTCTTCCTTGGTCTCCAGCCTGCTGGCCCACTCTGCAGATTTTGGACTTGCCTGTCTTTTTAATCACATGAGACAATTTCTTAAAATAAATCTAGATATCTATATATGTATATCTATGTACACGCACATATCCTATTGGTTCTGTTTCTCTGGAGAATTCTGAGTAATACAAGCATCATAATGAATTACAGTAATAAATTAAATTTGGAGTGTCTAATTTAATACAAGTATTCTTTGTATCTTAGGAGTTCCTTCTGGAGGTTCAGCAATACACTGTGATTTTAAGAAATGTTCCATAATCATTTATGTTCTGAGAAAGCTCATCTAGAATAAACTTACAAAGTCAATCACTCCTCTTTAAACTTTAACAAACACCCTTCTCAGAGCCATGTCTATATCTTCAAGAACACGTTTAATCTTCCTTATTATTTTCACATAAGTCTTCACTTGGAGGGGAGGTGTGGGCATTAAAATTCTCCACTAAAATTCTTTCCAATCTTCAATGTCCCTCTTAAGTCTCACCACCTCTAGGAACTTCTCCTGTGAAAGCGCTGAATGACATTTTGACTACCCACGGAACTTTCCTTTCCAATCTACTTTGATAAAATTAAATAGCATTTTATGATTTGACTCATTTGGTAGCTTTTGTGACACCATTTCCCTCCTGGTTCTTTTTTCTGATGCTCCTTTTCTGTCTCCCATCCCTCAGATTGGCCATTGACTTTTAGCATTTCATAGAAGATGAAGGTTCCATGGTCATAAAGATTTGACAAACATTGGGTTAGCAAGTTAAATCAAAGTTATCTATTGTAGGACTTTACAGAGCTCTTAATACGCTGAGGATTATTGTGACTTTCCAAGGGGAGGATATGATTTATAGTAGAATAAGAAAAAAAAGTCCAAGAGAAAAGTATGTAG
This sequence comes from Lipotes vexillifer, assembly GCF_000442215.2. Lineage (NCBI taxonomy): Eukaryota > Metazoa > Chordata > Mammalia > Artiodactyla > Lipotidae > Lipotes > Lipotes vexillifer. The sequence continues at coordinate 311,451 of NW_006793646.1, read as the reverse complement.
AAGATTGAGAAAAGGCAATCAGAGAAGTAAGAGAAACCAGGAAAGAATGATGTCATGGAAATCAAAGATGGGCAGACTTGCAAGAAGGGAGTATCAACAACGTCTGAAGTCCCAGAGGTCAAGTAAGGTTTTGATGAAAGCAAGCTGTGAATTTAGGAACTAGTAATTTACTGGTGATACAATGATAGCAATTTCAATGGCGTGGGAAGGGCAGTTTGACGCAGGTTGAATGGTCAGTAAAAAAATGGAGAAAATAAATATAGAGCATCAATTCAAGATGTTTGACTATAGAACCATGGTGGATCTTTTTCCCTCTCGAAATTGCAGAGATTTGAACATGTCTATAACCTGTGATAAAAGAGTTAATAATGAAGATAAGTTGAAGATATATGAGATAGGGAATAACTGCTGAAGAAAAGGACCCAATGAGACTAGAAGAATAGCATCATGAGCACAAGTAAGGAATTAGCTTTCGACAGGAGACACTCCACTTCCTTTGATTCAGAAGAGAAATAGCCAAGAACGAATACAGATGTGGACAAGTTCACAATTCATCTGCCTCCCTCCTACACGAGTTAGATTCTGAAAACACAATCTGATCATATTTAGCTTCCTTCAGAGGCTTCCCCTTTGCCTTCAGGATGAATTCCAAATTCCTTCAAATGGCCTTTCAGAACTAGCTCCTGTCTTTCAATCTCCCCCTCAATCACTGCCCCCCTCCATACCCTATGTTCAAGTCACCCACCATGGGGCTCCCACTCACGTGGGCTCTTTTCACTCCAAAAGCCTTTGCAGTCTCAAAGGCTCTCTGCCTCAAATCCCTGCTCCCCAATACTCTCCTGAGAAATGCTGAACTTCTCTGTATAATTCAACACCCCGCTGAAATATCAGGAAAGGTAAAGTCTTCATCAGCCCCTTCTGTCCTTCTGTACATACTCATCCATTCTCCTATCTGACACAGCACTTTTTACGAGCCATTATTTGTTTATTTTTATAAACTGTCTCTTACATATCTGATTCTTCCATTGGGTAGTGTTGGCACATGGTGATATTAGGAACTGTACCTATATTGTGCTTAAGACACAAAAGGGGATAATTAAATGTCTGTTGTAATCAAGACTGAACATGTTTTGTCTTCAAATCAGATGTATTGTAAATTCTTCTGCAGTATTTTATATGTAGTATAATCTATATACCTCATGTAAAACATATTTTAAATATACTATAAACTATATATATATATATACACATATATTTTTTAATTTTTTAACTTTATTTATTTATTTTTGGCTGCTTTGGGTCTTCATTGCTGAGTGCGGGCTTTCTCTAGTTGCGGCGAGCAGGGGCTACTCTTAGTTGTGGTGCACGGGCTTCTCCTTTTTGTGGCTTCTCTTGTTGAGGAGCATGGGCTCTAGGTGCGTGGGCCTCAGTAGTTGTGGTTTCCAGGCTCTAGAGCGCAGACTCAGTAGTTGTGGCGCACAGGCTTAGTTGCTCTGCGGCATGTGGGATCTTCCCAGACCAGGGCTTGAACCCGTGTCCCTTGCATTGGCGAGCAGATTCTTAACCACTGCGCCACCAGGGAAGTCCCTAAACTATATATATTTTTAATCTAGGACAATACCTGAAATACTAGACCAATGAATAAAACTAGCTGAATTAAAATAAAGTATTAAGCTTTAGTTATATTTTAACATTTCTTTGATTGTATTAAAGGTTTATAGCCTCTTTGTACAAAAATCTAAAATATTGACACTGCATAACTCTAAACTAGCAATACCTTCACTACATATAAAAGGAAAAAACTACTTTAGCATATTTTAGTGAAATGTGCATATATGCACACATGGTTTTCCTGCAGTACATTCTGTAGTGTCATTGTTTTTAACATTTTTCTCCCATTTCACTTTTTTTTCTCATGTCAGCTAAAAATGGACCTTGGAAAGGGAAAAGTTGGTTCCCTAAAAATAGAATATATAATAAATTTCCTACCTTCAACTGCCACAAACTGAAGAATTTAGTGCAATGATGAAATACATGTAATTTACATTCATTTATTTTAACTCATTGGTTCTCAGCACTATCAGAATCTCTTTTCATAATAAATTTTTGATGCCTCTTTTATTATCCTGAAACAAAATTTATAGATAATTAACATTATATATTTATATGATATATATAGAATTTGGAAAGCTAAATATAAATATAATATTTATAATAAATATATATATTTATAATATATAATAAATATATTTATGTATTATATAAATATAATATTCCTTTAATATTAAGGAGAAATAAAAGGAAAACAATTTATAGTAACATAATATATGTTTCAATTTATAAATGCTTGTACATGAGTACATTAGAAGACACAGTGAAGAAGTCAGATATTAGTCTACACTTATTGACAATAGCCAAGATATGCAAACTACTATCGACGGGAAAATGCATAAAGAAGCTGAATAAATATTATTCAGCCATTAAAAAAGAGTGAAATTTTGCCATTTGCAGCAACATGAATGGACCTTATGCTATGTGAAATAAGTCAGAAAGAGAAAGACAAATACCATACGACCTCTCTTATATGTAGAATATTTAAAAAAAATAAAATTTCTTAAAAAGCTCATAAAACAGACTTCCCTGGTGGTCCAGTGGTTAAGACTCCATGCTTCTACTGCAGGGGGTGCAGGTTTGATCCCTGGTCGTAGAACTAAGATCCTGCATGCCATGGTGTGCGGCCAAAAGAAAAAAAATGCTCATAAAAAATAATAGTAACATTAAATTGGATTTAAGAGAAGTAAAAAAACCAGAAGCCATTCCAAATGGTACCGAAAAATAAAGAACCGGGTTACTGTGGACATTAGAATTGAAAATTGTATATTTAGATATATATTAAGGCTGTGCAACAACAAAAAAACTGTGTTCATAGGTAAAAAGCTTGCACTTATATGAACATGCAATGGAATCTGAGAAAGTCATGGAGGATGAAAGGTGAGGGACACAGGGAAATTATTTTGCAGCATGGCTTGGCACACAGATGTTTATCAGCCTGGTCCCTGCCCCACAAACCACCCATCACTGTGACAATTAAACAGGTCCTACAGAACTCCATGACACCCCCTGGGGCAGGAACACCCCTCCTGGGGGTAGTTCCAAATTGAATTCCTTGAACACACTCTGAGCTAACGGAAATTTGGAAGCTTTGTTTAATAAACTGAAAGTGCGCTCCACTTATACAGCTGATGTAACATAACCATAAAGTTAATTTTTCAAGAGTGAAACTTATGATCAGTATCATGATACACTGGTGGTACCCGTCCTTACAACAAAACTGCAAATGGGGTACCGGAGAGGATACAGGATTTATTCAAGACCTATTTTATACAGTTTGGAAGCTTTTCAATTTTGTTACTTTCTATCTTACCTCTTTCAACTTTGAATTACTCACTGCTCCAAATTGAAGCCCAATATAATTCTTCCTACTCACAATATGCTGTATTTCAAAGGATAACATTTTCAGCTAAGAAAACTTTAACTAATTTTGATGAATTTAACCGGGATAATTGATGTCTCTTAAGTCTTATCTCTCAATAACAGTATGCCTAAAACTATTTTATTCTTTTTCAGGCATGTACTATCACCCTTTTAAATGATCTTTAAGATCTCTGATCCACATCTTCAATAAAAATCTTTGTAAAGGTAAGCATATTATGAAATCATAACCCAGTTTTCTCCACCTTCAAAGATATAACACAGGGCTTCCCTGGTGGCACAGTGGTTAAGAATCTGCCTGCCAATGCAGGGGACACGGGTTCAAGCCCTGGTCCAGGAAGATCCCACGTGCCGCGGAACAACTAAGTCTGTGTGCCACAACTACTGAGCCTGCGCTCTAGAGACCATGAGCCACACCTACTGAAGCCCGCGTGCCACAACTACTGAAGCCCACGTGCCTAGAGCCCGTGCTCTGCAACAAGAGAAGCCACCGCAATGAGAAGCCCACGCTCCACAACGAAGAGTAGCCCCCCGCTCCCCGCAACTAGAGAGAGCCCATGCACAGCAACAAAGACCCAACACAGCCAAATAAAAATAAATTTATTTTTTAAAAAAGATACGACACAGAGACTCATATTAATTAAATTATAAGTGCCTGAAGCCTAATTAGAAATCCTGGACTCGACATTCTGAAAGATCTTATAATATTAACTTTTAGAAAAAAGGCTAGAAATTAGGGGGACTTTTTCCATTTCCCTTTTAAATGATCTGTGATGCTCTTAGCTTGACTAAATTTGATAATAAATCCCTGATGATATTGAATATGCTCATTTTTGGATATTTTTCCCATTTACTTAAACAAGATTTTCAGATCATGAAATATTTATTGCAGGCTTATGGGTTACCCTTCGGGTTAATATTGCTCTGAATTCAATTTGAGTTGTGAACATGGAACGCATTTATATATGTTGAGACAACCACAGTGCAAATATACGAAATATCAAAAAGTATTAACTCATTAAGATATTTAAACCATGAACCACATTCCAAATAGAATATTCAAATTATTTTCTTATTACGATAGAAACAATTAGTCATTTTTGCACTGCGCCTGCAGGGCACTGTGTGCTGATTCTAAATCTGTACGTAACAAGACGGAGGGAAGCTCCCTCTCTCCCTGCCTCGTGCATCATGTTGCTGAAGTGAACACCAGTAAAGAGCATCTTCATTTCCCCCCGAATCTCCTCAGCCTTCTACCTTTCCTGATACTTTGTCACCCACAAAGGAAAAAAATGAGATTTGGAGTCAGCAGTTCTAAGTTCAAGTCCTGCCTCTAAGTACTGTATCCCTAAAGACATTCTAAGCCTCTGTTTCTCATTTATGAAACCGTGATAAAAATAGTTCTAGGTACCACAAAGGGATGTTAACACGACTTAAATACCATAATTCCAGTGAAAGTATTTTTTTTAATCCTAGAGTTCTATTCAAATGCTAATTTTGTTCTTTCTTTACTTTTTAATCCCTCAGGTTGCCCGTTACTTCACTCTGATCTTTCCCCTTCTTCATCCTTCTTAGCCTCCAGATAACAACTGACTTGGCAAAATTCCTCCCCTCATCCATGACACTGTTCTGCTGCTTGCCTATTATTTCTCTGGGCACTTTTTCTTCATTTGCTCCTTTACTTTACATTCTTTTCTTTCTTTTTTTAACATCTTTATTGGAGTATAATTGCTTTACGATGGTGTGTTAGTTTCTGCTTTATAACAAAGTGAATCAGTTGTACATATACATATGTTCCCATATCTCTTCCCTCTTGCATCTCCCTCCCTCCCACCCTCCCTATCCCACGCCTCTAGGTGGTCACAAAGCACTGAGCTGATCTCCCGGTGCTATAATCAGTTATACATATACATATGTTCCCGTATCTCTTCCCTCTCGCATCTCCCTCCCTCCCACCCTCCCTATCCCACGCCTCTAGGTGGTCACAAAGCACTGAGCTGATCTCCCGGTGCTATGCGGCTGCTTCCCACTAGCTATCTATTTTATGTTTGGTAGTGTATATATGTCCATGCCACTCTCTCACTTTGTCACAGCTTACCCTTCCCCCTCCCCACATCCTCAAGTCCATTCTCTAGTAGGTCTGCGTCTTTATTCCCGTCTTACCCCTAGGTTCCTCATGACCTTTCTTTTTTTTTTTTTCCTTAGATTCCATATATATGTGTTAGCATACGGTATTTGTTTTTCTCTTTCTGACTTACTTCACTCTGTATGACAGACTCTAGGTCCATCCACCTCACTACAAATAACTCAATTTTGCTTCTTTTTATGGCCGAGTAATATTCTATTGTATATATGTGCCACATCTTCTTTATCCATTCACCCAATGATGGACACTTAGGTTGCTTCCATGTCCTGGCTATTGTAAATAGAGCTGCAGTGAACACTGTGGTACATGACTCTTTTTGAATTATGGTTTTCTCAGGGTATATGCCCAGTAGTGGGATTGCTGGGTCCTATGGTAGTTCTATTTGTAGTCACTTCTCACCCTCTTTCCAATAGTCTATACAGACATTTTTAGTTGGCTATTTTGTTGCCTCCTGAACTATAGACAATAATCACTCCTTTTCCATTTAAATACTATGATTTCTCTGGTTCTTCATGTTTACAATACTTAGAAGTATTGCTATGATTTCTTTGATGTCCCCTATATTTAATCAAGCACTAAGACTTACCAATTTCTATTTTAAATGTCTTCTGGATTTAACTCTTTTTAAACAATTTTTTTGACAGCTACCACTTTAATCTTGGACTCTATCACCAAATACCTGGGCTAAGGTTACCTTTTTCCTCCTGTCTATCCTATATGTAGGGGTCAAAATTATTGTTTACCTCAAATACCAATTTTCTGGCATATTGTTTCACTCATCAAAACTTCCAGCAACTTCCTGTTGCCTACTGCATCAAATAGAAACTAAATATACATGAAGATATGAGCCATTTTTGGAGCCCATGTCTTGCTTCTTTTCAAAACAAACTCTGTGATTTAACCAATAAGAACTCTGAGAAAAGCAGCTTAGAATTAAAACATGTTCACAACTCCACATAATTTTATCATCACAGGCTAAGTATGGTACATTTCCGCCATTAAAAAATATAAAACATTAAATTATAAAGAACATTATCATCATTAAATCAAACCTCCTCCCTCATTTTACAAATAAGGAAAATAAGATCTGAATAAAATTAAGCCGTTTTCTAAAGCCATATCATTACTAAGAGCAGAACTGACACAATCTTAGTTCCTTGGATCCCAAGCTCCATTTTATTTACATCATACTTTTTGCTTCTTTGTGAACAAATGTGACATTTATGGTTTAAAATATAAGGAGGTTCTTTGAACCATCCAGTAGAGACATTTCACATGGATATTTAACCTATAAATTCGATAATGTATCACTGTCAAATATACATTAGAAATATAATTCATAAAATTAATTTAAAAAGTGAAGGTGATTCTGCCCATCATCCCAGTCAGTTTGAACATGCTCCAGAGTCACCCTGTCAGGGAAAATGTAATGGATATTCCTTCAGGTAAAAGATGGGAATCCACTGTCCTCTGGGAAAAAACATTACTATTCTACATACTCATTGGTGAGGTAACTTAGCTTTATAAAAAAAGTACCTCTGTGTCCCACTTCCAAAATTACTTGTCCTTTTTCTTCCTAATAATTAGAAAAATACATTTCTTCAGCTATTCTAGCCCATGTAATGCAAAAGGCTAGTTTTGACTGGTCTCATCATCCCTCAGCAGATTTGGGTGTCTCACCGCTAAACATATAAATAGTTGAACGTGTAAAATGGTACAAGCTAGAGAGATACGACTTGTTTGTTCAAATAATTAAGACTCTAAATATAAATTCTATTCGAGGGTTGTGATGCAATCTTGCTTGCACCCTAAAACCAAGAAATAATAGAATGGAAGGTGAAGTGAAACTCTTTCCTCTATTAACATCTACATTCTCTTGCTCATGAATTCATGGCGCATTGGGGGAAAGTGTTGAAAATAGCTTCTGACATAAATGACTACATTGCTAGTGTGCATAAGCTGCTGACACAGGCTCTAGGTTGCTTCCAAACGCCTCTATTTCTTCCATTTTATCCCCCACAACCAGAGCCTTCTCTAGAGAATCTTTAGAGCTTTGGAGTCTTCAGGGTTCGAGGAACTATGGGAAATTAAATCACATAAAGAACTCATTTCGGGGACTTCCTTGGTGGCGCAGTGCTTAAGAGTCCTCCTGCCAATGCAGGGTACACAGGTTCAATCCCTGGTCCTGGAAGATCCCACATGCCACGGAGCAACTAACAATGTGCGCCACAACTACTGAGCCCATGTGCCACAACTAGAGAAAGCGTGCTCGCAGCAACAAAGACCCAATGCAGCCATAAATAAATAAATAAATAAAAGAACTCATTTGGAACTTGACATTAAGTTATTAATGACATGGGTTTGAACATTAAATATTTTAGAAAGTATGAGCAATTTTGAAAGAGTTGATAATCTCAAATGCTGGATATGCCCTTACCCTATAAGAAGGCTGCAAGTGTTCTGTTTTGTTGTTTAGAAGAGCCAGATGCTTGATAAGAAAGGCCTGATTGAGTCAGCTTCCATTAAATAAATGCAGGAGAAAAAATTTTAAATATTTAGGAATTTAATCAACTCACTTTTTTACATTCATCTTTTCTTGCCATCAGTCTATGAATATGACATGCACTCATCTAATGGGTCCTTTCACATTTTAGGGGATAAAATATTAAAGTTCCTTTCAAAATAAATGAACCGAAAGATCCACAGTACATCATGAAGAAAAACGGCTGTTATGCAGTGGATTTACTAACAGATTTTGCAGTGTAACCCAAGGTCGTGGAGTTCCAGTTAGTGGCAGGGTGTTCATTTGTTTGTCTGAAGGCATTTTATTAGTGTGAAAGAGACAAACTAGATTTAAAAGGGGGCTATTTAAACAGAATGTGGGTTTCTTATATTGACTACCCTGGCTAAGGTGTGGAGTTTAAGAAAACAGATAATTCAGATATCTTATGCAGACTCACTTTGGTCTTTTTATTTTCTCTTTAAACCAGTAGACTCTAAGGTAGAATGTATAAAAAAACCCAGAGGGGTGAATAAAAATATTAGAATTTCTATATATTTGTCACATTCTTCTCTTTATTTGTATTTATGGGTTTAAGTAGTTTTTTACTATGAAAAATTTCCAAATAGACATAAAAGTGGAGAGAACAGAACAATAACCCCCATATTTCATTATTTGGATTCAACAGTTATAAAGACTTTGCCACATTTACTGCATCTACCCCGTTTTGTTGTTGAGGAATTTTCAAGCAAATCATATATATTAAATTTTTTTCCTTTATTAAATATTTAAGTAGGTATCAACTCAAATTGAAGACATATGTCTACAACTCCATTAGAACAACTAACAAAATTTAAAATAATTCCTTGGTATAATCTAATATCCAGCCCTAGTCCAATTTCCTTGCTGTTTTATTTGAATCAGGATCTAAACCATGTCTCAACACTACATTTGCTTTGTAGGCTTTTTGTCTTGGTTTGTTCTAATATAAAGCTAACCTGCTCTTTCCTCCCTTTTATTTTTTCCTTTCATGCCATTGACTTGTTGCAGAAACCTGGTCAGTTATTCTGTAGAAAAGCCCAGTTACCGAGATTGTGTGTGGCCTTGTGGGGTCATTTAATCTATGTATCTACTCTCCTTCAAAAAGAAGTTAGCTTGTCTAGAGGGTTGATTCAAGGAAAGGTCACTTTTTTTTTTGAGGGATGGTCAAAAATGCTACATAGGGAATGTTATATGCTTCCTATTATATCACTGAATGTTTGGTTGTGCCACTTTAATGATGTTAAGACTAAATAGTGGTTTCAGGTGATAAACAGACTGATCCCTCCATTGTAAAGTTTCCCATCAACACTTTTTCTGTTTTTACCCATTAATAATCATATCCTAAGCCAATTACAAGTTGCAGGATAATGATAATTAGATTCTATTTTTTTCTATTATCTTTGCACATTTATTAGCTTGAATTCTATAAAGAAGAACTTTTCCTTGTCAATTAAGGATGTGGTTACATATGCAAACATAAAGGAAAGCAGGACAAAGCCTTATTATTGACTGCCAAATATCAGAGTAAGAAGAAACTGACTTAGTTCAGATGGTGACCAAAGGGTGGTAACTGTGCCTTTTTTTTTTAAATTGACTTTCTCTCTCTTTTTGGTATCTGCATAATTAATACATTAAAAATATATTCAACATCTTTAAATCAATTGCATTCAATATTTAAAAAATTTTTTTGATTCTCAAATTGCCTCTAATTTGGCCAAAGGGAGCCCTTTTATGTTGATTCCTGTATCTTTTAGACACAACTTCAGTAGCTCTGAGAGTTCTAACTTGCTTTCTGGTGCAACAAAATGTCCCACACTCATGTATGCCCAACTCTAAACACGGAATCAGATGCTCCTCCAAAGATCCCAAGTCACTGCTAGTGTGGAATGGTATCTAGATCACAGTCTGTTTGTGATCATTTTTATGGGGTTGTAGAATAGATTACATTATTCCCAACTACTCATTCCCTTCCCACTTATTATCGCATGATTTCCAGGGCATCCTGGCAGGCAGAATACACTCCCCTACCCCAGTTCCAGGTCTGGCCATGTGACGTGCTTTGACCAGTGGACATCCATCATGTTAAATGGATGCTTTCAGAGCTGTTGCATGATTTAGCTCTGCCTCCTGCCTTTGCCCTTGGCCACAAGGACTGTCTCTCCCAAATAGGGGCAGCTCTTTCAGCCTGGGGCCAGGAATGAGACATGTAAAGCAGAGATTTTGCAGCTGACCTGGAGCCACCAAAATTGAAAAGCATCAAAAATGATGCATATAGTTGCAAACTACTGAGATTTGGGTGGGTTTTGTTACTTCATAAAAGCTGACTGATACAGGTTGTGATTTCATCTAGGCCTTTTTAGTAGACAGACATAGAAAATGTGTCGTTCTTCCTTTTTTTTTGTATTTTTCTTTTTCTTTCATTTTTTAAAATTTAAATATAGTTGATTTATAATGTTAGTTTCAGATATACAGCAAGGTGATTCAGTTACTGTACATATATATACATATATATGTTTATGTATATATATATATTCCTTTTCAGATTCTTGCATCTGAAAAAAGCATCATGAGTTCATAGTGATTTTTCAAATCAAATATAACATTATAGGGCTTTAACTTACCTTTTTAAAAAACATTATACATTATACATTAAACATTATACATGTATCTGAAAATCTTTATCTTTCTATATCAGTATAATTACTGATTTGAATTGTCCTGTAATACAAAGTAGATTCAAAAGAACAAAACCACTATTTTAAATTACTTTAGTTTACCAAGTATTTGTAGCTTTATTCATCCCTAAAGTATATCTTACTATTCAGGGGAATATTATTTTCTAAGCTCAGACTGGAGCTTCTTTCCTCTATGTGGTTATATCACTGATTTGATATAGAGTAGGTTCATCTCTTTCCATCTGTTTTCAATTTTCACAGATGGATGCTTTAATGAATTTTATCTTTTAAATAAAACCTTTAAGTTTTCAAAATCAAATCTATGTAATAAGTTATTAAGAGAAATCTGTTCTATTCCTGTCTCTTCTACCCATTGTGAATAGTTTTCATTTAACTTCCCAGCATTTCTTTCTTATGAAAAATGTAGCACGTGAAGCTATACAGTTCTGTACCTTGCTTTTTTCACTTACTATATCTATACATGGAGACTGCCCTCATTCCTTTTCATGACTACATTGCACACCATTTTATTTATTCAGCCAACCCCCTGCTGATGGGTATTTGATTGTTTTCAGTCTTTTTTTTAATAAATAATTTTGAAATAAATAATATTATGCATGAATCATGTCCTGTTTTATACAGCTCTGGAACAGGCTCCCAGTAGTGGGGTGGCTGAGTCAAAGGGTAGATATGTAATTCTTCTACACATTGCTGAATTCCACTCCAGAGCAGACACCTCATTACACTGCCCATCAAGAGTGTGTGAAAGTGCCTATTTCCATACAACCTCAGTAAAGGAACATGCAGATGAGTTATATGTTTTTGCTAATCTGGTAGGCAAGAGATGCCGTCTTTGTGAAGGTTTAATAATTTACATTTCAAGTTATGTTGAGCAGAGCTTCATACTTATCAGTTTCTTTTTTTTTTTTTTTTTTGGCTGCGCAGCTTGTGGGATCTTAGTTCCCTGACCAGGGATTGAACCCGGGAGCCTTGGCAGTGAAAGCAAGGAGTCCTATCACTAGACGGCCAGTGAATTCCCAAGAGCTTCATACTTGAAGAATCATTTGAATTTTTCTTCTGGGAACTCTCTGGGGTTTGCTTGTGTGTATGTGTGTGTGTTGGCATGCCCATGTGCCATTTTTCTATTTTGTTCTTTATATTTTTATTCTCTTTCCATTTTTATGGGCTCTTTGTTATATCAGTGACAATACTCTTTGGTTGAGGATTAAACTACAAATATATTTTCCCAATTAGACATTATCTTTTGATTTGTGTATAGTGTTTTGTTTTTTTCATGCAGATGCTCTTTGGATATATAGTCCAATTCATAGAAGAACGTACCATGCTTTGTTCTGTTTTGTTTTGTTTTGTTTGTGGGCAATGGTCTTATTTATTTGCTTACTTACTTACATTTAGATCTCTGATTCATTTGAACTTTATCCCTATGTACACTATCAGGTTCAGATCCAATTTACCTTAAATCACTGCACAACTGTTGTAACAATATTTAATAAGAATTCTCAATGGTTTGAGTTGCTACCATTTTATATGTGGATAAATAAACAGATAGATAAATACAGACATACAGAAAGGTAGGTTTAGATAGATAGATCTCTATTTTTATCCCTATCTATCCTAAATTTATAAATGAACTTGGGCCAATTTCTGGACTTTATATTCTGTTCCATCGGTCTGTCAGTCTCTTCATGTACCAGTCCCACAGTGTTTTAATTACAGAGCCTTTATCAAACTCTGTAATATAGGGCTACCACCACTTCATTTCTGCCAAAGGTATTAGTGTTTGCATCTAGTATAATATTTATTTTATGTATATTTTATAATTAATGTAATATATTGATACAAAAATACATGTATATAATTTATAACCAAAAACTTACATTGGGGCATATGCTCTTTAAAAAAAAAAAGTAGAATATGGAATCAAAAAAAAAAGTTTGAGGGCTTCCCTGGTGGCGCAGTGGTTGAGAGTCCGCCTGCCGATGCAGGGGACACAGGTTCGTGCCCCGGTCCGGGAAGATCCCACATGCCGCGGGGTGGCTGGGCCCATGAGCCATGGCTGCTGAGCCTGCACGTCCGGAGCCTATGCTCCACAACGGGAGAGGCCACAACAGTGAGAGGCCCGTGTACTGCAAAAAAAAAAAAAAAAAAAAAGGAAGAGGTAAGGGATTTTGGACTTAGACCTTCAGAGAGGGCTTGCGTTTGGCAACATGGAGAACATTTGAACAAGGAGGACAACGACAGTAGAAGAGATGGAGGCTGGAAGGAGAAACATTGTGTCTAGATAAAATGCCATAGAGGTTCACTCCCTTACACACACACACACACACACACACACACACACACACACGGCACAAACACAAAAGAACCTGACTTCTTCTGGGACCAAAAGCATTATATGGGGTCATAGTACAATGATACCATAGCTCCAATCAGTTTATGTAAAACTTTTATATATTTTATGGCAGAGCTCACTGTGTTTAGATTATTGGATTAAATAATAATAACCAGTAATTAAATTATTGGATTGAATAGATCAGTGTTTATTTACACCTGAGTCATTGTTTATTTCATATGTCCATTCTACTTCTGATTAGAATCCACTCCTATTTTAAAGTGACTCTAGAGCATTTTTTTTAACATAAACACAATTCTCTCTTTTCAAATTTAGCACTTTCCCAGTAGCTCAACGTGTTCCAATTTTATTCATGGTCATTACTTCTTTCCTCTCCTTTAAAAATAGCAGCAGCTTGCACTTGTCTGTAAATCCTAGCTGGTGCTGGTGTCTCTGTCCTCTCTGGCCCTTACTCTCTTCTCCTTTGGATTTTTTCACTGGGTCTTGGTTGGAATTTTTCTCTTTCTAGTTTTGATCACTGGTTTGGGAGTTTATCTCCCTCTGTTTTGTTATAGCACTTGGTTTCACTACTTATATTTAGTGGTTTTAACTAGAAGATAGATAGTCCCTACTGCATCTTGGCATAGGGTTTTAAAAAGGCCTCTTCAAGATGTTATCATGAGTCCTGTTTGGCGACCCAGCTTTGGGTTGTGGCTTTAGTTACTAGTAAAAATAGATACTTTGTAGGAAAGCACAGAATATTATACACAATATGATTTGATCTGTTGGAAGGTGCAGAACATTAAGCACAGTAATTTTTATTTTTAAACAAACTATACAGGTATGCTCATATATGCTGGAACTACATCCCCCGCCCCATGATTTTTCTGGAATCACATGCAAGAAACTTAAGAGTGGGCTACATCATTGATGAGAAAGTAGAGAAAAGGGAACCCTTATACACTATTGGTAGGAATGTAAATTGGTGCAACCACTGTGAAAAACAGCATGCGGGTTCCTCAAAAAACTAAAAACAGAGCTACCATATGATGCAGCAATTCCATTTCAGGGCATATATCTGAAGAAAAAACACTAATTCAAAAAGATACATGCACCCCAATGTTCATAGCAGCATTATTTACAGTAGACAAGATATAGAAGCAACCTAAGTGTCTATCAACAGATGAATGAATAAAGAAGATGTCTCATACGCACACACACACACACACACAAACACAATGCAATATTACTCAGCCATAAAAAGAGAATGAAAATTTGTCACTTGCAACAACATGGGTGGACTTGGAGGGTATTATGCTTAGTGAAATAAATCAGAGAAAGACAAATCCTGTATAATATCACTTATATGTGGAATCTAAAAAATAAAACAAACTAGTGAATATAACAAAAAGGAAACAGACTCACAGGTATAGAGAACGAACTAGTGGTTACGAGCGGAGGGAGTGAGGGAAAGGGACAACATAGGGGTAGGAGATTAAGAGGTACAACCTACTATGCATAAGATAAACAAGCTACAAGGATATATTGTACAGCACAGGGAATAAAACCAATATTGTATAATAACTATAAACGGAGTATAACCTTTAAAAATTGTGAATGTCGTATATCTGAAACTTATATAATATTGTACATCAACTATACCTCAATTAAACAATCAGATTAAAAGAGTGGGAGTGGAATAAAAATCAGGAGGACTGTAAAGGAGACAGTTCTCATTTGATAACTTTTCTGTGATGTTCGAATTCACCATATACATAAATTATGCTAGTTGAACATGTAAGTAGATGCATTTAACAGTGATCTATTTTTGTCTTTGATCACGTCCATCATAAAGTATTGAGCAAGTTTTCATAGTGTGAGAAAAGCTAAAACTGAAAACAGCAGGTGACTCTTTTCACAAGATGTGAGCCAGCAAACCGGAAACACCTTGCATAAAGGAGAGAGACCAGCTAGGCTTCTTCACTCTGTACAAATATAAAGACAAATTTGTCCCAAAATGTCCCTGTGAGGCACTTTGAAAACTAAAACAAAATACAAAATCCAACGAAACGAATAAAATCTTGAGTCCAATGACATGAGAGAGAGAGAAAGACAAGACTCTTTAGTTAAGGACTAAAACTCATGTCAGTTATGCTCACAAGGATGCTTGCTCAGGGCTTTTGGAGCCCAGACAGTGGAAAGCTAAGAGAGTAGCTCTTTTTCTTTTTTAAATCATTCAAGAGCACTTTATTTACTCACATAGAGTCCCCTCTTGTACGTTTCCCCACTTCCAGTTTCTAGAAGGAAATATTTGACATTTTTCTCCACAAAGTTTCTTTCCCAGTGGGCTGTTAGCAATGTCAACAACAGCAGTAGGAGATCCTCTGAAGACCTGGAGAACGCAGTTGAACAGGCATGAATGACCCGTTTACTTAGAGTAAAATGAAGTGCTTACCTCTATTTTCAACAGTTTTAGAGAATTTCTGGGAGGAAAATTATGGTTTAATCAGTACTCGTCGAATTCTGTCCCTTAGAACATTATACAGTCTGTGGTTGTACTTCGGGAACCGTTCAAAATTGTTTCCGAAAAATATATTTTTTAAATTATTATTTTTTTATTGAAGTATAGTTGACTTACAATGTTGTGTTAGTTTCAGGCCATTATAGGTTATTATAAGATATTGAATATAGTTCCCTGTGTTACATGGTAGGTCCTTGTTGTTTATCTATTTTATATATAGTAGTGTGAATCTATTAATCCCAAACTCCTAATTTATCCCTCCCTGCCCTTCCTTTTTTAGTAACCATAAGTTTGTTTTCTATGTCTGTAAGTCTATTTCTGTTTCGGAAATAAGTTCATTTTAGATTCCACATATAAGTGATATTATATGCTATTTATATTTCTCTGACTTACTGCATTATTTCATTCTTATTATGGCTGAGTAATATTCCACTGTATATATTTACCACATCTTCTTTATCCATTCATCTGTCAATGGACACTTAGGTTGCTTCCATGTCTTGGCTATTGTAAATAGAGCTGCAATGAACACTGGGGTGCCTGTATCTTTTCAAATGAGAGTTTTTGTCTTTTCAGGATCTGTGCCCAGGAATGGGATTGCTGGATCATATGGTAAGTCTATTTTTAGTTTTTTAAGGAACCTCCATACTGCTTCCATAGTGACTGCACCAATTTACATTCCCATCAACAGTGTAGGAGGGTTCCCTTTAAGAGAGCAGCTCTTTACCTACTTCACAGGACTAGGTCCAGGACAGTGTTTTGCTTCTCTCCTCATAAAACATAAGAACAATTCAAACTGCAGAACACTGCTGACCCACTCATTGGTTTGAAGATCCTGAGTAGGGTTCTGTGGGCCTGTCAGCAGGCATTCATTTGAGCACACACATCCTCTCTCTCTCTCTCTCTCTCTCTCTCTCTCTCTCTCTCTCTCTCTCTCTCTCTCGCACACACTCATACCCTTAGTAACCTAGAAGGCCACTCTTCTTCCCATCACAATTAATCAAGTCACCCTCCAAAGGGTTGCAACTTGGTGAAACTCTAAAAACACTTAAAACAATACTGATGGAAGACAAACTCAGGTATTGGAAGAGAGAACAACACTGAAAGAAGAGAAATAGTAACCCAAAGAGCTACTATTTTACGTTTATATGCTGGGAGCTGAACAGAAAGTTGGAAACACCTCCAGTATACATGATTTTTTAAAAAATTCCTTAAAAACCAAAGAACAATTTTTCTCAAATCCCTGATTAATTAACTACATTTCAAATAATAAAACAATTTTCTGTGGGTATATGTATATGTTTAATGATATACGTTTGTGTATGCATATATTTCAGTAAACTATATAAAAGACATACTTAGGAAGTAATTGCCTGGACCACTCTAATCACTGGTCTCCCCACTTCCAACTTCCCACCTACCCATTCTGCCCATTCTCTATCCTCCATCCAATGTGTTCTCTTTTTGAAATGCAAATCTGACTGATATTCAGTGTTTGAAAGCCTTCAATGGCTTCTCCTTACTTTAGGATAAATTCAAAATCCTAATTTTGTCTCATAAAGCCCTCCACCGCCTGGCTGCTGCCTCTCACCCACCCCTGCTCTCCATACTCTGGCGTTAAAGAACTTATTTTATTCTTTCACCCTCTTTCTGAACGCTCTCCCCCAGGGACATCTGTGCATGCTGTTGGCACCATCAGAAATGGTCTCCCTCATCTTCTTTACCTGGTTACGAGTATAATCTTTTCATAGATAGATAGATAGAGATGTATGTGTGTGTTTTTTGTAATAAAACTTAAAAAAACACATTCTGAAAAAATTCTTTTTCTAACATTTTAAAGTTTTTAATCTAATATTTTAGTTATTTTATTTTATTTTACTTTTTGGCCATGCTGCGCGGCTTGTGGGATCTTAATTCCCGACCAGGGATTGAACCAGTGCCCACTGCAGTGGAAGCGTGGAGTCCTAACCATTAGACCGCCAGGAAATTCCCTAAAATAAACTCTTAAAATAATAAAAGTAAATAAAACAGGCTGTTTAAACTAGTACAGTACTTATGAAACAGCCTATTCTTTGTCTATGACTCTCAAAAATGTCAGAAATCCATTATAAGTGATAATATGAATGTTTAACTTCATTGCCCCCAAATTTTAACAATAATAACAGTAACAGTTTTTTAAATGCTTTATACATGTGAACACATTTCTTTCTCCCTAAACCTCTACGAGGTAAGTACTGTTATTGGGATTGTCACCATTACAGATGGGTCAACTAACCCACACAAAAGTCAAATAACTTGTACAAAGTCACAGAGCTAGTAAGTGAGCAGAGTTCAGCATCAGAGTACATCCTCTTTACCACTACACTATGCCATCTGAAATACAGCTCAAAAAATGCAAATCTGGGCTTCCCTGGTGGCGGAGTGGTTGAGAGTCCGCCTGCCGATGCAGGGGACGTGGGTTCGTGCCCCGGACCGGGAGGATCCCACATGCCGCGGAGCGGCTGGGCCCGTGAGCCATGGTCCCTGAGCCTGCGCATCTGGAGCCTGTGCTCAGCAACGGGAGAGGCCACAACAGTGAGAGGCCCACATATCACAAAAAAAAAAAAAAAAAAAAGAAAAAAAAAAAAGCAAATCTATAACACTATGAAGTATAATTTAAAGGGAAGAGTTATGGTTGCTCCATAGGCTCTAGAATGTTCTTGGCCACAACACCGATTACACACATCCTAATTTTGGTTCCTGTGGTAGGCAAAATAATGCCCCCCCCCGCAAGGTGTCCACATCCTAATTCCAGGAACCTATAAATATGTTACCTTACATGGTAAATAGGAAATAAGGTTGTAGATGGAATTAAAGTTGCTAACCAGCTGATCTTGAGATGAGTAGATTATTCTGGATTACCCAGGTGGGCCTGATGTAATTTTAAGGGTCCTTATAAGTGGAAGAGGGAGGCAGAAGAGAGAGAACCAGAGATATGGCAGCCTGGCATTGCTGGCTTTGCATCTGGAGGAATGGGGCCATGGCTGGCCTCTAGAAGCTGGAAAACACATGGAAACAGATTCTCCCCTAGACCCTCCAGAAGGAACACTGCCCTTCCCATACCTCGATTTTAGCCCAGTGAGACCTATTTCACACTTCTGACCTCTAGAAATTTAGGATAATAAATTTGTGCTGCATTAAATTTATCGTAATTTGTTACTGTGACAATAGGAAACTAATATAGTTGGGTTTTTTTTCCCTGAGTTCTGACCTCAGTAACACCTTCCAAGAAAGTAGTGCCCAGTTTTAAGTTTTCTTTTGCCAAAAAAGCACTTGACCCAGATTCTGACTCACCTCATCTTCCTCGAAACGTCAATCTGGGAGGGTTTCCCTGGTGCCGCAGTGGTTAAGAATCCGCCTGCCAGTGCAGGGGACAGGGGTTCGAGCCCTGGTCCAGGAAAATCATCCCACATGCTGCGGAGCAACTAAGCCCGTGCGACACAACTACTGAGCCTGTGCTCTAGAGCCCACGAGCCACAACTACTGAGCCCATGTGCCACAACTACTGAAGCCTGCGCGCATAGAGGCCGTGCTCCGCAACAAGAGAAGCCACTGCAGTGAGAAGCCCAAACGCCACAACAAGGAGTAGCCCCTGCTGGCTGCAACCAGAGAAAGCCCACACGCAGCAACAAGGACCCATCCAAAAATAAAATAAATAAATTTATTTAAAAAAAACATCAATCTGGCAATACAGGTAGCCTGTAGTATCGGCTCAGCAGTGGTGTCACTACATTGTTACGGGATGTAAAGAAATGTTATTTTAAACAATGGCTTTTACAGATTTCTGCTGGTCTGACTTTAACAAACACAGTGGCTCTTGCCTCTATGGTCTAATACGTCTTCTTCACCAAAGAGGCCCACTGGAGGAAGACAGTGTGATAGAAACTATGGGCAGAGCAAATGTGTGTAAATTCACATGGGCTTCTCTCATTGAACTGCTCATGTGGAGGGGTAAATGAGTGTCCTCAGCCATAGGAAACTCACTGTTCTCTTTATGCTGATATTTTTGCTTTTGACATCTTCCTTTTTAATGTCATGTCTGTTACTGTCTTGAAATGATTATCAGGTCTACCAGCAAGCACAACTTGACCTTTGCATTCATCTTGACTATGTCAGGATAGAACCAGTTCTCTTCAGCTAGTTCATTATGATGCTTTGCTCTTAACAATGTTGACAGAGGGCAGAATTTTCCTGGCACCGGTTTCCTGGAGTGCCGTTTTGGGTCAATTCCATCATAGAGGCAGAACCTTGTAATTTTGCAGAAGATCCAAACCTCTCTCCCCCTCCACAGTCCTTGTCAGTTGATGAGAGATTACAAACTCAGGTCAAGTTGCCTGGCTTGCGTTCCAGTCTAGATCTGAGGACCAGCTGCCACCAGCTGTGTATTGCCAAGAACAACACACTGCTCTCGTTCACATTCAACTCCTTTTCTTAAGTGTTACCTCAGAGAAATCTGACATCTCACCTACGCAGAATAAGTTAGGGCTTCATGATTTATAATACAATCACTAACTCTATCCATACATTTCTTCCACCCACTCCACCTTATCCCCTTCCCCTTCGACAGGTGTATATTTACCCGTACTATTAACCAAGCACTTTGCTCAGCACTGGACATACAGTAGTGAGCAAACATCAAGCACAACCTTCTGAGACTGATCCAGGAAGAAATAGAAAATATGAACAGACCAATCACAAACACTGAAATTGAAACTGTGATTAAAAATCTTCCAACAAACAAAAGCCCAGGACCAGATGGCTTCACAGGCGAATTCTATCAAACATTTAGAGAAGAGCTAACACCTATTCTTCTCAAACTCTTCCAAAATATAGCAGAGGGAGGAACACTCCCAAACTCATTCTACGAGGCCACCATCACCTTGATACCAAAACCAGACAAGGATGTCACAAAGAAAGAAAACTACAGGCCAATATCACTGATGAACATAGATGCAAAAATCCTCAACAAAATACTAGCAAACAGAATCCAACAGCACATTAAAAGGATCATACACCATGATCAAGTGGGGTTTATTCCAGGAATGCAAGGATTCTTCAATATACGCAAATCTATCAATGTGATTAACCATATTAACAAATTGAAGGAGAAAAACCATATGATCATCTCAATAGATGCAGAGAAAGCTTTTGACAAAATTCAACACCCATTTATGATAAAAACCCTGCAGAAAGTAGGTGTAGAGGGAACTTTCCTCAATATAATAAAGGCCGTATATGACAAGCCCACAGCCAACATCATCCTCAATGGCGAAAAACTGAAAGCATTTCCACTAAGGTCAGGAACAAGACAAGGTTGCCCACTCTCACCACTCTTATTCAACATAGTTTTGGAAGTTTTAGCCACAGCAATCAGAGAAGAAAAGGAAATAAAAGGAATCCAAATCGGAAAAGAAGAAGTAAAGCTGTCACTGTTTGCAGATGACATGATACTATACATAGAGAATCCTAAAGATGCTACCAGAAAACTACTAGAGCTAATCAATGAATTTGGTAAAGTAGCAGGATACAAAATTAATGCACAGAAATCTCTGGCATTCCTATATACTAATGATGAAAAATCTGAAAGTGAAATCAAGAAAACACTCCCATTTACCATTGCAACAAAAAGAATAAAATATCTAGGAATAAACCTACCTAAGGAGACAAAAGACCTGTATGCAGAAAATTATAAGACACTGATGAAAGAAATTAAAGATGATACAAACAGATGGAGAGATATACCATGTTCTTGGATTGGAAGAATCAACATTGTGAAAATGACTCTACTTCCCAAAGCAATCTATAGATTCAATGCAATCCCTATCAAACTACCACTGGCATTTTTCACAGAACTAGAACAAAAAATTTCACAATTTGTATGGAAACACAAAAGACCCCGAATAGCCAAAGCAATCTTGAGAACAAAAAATGGAGCTGGAGGAATCAGGCTGCCTGACTTCAGACTATACTACAAAGCTACAGTAATCAAGACAGTATGGTACTGGCACAAAAACAGAAAGATAGATCAATGGAATAGGATAGAAAGCCCAGAGATAAACCCATGCACATATGGTCACCTTATCTTTGATAAAGGTGGCAGGAATATACAGTGGAGAAAGGACAGCCTCTTCAATAAGTGGTGCTGGGAAAATTGGATAGGTACATGTAAAAGTATGAGATTAGATCACTCCCTAACACCATACACAAAAATAAGCTCAAAATGGATTAAAGACCTAAATGTAAGGCCAGAAACTATCAAACTCTTAGAGGAAAACATAGGCAGAACACTCTATGACATAAATCACAGCAAGATCCTTCTTGACCCATCTCCTAGAGTAATGGAGATAAAAACAAAAATAAACAAATGGGACCTAATGAAACTTCAAAGCTTTTGCACAGCAAAGGAAACCATAAACAAGACCAAAAGACAGCCCTCAGAATGGGAGAAAATATTTGCAAATGAATCAACTGACAAAGGATTAATCTCTAAAATTTACAGGCAGCTCATGCAGCTCAATAACAAAAAAATAAACAACCCAATCCAAAAATGGGCAGAAGACCTAAATAGACATTTCTCCAAAGAAGATATACAGACTGCCAACAAACACATGAAAGAATGCTCAACATCATTAATCATTAGAGAAATGCAAATCAAAACTACAATGAGATATCATCTCACACCAGTCAGAATGGCCATCATCAAAAAATCTAGAAACAATAAATGCTGGAGAGGGTGTGGAGAAAAGGGAACACTCTTGCACTGCTGGTGGGAATGTGAATTGGTTCAGCCACTATGGAGAACAGTATGGAGGTTCCTTAAAAAACTACAAATAGAACTACCATATGACCCAGCAATCCCACTACTAGGTATATACCCTGAGGAAACCAGAATTCAGAAAGAGTCATGTACCAAAATGTTCATTGCAGCTCTATTTACAATAGCCCGGAGATGGAAACAACCTAAGTGCCCGTCGTCGGATGAATGGATAAAGAAGATGTGGCACATATATACAATGGAATATTACTCAGCCATAAAAAGAAACGAAATTGAGCTATTTGTAATGAGGTGGATAGATCTAGAGTCTGTCATACAGAGTGAAGTAAGTCAGAAAGAGAAGGACAAATACCGTATGCTAACACATATATATGGAATTTAAGAAAAAAAAATGTTATGAAGAACCTAGGGGTAAAACAGGAATAAAGACAGAGACCTACTGGAGAACAGACTTGAGGATATGGGGAGGGGGAAGGGTGAGGTGTGTTAGGGCGAGAGAGAGACATGGACATATATATACTAACAAACGTAAGGTAGATAGCCAGTGGGAAGCAGCCACATGGCACAGGGAAACCAGCTCGGTTCTTTGTGGCTGTCTGGAGGGGTGGGATAGGGAGGGTGGGAGGGAGGGAGACAAAGAGGGAAGAGATATGGGAACATATATATATGTATAACTGACTCACTCTGTTATAAAGCAGAAACTAACACACCATTGTAAAGCAATTATACCCCAATAAAGATGTTAAAAAAAAAAAAAAAAAGCCTATGAAAATAGGCAGAAAAAAAAAAATAAATAAAGAAAATTCAAACTTGTAAAAAAAAAAAAAGAAATTTCTTCCCACATGGAGCTTCTATTTTAGTGGGAAAGAAAAATATAATTCAACTACACACACAAATAAATGTCCATCTATCAACAGGTACACTGAAATCATAATTTAAATAACAACAACAAAAAGCAATCCTCCTGACTACCAAAAAGAAACAAAGAATATTGACAGATAGAAGTAAAAGGAAAGAATGGGAATGAGCATATTGTACATATTAGGATTGAGACAAAAGAGTGGTACAGTTGTATTTGGGATGAATATCAAGAAGATGAGTATATAATTACAGCATAAGGAATCTACTGTCTTTTCTTGAATGAAGATGGCAAAAAGGGTTAAGTGCTCAGAAAAATGAGAGTGAAGGCCAGCTATCTATGCAACAAAGTCTCTGATCTTCAAATCCTAGTTCCACCTCTTTCTAGCCTAGATAAGTGAGCCCAGACAAGTAACTTAGCTTTCCTGAACCTTAGGGTCCTGTAAGTTGAAGATATGTTCTCTCTCATGCATTTGTTGAGAACTTAAACACATGTAAGTTGAAGATATGTTCTATCTCATGCATTTGTTGAGAACTTAAAAAAAGAAAACATACAGGAAAGTCCTAGGAACAGTGTGATACATAGGTAAGCCTTCAGTACAGTTTTTGGATCTGAACGTGAAACCTGAGTGGATAAATCAAAAATAGGACGGTGGGGTGAAACTTAGCCTCGAAGAACATTCTTGTTTTTTCAACAACACCCTAAAAGCAATGAATGTACCTAGTGCCCAGATCTTGGTTTCTAATACCATTCTCCAATCAAAGGAACCAGGGCTCTTTGGAGCAGTGGTTGATTCTGGAACTGGAGCAGAAAATATACAGGATCAGCCTGGAGCATTTTGTGGGACCAGAATGTAAGGAAGTGCTAAAAACAAACAAACAAACAAACACACATATATACACAATGATGGGGGGATGTCAAAGGGACACAGGAGCCAATTTTAAGAACTCCCAATGACCAAAGCTGGACAATCTAAAATAAATAAAATAGTATTGGACTGTAATCCAAAGTGCAAAATAAATATTGATGAGCTTATACTGATATAAAAAAAATAGATGAATGAATGAATGGAGTGGGAGGAGAGACATCTCTCAAGCAGAGAAATTCCAAGTAATTTATGGAGCTACTCCACTCTCAAGGAGGTGGAGTATAACTCTTCTTCCTTAAGTGTGGGTTGTACATAGTGATTTCCTTCCAAAAAATACAGTATGGAAAGTGGGGGCAAAGGTAAACCCATGGAGTTACCTGGCATACACTACCCAACCAGGTGATAAAGGTTAACATCAACAGTGATAAGTCACGGTCACAGTATGTACACTTGATATGCTGTGATGAAAATGATACTTCGTCTCAGAGATCTCCCTCCAAAAAAACCATAAACCCAGTCCAGTCATGAGAAAAATATCAGAGAAATACCAATTGAGGGACATTCTACAAAATATTTCGCCAATATGCCTCAAACCTGTCAAGGTAATAACAAAACAAGGGAAGTCTGAGAAACTGTCACAGCTAAGAGGAGCCTAAGGATACATACAGGATTACTAAATGTACTGTGGTGTCCTGGATGGGATCCTGGAGCAGAAAAGAACATCAGGGAAGAATGAAGGAAATCTGAATAAAGTATGGACTTCAGTTAATAATAATGTATCAGTATTGGTTCCTTAATTGTGACAAATGTATCACACTAATGTAAAATATTAATAATAGGGGAAAGTGGGTGTGGTGTATATGGGAACTCTCTATACCATCTTTGCAATTTTTCTTTAAGTCTAAACTGTTATAAAATTTTAAAAAATTTTAAAAAGCAAATAAAACATTCTTGCAATACCAGGCCTTTTGGCATCCCAGGAACAATACAGAAAAGATCCCTGCACACTTCCAAATTAATCCCCTGTAGGAGTCAGGGTTAGGAGGGCCAAAGTGTTAGCTTTACTCAAAGCTTGAAAAAGCGCTTATTCTGCCTATTCATCTAAGCCTGTGTTTGCCTCTGGGTTATTCTTGGCTACAGTTTCAAACTTAGGGTATATTGTTTCTATTTTGATTACTGTATAGGAATACCAGAGTAAAATAATTTTCTCTGTCTTTAATTAGTGATAATTCTACACTAAAGTCAGTCCTTTTTATTTCAAATTTAAGACTGTCAGTGAAATACATAACTTTTCCAGTAGTTTTGTTACAATTCCTCCAGTCTGCCTCTTTGCTGCCTTTCGGCATTAGTGATTTTTTTGTCTGTGTGTTCAACATGATACCAATTGATATGTCAAAATTGCGTAATGGTTTTTATTGTGAAGCCTTGACTTCTTGGTTTGATTTCCTATCATATAGGTCAGCACATGCCCCCTTCACTGAGACAACTTGCACCTTCTTTCCCCACTCAGGGACAAAAACTCACACCACGTTGAGCTGAGCAATACTCACTTAGGCAATGAGAGCTTGAGAAAGAGTCATTGTTTTATGCTATTAGACACGCAACCTGCAGGTTATTTTAAGTATTATATTACCAGGTAATATAATACTTGCTATACTTGTTGTTGCTATAATACTTGTTGTTGCTATTGAATAGCAACAACAATAATGCATTCTATTAAAAATAAATAAAAGGAAAGTAAAAAGAAAAAAAGGAAAAACGAAAGAAAAAGGAAAACTTCGTTTCTTAAGTGTGCTAAAGATCTATTGTAATCTCCTCCGTTTTTTCTAAAAAGTTAACGCGAGAAAAACAAAGTAACAGGAAACATTCCCAGGATTTTAAATCTTATGAGCCCAGAATCCGTGAAAATCCTGTTTAGAACCATCCCGTGAAGTTGGCTTTGGGACGTCTCCCGCTACTGCATCAGAGCTTCTGTATCTTTCTAACAATCCCGTTGACGTACCCTGAGGACACAGCAGCTGGCTGGAGCGCCCAGACCAGACTCCTCTAACTGAATGTAGATGTGCAGGTGGAGAGGATACAAGTAATTCTGGCTCAGCAGCTAGGAATTCCCTCCCACCCCGTGTCCCAAAAGTGCACTGCACATTAGCGGCACAATTGGGACCCTCAAAAGCCATGACAATTCTAATAGTGCCCCCTGCTCTAGTGCTAAGAGTGTGGCCGGCGCCTGCCTCCGAGTGATGCCATCTTGGGATCTCAGCATCTTCTAAGGAGTTAGTGAGTTTTGCATTCTATTCACGTCTCCGTGTCTTTGAAAACTCAACCCAACTTTGCAAGATGAGAACCTGCTGGTGTGGACCCTTAACTTTCTCTAACTAGAACTGACAAAATCAGATGCGATTTACACTAAACCGAAGACCTCCGGCCCCCCGCCGCAGACGGCACCCCTGAATTCTGGGCTCGCTGGGTGTCAAGTCAGCTGCCCCGCGGCAGACCTTCCGTCCGGGGCCCCAGAGAAAGCCCTCCGCCCGCGCTGAGCGTAGTAGGGGCTGGAGGTTTGGGGGAGCTGGTCTCAGCAGGAGTGGGTGGGAGGGTGGCGGTACCCCAGCAACTTACAGTCCAGGGCGACCACCAGGTAGCGCAGCAGCAACAGGAGGAGGCGGTGGCGGCTCCTCCTCGCCATCTTCGCGGGGTCGAGAGCTGCCGGCTCCTCGGAAGCCGAGGGTCCCGGCGGCGGGAGCGCGGGAGCGCGGAGGCAGCCCGGGGGGGCACTGAACTTCTCGGGGCGGGAGAGGAGAGACTCGTGCAGGGGAGGGGAGGGGCGGGGCCTGATGGCATGTCAGTTTCCCCCTTCCAGGGGCGTCTTCTTAGCCGGTTGCCTAGAGGCGGGTCTGGCCTAACCGGGGGCCTGGGGGGGGTCTGGACAGTTCTTTTT
>NW_006793646.1:271909-284230 GCF_000442215.2 Lipotes vexillifer | reverse complement strand
GGGGGTCGGGACAGTTCTTTTTTTTTCGGGGGGGGCGTTTGGGGAAGTTGGGACGGGGCGGGCGGAGGAAGCCGGACGAGGTGTCGGCTGGGTCCTAATGAGGGAGCCGGAGGAGGCGACGGGCGGAAGGGAAGCCCTGGCGGAGCGGGCGGCTCCCGCCCCCGCGCCGCCGGGAATGATCGGCTTTGTGTCTGGTCCGGCGCGGGGCTGCCAGCTGTCCCCCAGGGCGAGGAGCCCGGGCGCGGGAGGCGCTGACCGTAGGGCTTGGGGGTGGGGCGCGGAGGAGCGGGGACTGCGCCTGCCTTGCTCCGACTCCTCTCTTCCCCTCCTTGGCACAAAACTTCTTTGGGGGTTTTCAGCCTAAGGGTGGAGATCTTTGGAAAATTTCTGGCCAACCCGCCAACCTGCGGGGGAGGCGCTCCGGGGAGATGGGGTTAGCCGGCTCCGCGTTGGAGGCGAAGGGGGGAAAAAAGCAATCAAGACTCGAGCTGGAAGGCAGGACTCAGATTTTAGCAATCGCCTTGGCCTCTTCTTGGTGTAAACTTTCTGCTTCTTTGGAGAGTTGAGGTGTGTTTTGTGCTCTTTGCTTTTCACGTGTCAGAGTTAGAAGTTCATCTAACGGTGTGAAATATTTATCATGTTTCTTTCCAGTTATATAACTGCCGCCTGTGGAGTTTTCCACATGTTAAAACTCTACAGCTGCCCTTTGTCAGGTTTATTTTTGGTCTACAGTGCTTTTAAAAGCGAAACCCATTATGAATGCTCTGTTGCGTGCTTTAAAATTGACCCGCACTTACAGTGCACACAGTGCAAGGGCTAAAGAGGCAATTTTTATATTTACTCCTAGAGACCGAAAATGTCCGCTGCATTCAACAGTACTGACAGGTCTGGAAAAAGACCATTCCCAAGAGAAGAAATAGTTATACTTTTTTTTTTTTTAAACGTAGAATAATGGTTAAAGTTCTGTGTAGAAGACAGTTGATTTAGTGGTGTGCACACGAAGAATTTAGTTAGCTCAGTGGACAAAGGCAACCAGAGTTCAGATATGCAGAGCTGTGAGGAATGAGCATCCCTGCTGTTTCCTTGGTGACAGTGATGGAAGCTTAATGCCCATGCGGGAGAGGGGCAGAGGACCCAGAAAGGAAAGTCAAAATGGCAAAAATGTGAGAGCTATACTCTAGTCAAGCAAGGAGAAAGGATACAGATTCAACAACAGGCTTAACGCCAGTTTTTCTGGGCAGTAACAAGAAAGATTTAATGCTTTACAAGAAAAGTTGTTGGCACCCTCTTTTCTCATTCTTGTCCCAACTATCTGCCTCTTTTGCTCCTTGCTAAAGATACACACACAAAAAAGGGGTACTTTTTAAAAAAATTCTTTGACACCCTATGTGAATAATTGATTCACTCAGCTATCTGTCCCCCAGTCAAGGCATTTGTCAAATAGCTACAATATGCAGCTGCTGGAGGACAGTGATGAACAAGATCAAGTCTTTGCTGCTAAGGAGCTCACAGTCTTGAGGAAGGAGAGAATGAGTCCCATCTGGAAAGGCCTCTAATACCACGTCATAAGTGTTACGGGAGGACAGAAAATAATACGTTTTTTATTGAGTGCTTTCTCAGCAGTGTAGTCTGAATAGTGCAATATCTAATCCTCCAACAACTCTGTTAGAGAGAAAATATTATCATCCCCACTCTGCAGATGAGATAACCAGGCGGAGAGATGCTAAACAGCTTGTTCAAGGTCAAAGGTCAAGGCTAAGGGGAGGTTCCTATGTTGGGGATGCACGCAAGACATATAACCTACACACATCTTCCCATACACTCTTTATCGGCATGGAAAGTTGGGGCAACTTTTGAAAGGAAGGAAGTAAGGGAAGGACATTCTAGGCAGAGCAAAGAGCAGGCTCAAAAGCTGAGAGATCTAAAAATTATAGCTTGTTTAGGAAAAGCAAGTTTCTACAGTGCTAGAGTAGAACATGTGGAATGGGGGCAGGGGAGATGGCAGAAACTGAAAAGACGATTGGATTATGAGTGTCATTCAATGTCATACTATAGTCTCTAGACCTTATCCTGTAGGTAAAGAGCTTTTTGAAAGCACTAGGGTAGGATATAAAATAATCCACAGTAGAACTGCTCTGTCCATTATGGTAGCCTCTAGATTCATGTGGCTATATAAATTTGAATTCCATTAAATTTAAAATACAATTCTCTGGTCATACTTGTCACGTTTGAAGTTCTCAATAGCCACATCGAGTAGTGTCTGTCCCCCTGGACAATGCAGATATGTAGCATTGCCATCATTCCGGAAAGTTCTATAAGACATTGTTGCCTTAGAATGATGATTCATATGGAAATGTAGAGAATGGTTTAGAGATAAGAGAATCAGTATGTTAGACAAGTCTGAAAACCGTTGCAGTGTTCTGAGAAAGAGATGAGGCATGAAGTAAATGGTCACAGTAAGTGAAGAGGCAGGTAGATTCCAATGGTATTCCACAACAGAATTGTGTCATCTATCTAGATGATTGTGTCAGCTATAGCAGTGAGAAAGTGGGGGAGTTGTAGTAACGGAGATTTCTAGCCTGGGTGGCTATATGTGGTTATAGATACCATCATTACCTGAAAATGAAACATAGGCAGCATACATAGTTCCAACAGGATTGGGATGAGTTGACTAAGGGTTATCTAGTGAGATGACCAGCAACTATTAGAAAAATTGGGCTAGAATTCAGGAAGCCCTCAGAATTGATAAAGAAATAAATGTAGGGCTTCCCTGGTGGTAGAGTAGTTAAGAATCCGCCTGCCAGTGCAGGGGACCTGGGTTGGAGCCCTGGTCCAGGAAGATCCCACATGCCATAGAGCAACAAAGCTAGAGCGCCACTACCGAGCCTGCGCTCTAGAGCCCACGAGCCACAAGCCCGTGTGCCACAACTACTGAAGCCTGTGTGCCTAGAGCCTGTGCTCTGCAATGAGAGAAGCCACTGCAATGAGAAGCCTGCGTACCACAACGAAGAGTAGCCCCCGCTCACCACAACTAGAGAAAGCCCGCACGCAGCAACGAAGACTCAACACAGCCAAAAATAAATAAATAAAATAAATAAATTTATTTTTTAAAAAAGAAGTATATGTAAATATCATCAGCTTCCCCTAGAACAGTGATCGCTAAGATTGCTCTTTGGAATCTCCTAGAGATCCTTAAATATGGTTCTCTGCTTAAAATTATGTTAAAAATTCTGAGTCCCAGAAGTTTCAATCTCAGGGGCACCTGGGAAGCTGTACAGTCTCGTCCTTGGTGTCTGAGGGGGATTGGTTTTGGGACTCCCTGTGGATACCAAAATCTGAGTATGCTCAAGTCACTTATATAAAATGGCATTAGTATTTGCATATAACCTACACAATCCTCCCATATACTTTAAGTCACCTCTAGATTATTTATAATACCTAATACAATGGAAGTGCTATGTAAACAGTTGCCAGCACGAATCAAATTCAAATTTTGCTTTTTGGAATTTTCTGGAATTTTTTTTGGAATATTTTTGATCTGTGGTTGGTTGAATCTGAGGATGCAGCACCTGTGGATACAGAGGGCTGACTGCATTACTGATAAGCACCCTGGTTGACTCTGATGAAAATATTCAATGGACTGGTATTTGAGAACCTTTCTAGAAGATGAGAGAAGCCATGAGAGTGAATGAATGAGATCAATCAGAAAAAGAAGTGAATATTCATCTAGAGGTAAATCTAAGGAAATAAATCCAATAAGAGGTAGGAAGAAGATCCATGTTAAAAAATAAAAGTGAATCTAGACACAGACCTTACATTTTTCACAAAAAATGAACTCAAAACGGATCACAGACCTAAATATAAAATGCAAAACTACAAAACTCCTAGAAGACAATGTGGGGAAGGAAAAATAATTTTTCCTCTCCCCTTTTAGGTTCTTGGCTGAGATCCCTCCGTAATGAAAAGACAGGTTAATGGGAGAAAAACAAACACATTTAGTAACTTGTATATCTTCTATATTCATGGGAGATATCCAAGAACACTGAGTAACTCTCCAAAATGGCCCAAGTCACCACCTTCGATGCCATCTGTAGTTAAAGACAAAGGATGTTGCGGTCTCCCCCTATCCCCCCACCCAGGCCAGTTATGGGAGGTGACCAGCAAAAGCACAGTAAACAAGGGTAAGGTTGTTCTGAAGATGTAATTCACTGCCTTCTCCATTAATAAGTGCTTCCAGAGATTTAGAATCACACTTCTTTTCCAGGTACAGAGAGGGAGATACCCATACAAATAGAGATTTCCCTTAGAAATATAAATGTCTCCTGCAAAAGGAGCTTTTGTACTTCTACTCAGTTTTCAGGGCTTTTCCTATGTTTGCTGTTTCTTAAAAGTATCAGCCTAAAATAATTCTCCTGCCAAAAAGGCATATTTTGGGGTGACAGATTCTGCTCCCCTTCAATAACAAAGGACAAAATCTCGAGGACCTTGGGTTTGTTGGTGACTTTTTTGTTTACTATGTGCCGGATCTTAGTTGCAGCATGCGAGATCCTTAGCTGCAGCGTGTGGGATCTAGTTCTCTGACCAGAGATCGAACCCAGGCCCCCTGCATTGGGAGCACTGGACTACTACGGAAGTCCCTGGTAGTGACTTTTTAGATAAAATACCAAAGGTGTGATTCAAGCAAGAAAGAATTGATAAACTAGGCTTCATTAAAGTTTTTAAAATTAAAAACTCCTGCTCTTTGAAATACAATTTCAAGAGAATTAGAAGCCACAGATTGGGAGAAAAAATTTGCACAAAAATGTATCTGATAAAGAGCTATTACCCCAAATATACAAAGAACTCTTAAAACTCAACAATAGGAAAACAACCCAATCTTAAAAATTGGTCAGGGTACTTCCCTGGCGGTCCAGTGGTTATAGACTTCACCTTCCAATGCAGCGGGTGAGGGTTCGGTCCCTGGTTGGGGAGCTAAGATCCCACATGCCTTGTGGCCAAAAAAACAAAACATAGAATGAAAGCAATATTGTAACAAATTCAATAAAGACTTAAAAACAAAAAAAATTGGTCAAAGACCTTAGTAGACACCTCACCAAAGAAGATATAGAGATAGTAAGCATAAAAAAATTAATTGACAGAAACTTCAGGCTTCCCTGGTGGCAAAGTGGTTAAGAATCCGCCTGCCAATGCAGGGGACACGGGTTTGATCCCTGGTCCGGGAAGATCCCACATGCCGTGAAGCAACTAAGTCCGTGTGCCACAACTACTGAGCCTGCGCTCTAGAACCCGAGAGCCACAACTACTGAAGCCTGTGCAGCTAGAGCCTGTGCTCCACAGCAAGAGAAGCCACCACAATGAGAAGCCCGTGCACCGCAACAAAGAGTATCCCCTGCTCGCCACAACTAGAGAAAGCCCTCATGGCAGCAAAGAAGACCCAACATAGCCAAAGATAAAATAAATTAATTAAAAACAAAAACAGAAACTTGCATTAAATAGAGTTGGGGGACCAGAATGAGACGCTCTCATGCCTTGTGACAATAGCAGAGCCCAAGAGGAAGAAGAAAGACTCCTTCCCTGGCAAGGACTCAACCAATGAAAAACCATGGACTCTGTTTATTTTACTGTTTATTTTAGCCCTCCCAACTTCCTTTTACCCTCTATAAAAGTGTTCTCCTTCCCTTGCAGTGCAGGGACTTGCATTTGGCTCACCATGGATTCAGACCCCAAATTGCAATTCTCTGCAGATCCCAAGTAAACCCATTTTTGCTGGAGAAATAACTCGCAGTCTATTTGTTTTAGGTCAACACATGCAACTATATGAAAAGATACTCCTCATAATATGTCATCAAGTCCAAATTAAAACAACAAGATACTACTATCACACTTATTACAATGAGCAAAGTCCAGAACACTGACAACATCAACACTGTCAAATGCTGGTGAGGCTATGGACCAAAAGGAACCCTCATTCATTGCTGGTGGGAATGCAAAATGGTACAGCCAATTTGGAAGAGGCTTCGGCAGTTTCTTACCAAACTACACATACACTTAATGTATATGATCTTTTTGCATGGGATTTTCTTCCCTCATACCAGACAATTCTCCCACTTTCTAGACACTGAGGGGGTGTCCTGCAATTCAATTCAATTCTGACACTAACTCCCCAGAATTAATGCAGACCCCCCAGGTTCAGGGCTCAGTCCCATGACAACTGCAAAAAAAAAAAAAGCACAACCTAGAAGCTGAGAATTATGTTTTATTCGGCAAACTTTCTGAGGGCTTAAGCTTGGGATACAGCCTCTCAGCTAAGCTCTGAGAGACTGCTCAGAAGAGGTAAGGGAGGAACCAGGATATATAGGAGTTTTTGCTACAACAAACAAACAAACAAATCCATGTAGTAGAATGTCAAAAGATTACTGCTAATCACAAAAACAGACATTTCAAGTTAATGAGTTTAGTGCTTTTCTATGTAGGGAAGATGCAAGAGTCAGAGATCATTAAAATCATTCCTTTGATATCTAGGGCCAGTATCCTGTTTTTCACCATCCTGAATTCCTCTCAGGGTGCACCACTGTGGGAACCTGCAGTGGTTGATGGCTTGATGGCAGGCAATATTCTTTGATTACTAAAATGTCAAGCAATATTTCTTTGTCCATAGTCCAAACCCATAGAATGTACAATACCAAGAATGAACCCTAATGTAAACTATGGACTCTGGGTGACTGTGATATGTCAGTGTATGTTCATCAGTTGTAACAAATGTATCACTCTGGTGGGAGACATTGACCATGGGGGAGGCTACAATGTGCTGGGGGCAGAGCTGTATATGGGAAATCTCCATTCCTTCTGCTTAATTTTGTTGTGAATCTAAAACCTAAAAAATAATGTCTAATAACAAACTTGAAACAAACAAAGGAACACAAGAAAGAGCAGTCAAAAATGTATGAGAGGAACTTGGAGAGAATCAGGAGCCAGAGGTGGAGGTATTTACTGTCTTCAGTGCCAAAAAGACGATTGAAAATTGTCTCCTGCATTTAGTAATTATGAGGGCATTAACCACTTGGACAATAGAGAAAGCAAGCCTCCAAAGAACTTGTAGAAAAAATTTAAAGACTCGTGTTCTTTACTTAATAAAGTATAAAACTATTGCAAAGATTAAAACGAATACTGAAATGATTACAAACAGCAGCACCATAGGAGTTCCCTGGCGGAAGTGACTTCTTAAACTGAGTGACTTCTCACAACATCTCAGATTTGGTAGTTCTGTGTTGAATGGGTTATTTTTCCTCACGGGTGTGGAGAAGTTGCTGGTAAATGCCCGCACGCTGCAAATTAGAGAAAAGAGGGGAAAAAGTCTTCCATTTCCAGAACCACAAAAATTCCCAAGTGTCTCTCATATACATTTTAACCGCCTGTGGATAGAATTTAAGGTCTTTCATGGGATGCTTATTACTCATCCCTCATCATTATCCCTCAGATTCTTTTCTGAAATTAGCCTGATTTCAGTTTTTCGTTCTGATATGCCCATAAGCACACTCATGACTTGTGCTCAAATAAACCTATATTTAGAGAAGCCCTATTCTACAGCCCTTGACTCAAGAAGATCTTCATGACTCTCCCAAAGTGACATCTTTCTTCCAGTTATTATAACAATACAGTGCTCAAAACTTTCTTCCAAGAAAGAAAAAAACCCTCACTAGCCTTGTAACAGGGGAGAGCTAAATCGGACTCCATGTTTCTTTGACTTTAACCTTTGCTTTTCATTGCTTTTGTTATTATCATCATACATAGTGGCCTGCCTCGGAACCCTGCCCCTGTGCCTGAATGTTAAAGTGCCTCTGTTCAGCTCACAGGGAGACAACCTGACCAGGCGCACTTGTGGAAGGCTGCAAGAAACAAGAAATGAACACATACCCTCCACAAGGCTGGCCATTCCAGGGAATATTTGCAAAATTTATGGCCTTTTTACTTTACTTCCTCATCTCCTTCCCCTCTCTGTGCTATAAAAGAAACTGGCATCCAAACCCGGATAAGATGCTTTATCAGAGACTGCCACCTTCTCGGTCAGCCGGCTTTCCAGATAAAGTCGTCTTCCTTGCCTCAACACCTTGTCTTGGACCCGGTAATAGCCTCACCTGGTTCTAATTACTACAAGCAGGACAGCCTTTCACAATCTCTGCTCCTACATGACTTAACAGCTCCAGGGTGGCTCTACCTGACAATTAAGTGACGTTCACCAGTGATCAGTAAATTAGTTATTAATGCTTTCTTTCCTTTTTTAAAAGCACATTTATTGTCAACTCAGTGGTTGTTTTTTTAAAATTGAAGGATAATTAGCAACTTCATAGGGAATTAAGTAATACGAAAATGATGTTTTAAATGGAATTTTCTTGGGGGAGAGACAGCATTTAACAAACATTTGCCAGGGTCAAACAAAGGATGGACAGGCATCAGTTAGTCTATAAGGATGGAGTCATAACAACTAAAACTTGAGGGAAAAGGTACTTTCCAACTCCATCCCCTCCCCACATTTCCCCTCCCTCATTTCACAGTTAAGAATGATGAGAACCAAAGGAGTGATATAATTTACCCAAGGTCACACAGCAAGATAAGAAAAGAGCCAGTCCTGGAATGAATGCTAGTTATGTCTTTCCTCTGCAGTCCCCCAAAGAGTGTAGATCCCTCAGCACTGGCTGGGAATGGATTTGCCTTTTTGTATATAACTTGACCCACATTATATCTAATTTTCCCCTGAGACCCCTTGCCTAGGACAGCTACACTTAATGTATGTCCCTAATTGAAGAGTGAGTGGGGGAAGTAAAACTCCGCTGGGTTGTGGGAGCTTTGCAGTCTAACTCACCATCTTGGATCTATAGCAATACAGCCCAGATGAGAGGATACTAAAAAGATTTAGGAAAGATACAGTGATTCTTCCATTTGGTTGCTGCTCTCCAGAACACTTCTAAAGACGATGATGATATTAATTGTTACTATGTATTAAGTACTATTTTCTGGCACTATGCAGAGCACTTTATAGGCATTATCTGATAAACAACTTTGTGAAGAGGTACTATTATCATCTTACAGGTGAGAACAAAGGCTTAGGAAAGTTAAGTCCCTGACCCAGGACTAGGCAACTAGGAAATAACTGAACCAGCTTTAAACCCAGATTTGTCTGACTTCCAAGACCCATGTTCTTAATTACTAAGATATCTGAGAAGATGGACTCCAGCGGAATGCATTTCTCTCTTCTAGGGAGAAGAAAATGCCATCCTGAGTGTTGTGACTTGCTCTCTGTCATGATAATGTCATCTTCATTTGTTTGACACGATATTTTGCAGGTCCTTTCATACGCATTTTCTCTTTGGATCTCTGCAACAACCCAATGAGGGAGCTGGGGAAAGGTATGATTATGCATTTTTAAACAGCCCTATCTATAGCTGCTGGGTATCAGTAAGTACCTGATCAACTCCAGAGGCTAAACAAATAAAAGATCAAAATCTGTATGATTTCTGTATAATGAATGTTCAGGGTAATCTGAGTGACCAGCTGGATGTGAGGCAGCCTGGGGATGTGGGAAACACACTATTGGGAGTCTGGCTGGCTGTGATAGGGACCTATCTCTCTATATCTGTCTGGTGACTTAGAGACTTACTAACCTGTCCACATTCACACAGGTAATGAACCCAAACCATCTGTCTCTAAAGACCCTGCTATTCCCCATTCCCTTACTTCAGTTATCTTTCATGTTCTAATAACTCTGTAGTCTATATCTCTCTAGCTCAGATCTTTCTCTTCAACTCCAAATCAGTTTTCCCTGTTTTTAGAATATCTAGATGTTCCACTCAAAATCAGTTAAAATTGATTTTTAAATATTTAAATTAAAATCAAGTCTAAAATTGAGTTGATTTTATTACTGCTTCACCCCACTTCAATTTTCTCCACGTTTTTACCTTCCTCCTTCTCTCCCATCCTTTCTCTCTTTCATTACCCAACATGAAATAAGCACCTACTATAGGCCAACCACTATGCTGATGGCTTGGGACACAGTTATGTTCAGTAACAGACAATATCACATCTCGTGGATGAGATAGACATCAATCAGGCAAAGCAAGCATGGATACTAGGGGGGGCTAATTAATTAAGGGTTTGCATATTTGGGAAGTCAGGGAAGACTAGTCTGAGGGAGTGACGCTTAGTCTGAAAGTTGAAGGGAGTAGGAGAAAACAGGTGGGAAGAACAGTCTACGAAAAGGGAACACCAGGTGCACAGACCTTGTGACAAGTACACAGAGTGAGAGTTGGAAGGTGGGACTGTAGCACAAAGGTTGAGAGGGAGAGCGATGGAGGCCATGGAGAGCCTGGCTGAAAACCTTCAAGGATTCCAGCAGCTTTTAGAATAAAAGGAGAATATACAGCACCACTTCATTCACTTTTTCTCATCATGCTACCACAGGGCCTTTGCATATACTCTTCCCTCTTTGCACTTGGATCTTCATTCTTTGTTCTTTCTTTAGTATTATCTTTGAATATTTGCTATATATATATATATTGAATATTTGCTATATATATATTAGGCACTATGCTAAATTCTTTTCATATTACCTATTTTAATCCTCATAATCATATAAATGAGAAAATCTATTATTTCCATTTTACAGGTGAGGTATTGGGTCAGAGAGATTGAGTGACAAGCCCAGAATCACAACAACTTGTGCGGGGTAGAGTAAGGTTTGCAACGGCACTGGGCTTAGTCCAGATTCAACGCGCTTAACTGTTATGTTCACTGCTGTCAGTTCACCTCCAACTCAGCTGGTCACCACCTCTTCAGCCTTCTGTCTCTGCTAAACTTCAATTTCCTTAGGAAATTTTCCTGCCCGTCCTGACTAGATCAAATCCTACTATTGCAAGCTCTCGTTACTCTCTTCCTCTCTGGTATCAAAGCTGGGATTTTAAACTCAATTGGTCACAATCAGTCACCAGTAGTAGACTGTGAACTCCATGAAGACAGGGTCTAATTTTTAATCTCATTATTGTAGTCCCTTTTCCTAACAAAGTGCTTGTCAGTTATTAAATGCTCAATAGATATATAGCTACTGATTGGATATATGGATCCATATATCTTTGACAAGAGTGTGATTGTACTGTTTTTTTTTTTTTACCTAACAATTTAGTTCAGGCTGCTATAACAAAGCACCAGAGTCTGAGTGGTTTATAAACAACAGAAATTTATTTCTCAAGTTCTGGAGGATAGGAAGTTCAAGATCAGGGCATTGGGACAATCAGGTTCCAGCAAGGGCCCCCTTCCAGGTTGCAGACAGCCGATGTCTTGTTGTGTCCTCACATGGAGGAAAGAGAGCTCTGGCATCTTCTTATAAGGAGACTTATCCCATTCATGAGGGCTCCACCTTCATGACCTAATCACCTCCCAAAGGTCCTACTTCCAAATACCATCACATTAGGATTAGGGTCTCAACATATGATTTTTGAGGGAACACAGACATTCAGTCCATAACATCTAACAATGTCTTTTTAAAGTCAGTAGTACTGATTTTAAGCTTCCGTATCTCTACATGCCAATCTCATTGCTAAGTGCTCTGTGTTCATGATCTCCTTTGATTCTACATGTGAAGGAACTGAGGGTCTGAATGAGGTCCAATAAATTGTCCCAGGACACCCAGTTGGTCAATGGTACAACAGGACATGGTTCCAGGTCTGTCTATATCTAAAGCCTTTACTCTATAGCACTGCCATGTTACCTCCACTCTTATAATCATTTTTCCAAGTCACCCAATCTACTGCAATATCAGTGCTGATGGCACCATTGTATTCGCTCTAGGGATATAATAACTGTTTAACAGATCCATATTTATTTACTTTTAGGTTGTTTTGATTTTTTAACATCATAAAGAAAGCTGTGATGTACATTCTTGTATGTTTGTACTCTTGTGTGATTATTTCCTCAGGATAGTTGGTGGTAAAAAAGTCAGAAGTTTTGATTCATATGGCCGAATTGGCAGCAGTAGAATTTGAGATTTTAGTAGCGGATTCTAATACCTGCCTATTTGCCAAGAGGGTATGTTTTGCCATTGGCCAACAAAGAAAAACATGACATAAAAATATTCTTTGCATTTTCATTAATTTATCCTGGAGTACAGAAAAAAAGATAAAACCCACTGCGGCCCTTTTTCTTTGTACCTAGTTCTCAAGGCATTTTTTTTTTTTTTTTTTTTTCTGCAGTATGCGGGCCTCTCACTGTTGTGGCCTCTCCTGTTGCGGAGCACAGGCTCCGGATGCACAGGCTCAGTGGCCATGACTCACA
>NW_006793646.1:269218-271458 GCF_000442215.2 Lipotes vexillifer | reverse complement strand
ACCGGGGCACGAACCCGTGTCCCCTGCATCGGCAGGCGGACTCTCAACCGCTGCACCACCAGGGAAGCCCACAAGGCATATTTTTTAAGTACAGAATTTCGTATGTACTCCAACTTAAGACAGATAAATAGGAGTACTTGTAGCAAAAAGAGGCTGCTTTTGATTTGTTTAGTGTTTACTATGTATCCTGAACACATTTTTCTCTAATGTATCTCTATAAATCTTTAATTTTTTTGCTTAATCAAATTCTTAATGCTGATGAAATTCTATACCTAAAATAACTTTTATTACCAGCATCTCAACTGCATTTTTCACCTTTAAGACCTTTGGGAAGGGGTTAGAGAACATGAATAAACTTGCTACAGAAAAAATTCGATGGATAGATGAGAAACAGAATGATGCCTTTTTACTCCCAAAGATTTAGGAAACTGCTATGTTCTTGGATCTTTCCCCTTTAAAGCAGGTGGATAGTTTTAATTTTTCTGGAATGCTCTTTTTGACCCTGATAAAAAGTAGCTGACTGGAAGAGCAGCAGAAGGTTAACACTTGGTTTCACGACCAATATAATGCTCTAAGTGACAACATTCTGTCTACCAAACAAGCCAAGATTTGTGTTTCTCTGGAGAGGTCAAGAAAGGGCATGTTTTCTCATATGATAATCGTTAAAACCTTCTTGCTTTTCACTGAATTTTAAGGTTTGCCTTGTGCCTTATAGATGTGAGTGCTCCTAAGAATTGGAAGAGTTTTCAAAAATATTTTTTTTCCTGGAAGTGTGATATTCTAACAAAGGCCAGGCTGTTGATTCCCTGAAGTGCTAGGAATCCTCGCAGGGACAGAAGTTCAAATGTTTGTCTTCTGGCTTGGAGCCAGTGAACACAATGGCAGGGAACTTTGATGGAGACCTTGAAAATGCTTGATGGGGTGGATGCAGTTTAAGAAGCAGGATATGGGGGTTAGAGCCTATGGCGGAAATGGCCATCCTTGTCATTCCTCCCTAGGATAGGGCCTAAACATCCTGGAGCACTGAAAATCAAAAGTGGAGATATATTGGCCATTCCAGAAACGACATCGTTTTCCCTAGAGACACTTTCAGATAAGCCATCTAAAACCTCTGGAACTTTGGATCCTCATATATAGAAAATGGGACTGAGGTATGTGATTTTAAAGGCATTTTCAACTATAAAACTAGGCTACTCTTCAAATTCAGAAACAGAGAATAAGCAAGTCTTCTAGTAACAATGCCATATTTTATTGCTGCTGGAAAGTTGTCAGTATGATAAGCAACCTCTACTCAACTACTACAGATTTTTTCTTTTCCCTCCTGCCCCAACCACTGAAAACACACACACACACACACACACACACACACACACACACACACATATGGTCTCTCTCTCTCTCTCATAAACTGTTTAAAGCATATTTAATTTTATCCTAGTAAGTCAAGAATCTTAGAACAGGACTTCCCTGGTGGTGCAGTGGTTAAGAATCCGCCTGCCAATGCAGGGGACACGGGTTCAATCCCTGGTCCAGGAAGATCCCACCCACATGCTGCGGAGCAACTAAGCCCGTGCACCACAACTACTGAGCCTGCGTTCTGGAGCGCGCAAGCCACAACTACTGAGCCCACATGCTACAACTACTGAAGCCCATGCACCTAGAGCCCGTGCTCCGCAACAAGAGAAGACACCGCAAAGAGAAGCCTGTGCACAGCAATGAAGAGTAGCCCCTGCTCGCCGCAACTAGAGAAAGCCCGCGCCCAGCAATGAAGACCCAATGCAGCCAAAAATAAATAAATAAATTTATTTTAAAAAAGAATCTTAGAACAGAAAGGGATATAGGGAAATAGAAGAAAGAGATGCCTTGATTGTGGTATCTGAGTTGGGGTTTATAAGACTGTTTCTTTTCTTCTCTCTTCTGATCTTCCTCTTATCATCACTTTTCTCTTTTCTATACTCCCTTCCCTTCTTTCTGCATTCAGAACCTCCAACATGTTGACTGAGATTCTTAATTTAAAAAACGCTACTGGTATTTAGCCAAATCTTTCCACTGCATTTTTCAATGAGGAGCGCTTTGGCTTTTGGCCTAAGTTGACCACAGTCTTTGTCAATAGTTTAGAATTAAAGAGATTTTTGCTTTCTGATGTCAGGGCCTTTCTGGAAGCACCAAAAAATAAAGTCTCAGCTGGTACTTGGACCAGTTCTAACAGGTCCAAGTTTTTCCCTCCTCTCCTGCTAGTA
>NW_006793646.1:246379-269208 GCF_000442215.2 Lipotes vexillifer | reverse complement strand
AAAGAGTGATGGGAATAATAATGAAAGCTTTGTGGTACTGGAAATCTCTCCAGTTTTAACCTCAAAAGTTTTAGTCAAGTGTAACTTGCTTTTATGTAAGAAAATTTCATTATTATTAAAAATATACACACTGAAAAATTAGAGGTGAAATGTCATAACATCTGTAATTTATATTAAAATGGTCAATAATATTATAATAGCTTTGTACAGGAACAGATGGTTACTAGACTTACTGTGGTGATCATTTCATAATGTGTGCAAATGTCAAATTTCTGTATAGTACACCTGAAAGTAACATAATATTGTACTTCAACTCCACTTCAATTTTAAAAATGAATAAAAGAAAATATTTCATAAAAACATGGAAGAAGCAAAATGTGGCAAATTGTTAATCTAGACAGTGGGTATATGGCATTTGTTATACTATTTTTTCTTCTTTTCTGTACAGCTGAAATGTTTCACACATATTTCACACACATTTCAAAATTTCATACACGTAACAAAAAGTGAATGAAACAGTAACCTCATCTTCATAAATAAGAAACCAAAGACTTAACTTAGTTTGGTATCCTCTCCTCCTATGCAAACTTGCTGGATCTTCAAAATCTCTGCTGTGTTACTGGCTCCACTTACTCAGCTGATTCAAGAGACGTAATCACTATCAAAACAAGTTTAATTTTATGAAGGCCTTGACTGCAAGTTGGAAGGCCCATTCACTGGGGGAGAGAAACAGAAACTTCTCTTCACTGTTTTTATCTTGCTCTCTCCAACTGATTCTAGCACTCCTGCTGTTCTTTGGGGGAGAAGAGCAAAGGAAAGGGGAGGCAAGGGAGCATGATAACACCTCACCAGGATTTTCACTTGCCAAGGAGAAGTAAATAAAATAAACTTTTCTGAAGACAAACAAAACACACCCAACCTAATTAAGCTTAAAAGCTTTTGCACATCAAAGAAAGCCATAAATAAAATGAGACAACCTAGAGAATGGAAGAAAATATTTGCAAATGATGCGACTGACAAGGGATTAATTTCTAAAATATACAAACAGCTATACAACTCAATAACAAACAAACAAGCAAACAAAAACCAAACGACCCAATCAAAAAATGGGCGGAAGACCTAAATAGTCATTTCTCTAGATGAGATTGGGCATGTTCAGGATGGTATGGCCATAGGCAGACATTTCTCCAAAGAAGACATACAAATGGCCAACAGGTACATGAAAAGATGCTCAACATCGCTAATTATTAGAGAAATGCAAATCAAAACTACAATGAGGTATCACCTCACACCAGTCAGAATGGCCATCATCAAAAAGTCTACAAATAACAAACGCTGGAGAGGGTGTGGAGAAAAGGGAACCCTCCTACACTGTAGGTGGAAATGTAAATTGGTACAGTCATTATGGAGAACAGTATGGAGGTTTCTTAAAAATCTAAAAATAGAAGTGCCATATGATCCAGCAATCCCACTCCCAGGCACATATCTGGAGAAAACTATGGTATACATACATATATATATACATATATATATACATATATATATATACATACACACACACACACAATGGAATATTACTGAGCCATAAAAAGGAATGAAATAATGCCATTTTCAGCAACATGGATGGACCTAGAGATTATCATACTAAATAAAGTAAGTAAGGCAGAGAAAGACAAATATACAATTTCACTTATATGCGCAATCTAAAAAAATGATAGAAGTGAACTTGTTTACAAAACAGAAATAGACTGACAGATATACAAAACAAACTTATGGTTACCAATGGGGAGAGCGGAAGTGGTGGAGGGAGGTTGGGGAGAAAGATAAATTAGGAGTTTGGGATTAACATACACACACTATTATATATAAAATAGGTAAACAACAAGGACCTACTGTATAGCACAGGGAACTATACTCAATATATTGTAGTAACCTATAATGGAAAAGAATCTGAAAAAGAATATATATATGTATAACTGAATCACTTTGCTGTACACTTGAAACTAACACAATATTGTAAATTAACTCTACTTCAATAAAAAAAATAAATAAAATTATTAAAAAAAACAAACAAGCATCCCAAATGGCTCTGGGACAGGTCTTTCCCTGTTAATGCCTTGGCACATTTGTCAAAAATCAACTGATTATAAACATAAGGGTTTATTTCTGGACACTCAGTTTACTCTGTCATTCTATGTCTATCTTTATGCCAGCACCACATTGTATTGATTCATGTAGTTTTGTACTGAGTTCAGAAGTCATGAGGTATGAGTCTTCCAACTTTGTTCTTCTTTTTTGAGATTATTTTTTAATTCTGTATGAATTTTAGAGTCAGCTTGTCAGTTTCTTCAAAGCCAGCTAGGATTTTGATGGGGATTATATTGCAACTGTAAATCAATTTGAGGGGTGTCACTATCTTAGCAATATTAAGTCTTCTGATCCATGAACATGGGATGTCTTTCCATTTATTTAGGTCTTTATTTTCAGCAATCTTTTGTGGTATTCAGTGTACAAGTCTTGCACTTCTTTGTTAAATTTATACCTAAATAATTTGTTCTTTTTGATGATATTGTAAATGGAATTATTTTCTTCATTCTATTTTCAGATTTTCATTGCTAGTCTATAGAAATAGGATTTATTTTTATATATTGATCTTGTATCCTGCAATTTTCTTGTACTCTTTTATTAGTTCTAATAAATTTTTAGTGGATTCCTTAGAATTTTTTATATACATGATCGTGTCATCT
Organism: Lipotes vexillifer; assembly: GCF_000442215.2. Taxonomy (NCBI): domain Eukaryota; kingdom Metazoa; phylum Chordata; class Mammalia; order Artiodactyla; family Lipotidae; genus Lipotes; species Lipotes vexillifer. Next base: position 266,461 of record NW_006793646.1, on the reverse strand, counting down.
ATAAATAGAGATAGTATTACTTCCTCCTTTCCCATCTAGATGTTTTTACTTATTTTCTTGCCTAATTGCCCTGGATGTAACCTCCAGTACAATGTTAAATAGAAGTAGAAAGAGTAGATATCCTTTTCTTTCTTGTTCCTGATTTAAGGGAAAGTATTTAGTCTTTCACTGTTGCATATAATGTTAGCTGTGGATAGTTGAGGAAAGTCCTTTCTATTTCTATTAGACTCGCCAAAAGTTCATTCGGGTTGTTCTGTAACATCTTACAGAAAAACCCAAACGAACTTTTGGCCAACCAATAGTTGAATGTTTTTATCAAGAAAGGGAGTTGTAGATCAGTGGAATAGGCTAGAAAGTCCAGAAATAAAACCACGTACTTATGGTCAATCAATCTGACACAGGAGGCAAGAATACACAATGGAGAAAAGACAGTCTCTTTAATAAGCAGTGCTGGGAAAACCGGACAGCTATATGTAAAACAATGAAATTAGAACATTCTCTAGCACCATATACAAAAAATAAACTCAAAATGGATTAAAGACCTAAATGTAAGGCTGGATACTATAAAATTCCTAGAGGAAAACATAGGCAGAACAGTCTTTGACATAAATCACAGCAATATTCTTTTGGATATGTCTTCTAGAGTAATGGAAACAAAAGCAAAAATAAACAAATGGGACCTTATTAAACTTAAAAACTTTTGCACAGCAAAGGAAACCATAAGCAAAATGAAAAGACAACCTACAGAGTGGGAGAAAATATTTGCAAATGATGCAACCCACAAGGAATTAATTTCCAAAATATACGAACAGCTCATACAGCTCAATATCAAAAAAACAAACAACCCAATCGAAAAATGAGCAGAAGACCTAAACAGACATTTCTCCAAAGAAGACATATAGGAGGCCAACAGGCACATGAAAAGATGTTCTATGTTGCTAATTATTAGAAAAATGCAAATCAAAACTACAATGAGGTATCACCTCACACCAGTCAGAATGGCCATCATCAAAAAGTCTACAAATAATGAATGCTGGAGAGGGTGTGGAGAAAAGGGAACCTTCCTACACTGTTGGTAGGAATGCAAATTGGTGCAGCCACTATGGAGAACAGTATGGAGATTCCTTAACGAACTAAAATAGAGTTACCATATGATCCAGCAAACCTCCTTGGCATATATTTGGAAAAGACGAAAACTCAAATTCAAAAAGATACATGCACCCCAGTGTTCACTGCAGCACTATGTACAACAGCCAAGACAGGGAAGCAACCTAAATGTCCATCGATAGATCCATAGATGAACGGATAAAGATGTGGTATATATGTGGTAGACACACACACACACACACACACACACACACACACAGGAATATTACTCAGCCATAAAAAAGAATGAAATAATGCCATTTACAGCAATGAGGATGGACCTAGAGCTTGTCATACTAAGTGAGATAAATTAGACAGAGAAAGACAAATATATGGCATCACTTATATGTGGAATCTAAAGAAGTGATACAAATGAGTTTGCTTACAAAAGAGAAATAGACTCACAGACATAGAAAACAAATTTAGTTACCAAAGGGTAAAGAGGGGAGGGATAAATTAGGAGTTTGGGATTAACATATACACACTACTATATATAAAATAGATAAACAGCAGGGACTTACTGTATAGCACAGGGAACTGTACTCAATATCTTGTAACAGCCTGTAACGGAAAAGAATCTGGAAAAGAACATATATATATTATATTATATATATACAATTTCTGTATGAATCACTTTGCTGTACACTTGAAATTAACACAACATTTGTAAATCAATAGAAAAAAAGAAAGGGTGTTGGATTTTTCAAATGTCTTTTCTTTTTTTAAAATTTATTAATTTATTATTTATTTTTGATTGCATTGGGTCTTTGTTGCTGCACACGGGCTTTCTCTAGTTGATGCGAGTGGGGGCTACTCTTCGTTGCGGTGCGCGGGCTTCTCATTGCGGTGGCTTCTCTTGTTGCGGAGCACGGGCTGTAGATGCGCGGGCTTCAATAGTTGTGGCACGCAGGCTCAGTAGTTGTGGCTCACGGGCTCTAGAGCGCAGGCTCAGTAGTTGTGGCTCACGGGCTCTAGAGCGCAGGCTCAGTAGTTGTGGCTTAGTTGCTCCTCAGCATGTGGGATCTTCCCAGACCAGGGATTGAACCCGTGTCCCCTGCATTGGCAGGCAGATTCTTAACCACTGTGCCACCAGGGAAGTCCTCAAATGTCTTTTCTTTATCTACTGAGATTATCGTTTCTTTGTCCTTTATTCTATTTTATAGTGTATTATATTGATTGATATTCATGTATTAAACCACCCTGGAATTCCTGGGATAAATCCCATTTGGTCATGTTATGTAATATTTTTGTAGATTACTGAATTCAGTTTGCTAGTATTTTGTTGGGAATTTTTTTGCACAGATATTCATAAGGAATATTGGTCTGTATCTTTTTCTTTTGATATATTTTTCTGGTTTTCAAAGTAATTCTGGCCTCATAAAATGAGTTGGAAAGTTTTCCTGCCTCTCCTATCTTTTGGAAGAGTTTATAAAAAATTAATATTAATTTTCCTTGAAATGTTTAGCTGACTTCACCAGTAAAATCATCTGAACCTGGTCTTTTATTGGTGGGAAGGTTTTAAATTACTAATGTGATGTCTTTTCTTATTATAGGCTTATTTTCTACTTTTTCTTGAGTCAGTTTTGGTAGTTTGTGCCTTTCTAGGAATTTGTCCATTTCCTCTAAGTTATCTAATTTTCTGGTATACAGTTGTTCATAGCTTTCCTTATAATCCATTTTATTTATTTATTTATTTATTTATTTATTTATTTATTTATTTATTTATTTGCAGTACGCGGGCCTCTCACTGTTGTGGCCTCTCCCGTTGCGGAGCACAGGCTCCGGACGCACAGGCTCAGTGGCCATGGCTCACGGGCCCAGCCGCTCTGCGGCATGTGGGATCTTCCCGGACCTGGGCACGAACCCGTGTCCCCTGCATCGTCAGGCGGACTCTCAACCACTGTGCCACCAGAGAAGCCCTACTGCATTAAGGTTGGTAGTAATGTGCTCTCTTTCATTCCTGATTTTAGTAATTTTCTTTTTCTCTTTTTTTCTTGGTCAATCTAGCTAAAGGTGTGTCAATTTTGTTTATTTTGTCAAAGAACCAACTTTTGGTTTCATTGATTATCTCTATCGTTTTTCTGTTCTCTATTTCTATTTCTCTATTTCTGCTTTAATCCTTATTACTTCCTTTTTTTCTGCTAGCTTTGGGCTTAGTATGCTCTTCTTATTCTACTTCTTTAAGGTATAAAGTTAGCTATTGATTTGAAATCTGTTTTTAATGTAGGCATTCACAGTTATATTTTTAGGGAAGGAATGTGGACTATTTTGGGCCTGAAGAAGATGTAATAGTTTGACAGAAACCTACCAGTAAAACTGAATTATAATTTTACTTGGATGTTTTTGCTTAGCCTCTGATTCCATGGCAGACAATCATCCAAAATGCACAAGTTAAATACATATACCAGTGAGCTTTTGTTTTAGCAGTTACAATTATTGAAAGAGTTCATATAATTTTTAATTTTGAAGGGCGATTTACTTGATGAATATCGTGAAACATTCTCAAACCTGTCACATATAGTAATTCTGCAGTCTGAGAAATTGTTACTGGCTTTTGCAAGCATGGCAGAAATTTAATAAACTGTCGCCAAACCATTTGCTTGTTTGAATGCCAAGGTTTCCTTCCCCACATCACATGCAGTGTCCTGCTGCCAACAGTTATCAAAATACTCCCACAGTTGTCACAGAAAGAAATGTTCAGGGAGTTACTATTTCTTTATTCTTGTTGTCCCTGTATTTCATTGCTTTTGCCACGTCTACTTGAAGAGTTATTTGAATAACTCGAATAATGTCAGTATAGAGCAGTTAGACACTAAGTAATGGACTGAAAAAATAAGAATATCTGAGACATAGCTATAGATATATAGATACAGAGTGCAGCAAGATCTGGAAGGATGTCTTTCATACTTTACTCTCTATATGTTCCTAATGTTTGGATTTTCATAGACTATTGTTTGTGTAATGTAAAACAGGAATAAAAAATGTAAAAGTAGTTGAGAGGGAGTCCAGAGGAAAACACTATGAAAAGTCTAATTAGATCAACTCATTCTAATCAAAGATATGCAATTATTTGGCACAAGCCTGTATAATAGGATTTAGAGATACAATCCAGCTCTCTGAACTACAGATTGACAGAAGCTGAAATTATTGGCTCTGAGTTTGCATTTTCTTTAATGACTCCAGCAAATAAATGCCAGACTCAAACAGGTGAATGCCTGGCCAGGTTAAGAAAGCTCTTGCATCCGAAACACGAAAGGTACAAGATTGGAGGGTGTGACCTTGGACCTCAGTTGCAAATTCAAAGATTCAGGGAAAGTGTAGGCTTTTGCCACTATGATAATATTCGAAATTATCATCTGGAATAAATGTATCTCTGTTTTGTCTTGTATGTTAATGGCTTTGGTGGACACTTTGGAAGCACTTATCAATATTTCAAATGATATACATTTGACCAAGCAATTCCACTGCTAGGAAGCTCTTCTATAGGAATACTTATACCAGTGCACAGATTTTTAGATACATAGATACTCATTGCTGCAAAATATTTCAAATATCCTAAGTGTATCTCAAAGAAAGTATGGTTATGTAAGTTATGGTCCAACTGGCCCAAGGCCACAGGGCTAAGAAGTGGAGATCTGGGATCTAACTGATGCTTTTACTCCTCACGATACTGTATTTCCTGAGTTAGTCTGTGGGTGAAGGTGGCATTGGGTGATCAGGACTCAGCTTGTGTGTTCTTCCCAGGGCAGGTCAAGATTGGATGGTGGACAGAGGAGAAAGGACAGGCAGATGTCATAGCCAAGGGATAAGGAATAAGACGGGGGGAGTCAAGAGTTTCAAACAACAATAAAGAGTGGAAAAAAAGGCTATGTATAATTAAGGGAGAGCGATTCTGGAAGAAAGTGTTCTGTTTCATCAAAAGAGCATTGCCTTAGTTAATTTTCACCCCACCACCCCAAGAGCATGAACCCCTCACTCTGAAAAGCTCTGAATTTGTAGGTGAGCTTTCTCAATCTGAAACAGGATGGATGGGTGGTGCTGAAGGAGGAGCTTATTTTTGGAGACGCAAGCTTATATCTGTCCCTCTTCATCAAAGAAAACACATATATTAACATGTGTTTGAGGGATTAGTACATCTTTGAAACCCTAAGCAAATGGGAGAATTCTTGCAGTGTCCACATCACTATGCAATGAAGGATTTGGTGTGGCTGCTGCAGGGTGGGATGATCCAGAGCATTCTAAAGAACACATGCCAGTTTCAGGAGTCCTGGCATTTTTCACATGCCCTGGTGTTTCCCGTCATCCCAGATGCTATGCTAGCATTCTGTATGACCTTGAGCCAAACACTAGCCTTTCTGTAAATTATCTTCTCTATTAAACGAGTTGGGGGCGAGTCGAATAAATGATCCTTACTATCTCTTCAACTTGTGATTTAATTTATAGTTTTCAAGACTTACTGAATCACTAATATTTTAAATAAACATTATCTGGTATCTATTAATAAGAGTCAGAAACAAAAAAATTGTGTTACTTTCTTAACACAGTTTATATACACACATGCACATACATACATGCATATTTTTTTAAAATGAAAGGGAAAATAACATTATGTACAAGAAACTCTATGCCTTGACTATCTGTATCCTTGGTTCTCTCTTTACTATTAGGAAAAGCACTGATACGATTTTCTTGTGGTATAAAGAAGAAAGGGATGGTTTAAGGAGGAATGGTAGCGGATGAAGTGGACTATATGTACATCTTTATATTCAACTGCATTTCATTTCTCCAGAAACCCACCAACACATACAGGCACACAGTCACACACCCCCACACACCCTCCGCTGCCACCTCAGCCCATTAGAGAGTTGGTAAGGACTGATGTTGAAGTTTAGCTATGGGTTGCACCTGCTTTTTCTCTTTCGTTATTTCTTAGGGGTAGCTTGTCTGTCCTCACCTGTCAGGCCAGGTGCAAGCAGAGGGTATTGTGCCCTGATGTGAGATAACTGTTTGAAATGTGCATGTGTGCGTGTGTGTGTGTGTGTGTGTAACACGTAGGAAATGTAAAATGCATAGCAAGTGCTTCTTGAACTTCTTAAACACAGCTTGTCTTGTGTGCTTCACAGACCTCCAAGTACAGGGAGCATCACTGACCAAGAGCCCCAGCTGCTGACTCTGAAATCCATGGCCGTGTTTGCAGCCACACCCCCAAAGGCTGCTCCCAGCCAAAGATTGGGTGTGGCCCGACACTACGGCAGATCCACTCCTGCTAGACTGGGACCCCTCTGGTGGTGGGCTTTGGCTCAAGGACACCCCTCAAAGCCTTGATGACCCTTCTTTAGCCTCCTCTCTACCTTCTTTCCTTCTCTATTTTATGAGGGGTCAGCTTTACCAGGCTCCTCCCCCTTTTCTCTCATAGGTGTTTCCCCTAATAAAACCCTTGCTTGATTAACTCTGTCTTGGTGGCTCTTAGGGGAAACAGATGAACACAAACTGATAAAAAGTACAACTTTTCAAGGCAAAGAACCACATGTTTGCTTGCTTGCATTTTGGGTCAAAAAGGGTGGAAAATAAGATTATCTGTTTGGGTTAGCAGACTGAGGCCTCAAGAACACTCAAGGATACATAAGAAATTAACAACGGTGGTAACTCCTGTCAGGTTTTGGTTAAGAACTTGTGAATGGGGAAAGAAGCTGGGAGGAAATTTTCCATGGTATGATATTGTTTTTGATTTTCCAAGTGAGTAAATGTATAATAATTTGAAGATGTAAAATCAACTATTTGGATTTAAAAAAACATGTAAATTTGAGAAAAAAGAAAGCATCGGCTTTGGAGGTCAATCTGCATTTAAGTCTCAGCTCATCTTGTGATTGTGGGAAAATAACTGTGTTACTGGATTCTAGATTTCAGTGTTCTGTTTCTCGATGGAGACTTTTATAACTTCATTTACTGGCTCCCTGCAGAAGGCAGACACCTCCTGCCGGACTCCACTGGGCTTGGCTGTGGGACTTGCTGGGGTTAGGGGACTCGGAGGCTGAGAACCAGCTGGATCGGAGCAGAAGCTCTGAAGGGTCCTGATGAGTCCTTGCTCTCTTTTCTTTTTGCCACAGAATCGCAAGTCCCAAGCAGGGGCTGCTTTTACAGCGTGGATTCTGGGATAATACTGCAGAGCTCCAGCGGGCCTGTAGCTGCTGTCCCTGACAGGCAGTGTGTGCAAAACCGACTTTTGTGGTTGAAAACTACTGTGGTTATTCCCCCAACTTTTTATTTGGAAAAATTTGAGAATAAAGTTGAAAGTGTGGGCCCATCAGCCCCTCACTTAGCTTCACCAATTGGTAACATTTTGCCACATTTGCTTCCTTTCTCTTGCTCCCTCTCTATGCTTACTGGACTGTTTGAGAGTTACTTATAGGTGTGAAGATACCACATCCATAAATATTTCAACATTATATCCTAAGAAAAAAGCCTTTCTCCTATATCAATACAATCATCATATCCAAGAAATATAACATTGATACAATAATATTAATTAGCATATAGTTTATATTCAAATTTCTTTCATAATAATATCCTTTGTACATTTTTTTCTTTCTGATCCATAATCCAAGCAAGGATCATACACAGGTACTAGCTGTATGTTTCTTTAATCTCCTTTAATTTAGAGCAGGTCCCTGACCTTTTTTGGTCCATCTTTCACAAAACTGATATTTTTGAAGAGTACAGGCCGGTTGCTTTATAGAATGTATCATTTTCTGGATATATCTGATTTTTCTTCCTCATAATTCTTTAGATTCAGGGTCAACATTTATGGTAGGAATACTACATGGATTGTTTATATCACAACAAGGAGGCACAAATAATGTCAAACTGTCCCATTTTGGGTGATGACAAGTTTGACCACGATGTTAAGGTGGTATCCATCAGATTTCTCCATTGAAAACTTTCCTTTATCCCTTTATGTTTTGTCAGTAATCTGTGGGGTGATATTTGTGAATATCTTGACCCTCAACAAACTTTCCCCATTGGTTTTAGTATCCACAGATGATTCCTTCCTGATTTAAACATTACACTGCTAGTTGCAGAATGGTTGACTTTTCCCCATTCTGTTATTCCTACTCTGTGTGTTACCTGGCATTCTTTTGTAAAGAAAACATCCTCTCCACTCTCTACTCCCATTTATTTTTGAGTATCACTATGGGCTCATGGATTTTTAGCATACATAACGTTAAAATCCTTCATCATTATTCTTTTTGTAATTCAAACTAAATTTGTACAATGGGAGCCCCCTTTAAGCTGAATCTTGTGTCCTTTTAACATGTTTCTTCCTGTCTTTGAGTATTTTCTTGCCTTCTGGCACAATAAGATGCTCCAAGTTCACCTTCGATATTTACTGTCACAGACCTGATTCTTTTTATTTGGGAGGGAAATTGAGAGAGTGAGACTAAGATTTGGGGAGAGGGGTGATAAAGAAGGGGGCAAGATAGGAGATTTAGGGTAAGGAAATATTTTGGGGGATTCTTGGCCAAATATCTAACTCAGGTAGGTCTCTCAAGCTCTCTCAACCTGAATTTCCTCTCCTAGAAAATGAAGATTAATAATATGCTTATTGCATGAGTAGGTTGTGAGAAAACCTGATTGATTGGCATGTTCAACATGACTGGCCATACATTCAGTATTTGTTGGTCATTATCATTTCTAACATCCTTCCAGCCAAGTTAATTTCTGTGATACTTGGGACTTCCAATCACTGCTTCCTGTGCAATTCATGATTAAACTTGCTTAAATTTATGTTCTGAGGCTTTGTTTAAGTATCACTCTAAAACATTCTGCAGGCAACTACATGAGGTTAAATGGGGACAGACTCTAAAAGGCTAGCGAAACAAAGATCACCAAGGGATCAAATTTAAGGAGGAAGCAAAAAATACACATTTTTTGCTGATACATACACAGCACACATATATATTGATGTATGCATATTTCGTGTTTTGAGATAGTATCTTAATTGAGAGGTGGTCTGGTAAAACGCAGACTGGGTTTAAATCCAAGTTCGGACACTTACTTACATTCCTCATTTAAAAAGTGAAGATAGGGCTTCCCTGATGGCGCAGTGGTTGAGAGTCCGCCTGCCGGTGCAGGAGACACGGGTTCGTGCCCCGGTCCGGGAAGATCCCACATGCCGCGGAGCGGCTGGGCCTGTGAGCCATGGCCGCTGAGCCTGAGCGTCCGGAGCCTGTGCTCTGCAACGGGAGAGGCCACAGCAGTGAGAGGCCCGCGTACCGAAAAAAAAAAAAGTGAAGATAATTATACTCTCCCTGTGCAGTTATTGCGAATGTACAATTTGGGTCAAGGTGACAGATCTAACAAGCCACAGAGTCTTCTTTTTTTCTTGAAGTTTTATAAATAATGTACAACTCTGTTTAAGGTGTACAGCATAATGATTTGACATACGTATATATTGCAAAATGATTCCCACAATAAGTTTAGTTAACATCCATCACCTCATAAAGTTACGAAAACAAAATACTTTTTCCTTGTGATGAGAACTTTTAGAATTTCCTCTTTTAGCAACTTTTTAATACACCATATAGCATTGTTGATTATAGTCATCATGTTGTACGTTACATCCCCAGTACTTATAACTAAGTTTGTGCCTTAGGACCACCGTTCCCCAATTTAGCTGCAGGAGGTAAGTCTCACGGTGCCCATCTGTTCCTTAGCCAGTATTGCCACCTGGTGGTAGTGTCTTTCAATTGCAAGTCAAGGAGGATTTCAATTGCAAGTCAAGGATTTAAATAAAGCTATAGCAGTAAACAACTTTGAATAAGAGCATTTCCATACTAAACCTCTGGGATGCTTACTTCAATAGCAGCAACATCCTAGTCGGACAAAGGAATCAGACACTGCGCTGAATGCAAAGGCATTCAGTCGTTCAACAAATACATATTGAGCACCTACTGTGTGCCACGCTGCATTCTGAGTGCTTGGGATCCATCAGTGAACAAGAGACAAAAATTCCACCCTTTAACATGGGATCCTTTTAACGTGCTGTCTATATAGTATATAAATTAATCTAGATAATTTGTAAAACGCTCTACAGATTACAAAGTTCCCTCCTACGTCAACAGGACACGTTATGAGGTCCATATTACTACGGCTAAATAAATGGAGAAGCCGGGTGCAGACCCACTCCAGCTACCCTAAGAACTCACCCTTGCAAAACCGAGAGTTAAGCCAAGAGCTTGAAGATGCCATCGACGTGGCCGGCCGGGCTGACCACGAAAGTAAGAGTAAACAGAAGTCATCTTTTCTCAGTTTTTCTCCCCAGAAACATACTTTGAGAGAAACAAGGGTTTCGCTCAGCAGGCGGGGAATCGAACCCGCGGAGGGCGGAGGGTGACGACGCGTGTCGGGCTCTGCGGCTCCAAAGGAGACGCTTGTCCCCCTGCAGAGCCCACCGAGTGGCCGACCGGCCGCCGTGGGGCCCAGGACCTCCGGGTCATCCTCCGCGCGCCGGGAACAAGCCGGGATCTGGACTCCAGACCTCCAGCGACTGACTATCAGCGAGGCGCGAGCGCGCCCCCTGGTGGCTGATGCTGCCCGACAGCCCGGCCCGGAACAAAACTGTCTGACGGAACCTGGGGTGCGCGCTCGGAGTTTCCGGGGAAGAAGACGGAGAAGGACCTGCGCGCGGTGGTTCCTAGCGCCGCGGAGGAGGCAATGGCCGTGGGAGTCTGGGGCTTGCGGCTCTGGCGGGCCGCCCCCGGCGGCGGGGCTGGCTGGAGTGAGTTTTAGCGGCCATAGGGTCAGGGAGGGAGGCTTAGAGGATGATGTATGCCCAGATTGGGCCCGAGGCGGGTCCTGGGGGGGTCCCGCGGGGTTGGGGGCCGAGGAGGGTCTTTTGAGTCCCTGCTGTGTTGGCCGCCCCTTCCCGGCCTTGGGGTACATATCTCGGGACGCGAGAGGGACGGGGAGGGCAGGGGCGGGGCCGCGGGAGGAGCTTGGGGTGCCCCTGGGAGGGAGACCACGTCCCGGTGCAAACGTGTCCTTATTTTTCCATTGGACTCGTACATGCCTTGCCCAATCCTCTGATTTGGGGTTTGGAAAATAAAGCTTAGCATCTCTCGCTCTACATATGGAGAGTTTTGGCGTGGGACCTGCAATCTCGTGGAGCTTTCTTGTCTCCAAGACCTTTTCAAAGCGACAGTTTTGCTCACGTTTCCAATGACTGGTCTGGTTTTGACTCCACTTCCTGGTTACTTTTTGCCACTTACTGTAAAGCACAGATTGGAATACGACCGAGGAAACTGGTGGGAAGTGGCGATCTGATGGTGAAAGAGCAAAGCTGAAGTAAAGGCGCGGATCAGGGCAGGCTGCAGTTCTTTTCCGTGGGCGTTTTAATTATTAATATTAGAAAGGGGTTTAAGTTTACTTCTGAACTCATTTTGGTGAACAGCGTTTAAAATTCCCTTGCCTCCTATTCTTTCCTTGTTGGAGGATGGTGATACGGGAGGGGAACAGGGTGGGGCAATATATTATTTTTTGGGTCAGTATTCACATTTATTGTAACTTCTGCACAGGATTTATAGCAACATCACCTGCTTCTCAGCTGTCACCGACCGAACTGACAGAAATGCAGAATGATCTCTTTAACAAAGAGAAAAACAGGCAGCTATCATTAACTCCCCGAACTGAGAAGATTGAAGTTAAGCACGTTGGGAAAGCTGACCCTGGCACTGTCTTTGTCATGAATAAAAACATTTCAACTCCTTATAGCTGTGCCATGCGTAAGTAACGAATCAGGGTACCATTTTGAAGATTTTGCATAAATCAGGAGAAGAACTGGTACAGAGGAGACAAGATGCTGTAATTGCTCCCTGAAGTCCCCGGAAGTTCTCCTTTATCTCGCACCTTACTGCGTGTTCACTGCGGGCTTGGCAGTTGAGGGCACTGTGGGTCTTGAAAGGTTGGTGCTGTAATGCATAAGTTGTCCTGGGACTTGCTGGAATCTGGCTGAGTTTAGAGGGCTGTCATTGTTTCCTGCAGGAGGCAGACCTGAAAGCATTGCTACTAGTGTGCTTGCCCCTTTTAGACACACTGTGGTGTAATGGGAGCAGTCACCATGTGAGTCCTATTAAAGGATTTTGGGGTGGAGGGACTGCCCTGGCCTCAGATGATCAGCTTTTTTTGGCCTTCTTTTCCTTTCCTGCTCTTTATAGCCTAACTTAAGTCTTTTATCTGCTCACCACTTGCCTCTGTGTGTTGTGTCTTTGTTTACATTTACATGTACATGTAGTAAATGTGTGAGTGCATGGGGTGAATGTGATTGGGGTAAAAATATTTGTTGTGTTCATATCTTAAGGGAGAAAACAAGGCCCTGTGTGTGATTTGGTGTGGAAATGAAGGGAACAAGGCCTCTATGTTATTTTCGATCAAAATGCTTTTGTAGTAGCTTTGATAGAACTGGTAACGTTTAAATTCCGAAAGAACAAAAAGTAGACAGGTACACCTACATGCTCGCTCATATATGACTGGCTGCATTGTTCAGATTTTTGGAAAGCTCAGTAATGATTCCATTTAAGTAATTAACTTTAGTTAAAAGCTTAAGCTGACCTGCCGAGTATGTACTCTCAATCTTCCTTTACTTTGGCACTTGAATTAGTACTTACAATTGCTTACTTGTTTGGCAAGCATTTATTGAACCTCTGCTGTAGGATAGGCATTAGGAATACAGAGGAGGCTAAGACAAAGCTCAGGCCCTTAAGGAGTTTTACACACATCACATGTAGAGATGAAGCCTCTGAACCACTCTTAGCATGACCGCTGCCCTCAGACTTCGCTTGTTACTCATACCGTCAGTCGTTCAGTAAATTTTATTGAGTACCTAGTGTATTTCAGGCCTGATGCTAGTCTCTAGCTCTACTGGCGAGTGAGCAAAAATAGGCATGATCCCCGCCTTATGGAACTTATTTAGACCTGTGGTTTGACCACTTCTCTAAATAGCTGGGTACTCAAAAAACATCTAATCAGAGTTGGAGTTGCATTCTGGAGTCATATAACAGACCAGAGCTGATTGGTTTATGTGTGAATTCATACTGATAATTATTGAATAAAAACTGGTAACTATGGTATTTAACTTGAAGAGTACATGTTAGGGAAGTAAAGATGGTTTGGGAGCAAGACCCCAAACCCATTGAGAACAGACTTACTGGGATGTATATTTATATATTTTCCCTTCTAAGTTGTGTGTGCGTATAGCCAGATATATCCACAATGCTGCTCTCTGAATATTTAAGGGTAGCTCTTGGAAAACTATTTTATTACTTAATAATTGACAGATTAATTTCAAGTTAGACTTAGCCTTAATGATTTTTGTTTGGGTAATTTCATTAATAATTAGCAATACATTGGATGTGTTGGGAATTATTTTTTTATTGGCTACAAATCTTTTTTTTCTCCCCAAAAAAGACAGCTTGCAGAATCTTGCCTTTCTGTTGTTTTATTTCTTAATGTAGCACTTAAACATGTAATTTTTCACTTGGGTTTTGTTAGAGTTAGATCTTCAATCTGTTTTAAATTCCTAGATTTAAGTGAGTGGTACTGCAGGAAGTCCATTCTGGCTCTTGTGGACGGACAGCCTTGGGACATGTATAAGCCTTTGACCAAGTCATGTGAAATTAAATTTCTTACTTTCAAAGATGATGATCCGGGAGAAGTCAATAAGGTATTTCTGCCTCTATGTTCTTTTGTTCCCCTCCCCCCCAGTTTTTTTTCTAGCCTTTTTTAAAATTAAAATCTGTTTCCTATGGAGTTTGAAATGTACAAATCTGGCCAAGGTCAAATGTTGTACTGTACTAGATAATCAGGGTTTTACTTGGTAGATTAGGCATGTTCATAGTTCAAAAATCCTCAGTGGCATTAATGTCTCTGTATTTTGGTTTGAGAAAACTAAATGACATTCATATCTTTGTTCAGCTTACTTTTATTAATCACCCTGTATATTGCAGTAATTTCATTCTTGTCTTTCACCATCTTTTCTAGATTATTTCAATAACTTTTTAACTCTCCCACCCACCCCACCCCCTTTTTTTTTTTTTTGTGATACGCGGGCCTCTCACTGTTGTGGCCTCTCCCTTTGCGGAGCACAGGCTTCGGACGCACAGGCTCAGCGGCCATGGCTCACGGGCCCAGCTGCTCCGCGACATGTGGGATCTTCCCGGACCGGGGCACGAACCCGTGTCCCCTGCATCAGCAGGCGGACTCTCAACCACTGCGCCACCAGGGAAGCCTCCACCCCCCTTTTTTAATCTGAAAGACTTCCTTAATAGTCCTGCAAGAGTTTTATTACATGATGTGAGTAAGGATGATGTCACTTATTCCTAAAGAACTTGCCTACCTGATAACCGTTCATATAAATTTCCCAGCTCTGCGTGGACACTTTTCTCACTCTCACCTGCCTTTTGAGCTTCACCTTCCACAGCATCTTTCCACTTCCTGTTTGCTCCAGCCACACTGGAGGACTTGGTCACTAATGGTTTCTGTTGTGTTATCCTCCCTGCTTTTGTTGGTGCTCTTCGAGTATTTTCTTTCCTCCCTATTAAAATCCTGTTTATCTATTATATTTCAATTAAAATGCCATATGCTCTGTGGAACCTTCTCAGTTTCTTCTTGTCAGAATGAATCCCTCTTCCGGGCCTCACAGCATGTGGCTAGTGTCTCTAGATACAGTAGTTTGATTTTCCCTTGTAATACGAACTGTTGAATGTACTGGATTCTTGGCTCTGTGAAGACAGGGATCATGTCCCTTATTAGATCTTGTCCTTGACTTACATACAGTAGGTATTTAATAAATATTTGTTGAAATGAAATACTTAAAGAAGGAAATGGTAGACATGATAATAGTAGTAGCTAACACTGAACATTTCTTGTATATCAGGCACTGTTTTAGTGATTCACAGGTATTAACTCATTTAATCCTCATTAAAAAAAAAATCCCATAAAAGGTGCTATTATCTCCTTTCTACAGATAAATAAACTGAGGCAAAGAGAGGTGTCGTAGCCTGACCAAGGTTACCAGTTTGCTAAGTGGCTGAGCCTGGATTTGAACCTAGGCATTGACCCTGGAGTTCACCAGACATTAAAAACAGTCAAGTCAGATAGATGAAGAAGGGCATTTTGCTACTGGCCTTCAAGGCCTGGGTTTGCACTTATTTTTAGTGTATTTGTGTGGTTGTGTAGAACACATTCTGGAGCAGTCTCTGCCATGTGCAACCAAATGAGCCCACTCTTGTTGTCCTCAGATACGGAGAAGAGCTTAGGAAAGCCAAGTACCTAGTTATAGTAGTGCCAGTACAGAGCTTAAGATGGTGTAGGACTTATGTTTCTCTTTATGACTCTGGGAAGGTCATTGCATGGATACCCATATTGGGCATGTCCATGGATCAAAATGCTAGTGAGATGGAAGCCCAGTTAATAGTGAGGTTGCTTTGTTATAAATATGAATAACCTAAGTGATATGTGATGTTAGGTATAGGATAGGAGTCATAAATAATTCTTTTTAAAAATTTTATTATTTTTATTTATTTATTTTTGGCTGCATTGGGTCTTTGTTGCCATGTGCGGGCTTTCTCTAGCTGCAGCAAGCGGGGGCTACTCTTCGTTGCGGTGCGTGGGCTTCTCATCGCGGTGGCTTCTCTTGTTGTGGAGCATGGGCTCTAGGCGCACGGGCTTCAGTACTTGTGGCACGTGGGCTCAGTAGTTGTGGCTCGTGGGCTCTAGAGCGCAGGCTCAGTAGTTGTGGCGTACGGGCTTAGTTGCTCTGTGGCATGTGGGATCTTCCTGGACCAGGGCTTGAACCCATGTCCCCTGCATTGGCAGAGGGATTCTTAACCACTGCGCCACCAGGGAAGCCCATAAGTAATTCTTAAAAGTTAGCTTCCATTATAAAGCAATTATACTCCAGTAAAGATGGAAAAAAAAAAAAGTTGGGTTATCCCTCCATATTTATATATGTTATAAACAGGTATATTTTAATATATTTATTTTACTTTAGCACAAGTTTGTTAACAAGTTAACTTTATCCTGGGTTAAAAATAAAATTACTACCGTTAGTAAAACTATTTATTGGTTGATAAACATTATAGTGTCTGATATCTTATACAAACATTGCTAACCACATGAAGTTGGTGCTTCATTCTTTTGTGGGTTTTGCTTGGTGGTGGTCATGTCATGGTCTGATGGTAGCCATTGCTAAATGTGGAGGATGGACAGATATTTGCGAAATGGTTCCTAAGTCAAAAGTCAACCTAAATTTTAATATTAAAGAAATGTTAGTAAATCTTGTGTTTATTATGTTTGTGTGTATTTTATTTTTCTAGGCTTATTGGCGTTCTTGTGCCATGATGATGGGCTGCGTGATAGAGAGGGCATTCAAAGATGAATATGCGGTCAGTTTGGTCAGAGCTCCAGAAGTTCCAGGTGATGTACACATATAAATAAATAAATAAACATATATGTGTGTGTGTGTGTGTTGTCTATATACATATATATATATATGTATATAGATACACAGACACTTTCTGTAATCTTTGAATATTTTGGTACATATTTTTGTTGTATAGAGTTCACTTCTAATTTAGTCTAATATAAATTACCATCATACATACATTCCATTTATTATGGGTAACAAAATCCATCCTATTACTGTCATATATACCTTCTATTTATAATGGTAAAAGAATCCATTTTATTTAATTATTGGCGGTCAATTATTAACAGAATTAGAGGGGAGTGTTTCTTTTGAATGTGAATTTCATGTAGTTATATTGTGTCAGTATTTATTTCTTAGCATTTTAAGTACTTATTTCCAAACAGAATGTGAGGAGGAGATATGAGTATAAATAGACTTCTGTAGAAAACTGTGTTTAGGTGGTACCATTTCACCAGAAATGACCCTGACACTGGAGAGGAGTACCATTTTTGGGAGGTGGAAGAGTTCACATTCTTTGTAATTTTCCTAAAACTAGGATTTTGCAACAGTATGTGTAGTAGGATCACAATTGTATTTTTTTTAAAAAGGTGGAAGTTTATATACCAAAAAGTATTTGATTTGGCAGTAAATGATTCTAAACAAAACAAAACAAAAAATGAAATTTAGAAGATATTAAAAAAGAACTTAAACATTTCATGTCCATTTAGTTATTCATGTACTTATTAAATATCTTACTCTTTAGGAATTTTTATATCTAGTAACTAATATTTGAGATCTCTGTGGTGGTAATATTCCCGAAGAAAATGTGAATGGTTAAAAAATACTGGTGATGTTGGGTTAACAAAAAGGTGAGTTAGTTTTATGGTGGGGGGGAAAGTTGGTATAGCTCTGACAAGCAGCTGGAATAATGGTGACAATTTTATAATTTGTAGTGTTGGGAGAGATTGTTGACCCTTCATTTTATGGTCTAAATATTCATTTGTTGCAAATTAGTAACTTTCTACCCTAACAGATTTGACTTTGCTTTTTATTTTGGTTGGATTTGCAGTAATCACTGGAGCCTTCTGCTATGATGTAGTTTTGGATAAGAGACTTGATGAGTGGATGCCAACAAAAGTAAGTCTACTCTTTGGAGTATTAATTTTAGAGTCTGTGCCTTTCTTTGTTAGAACGAGTCCTGTGTTAGTATTGTTGAATGGTACTGCATGTCGAGAATATTAAAAGAACCAGTCAATCTTTATTGTTGCTTTTTAGTGTATTTAAGACAGATGTATATGATTGAGGGTATTCACAACAGCATGGTACCCAGAGTAAAATATAGAAGCTTAACTATCTTGGTTGATGTGGGGGCGAGGGGCCTGGAGCCTTACCTCCTTGGATCTTCAGAGCACAATTTGAAAACCACTGCCCTAAGCCATTTTAAGCCTATTGCATCCTGAGATCTTCCTATCACCAAGGGTTACATTGAGAGTGGGGGAGGGGTGAATTAAAATATCGGGCTTTGACAAAGGTAACCGAAATAGCAGCAAACTAAATAGCAGCAAACTAACCTCTTCTGGAATGATCTGCCTTCATAAGGAGGGTGCTCCTTGTTGGTCTGGGACTGGGGTAGCAGCAGGAGCCTGGTTAACAGAGTGAATCTAGATCAGGTGCTGTGTAAGTAGAGGATGCTGATGGCTTGCAAAAGTCAAGCCTAGAGGCTTAGTTATGACTGGGGAGAACAGACTAATGCCTAATTCTTAATTAAGCAAAACTGTATGTCCTACAGATTGGAAGTCTGGAGATCAGAAGAGGGGAGGCAGTGTAGCATACCATTTTATCAATTCCACTATATGTACATTTTTTTCACATTTTAATATCTCTGAAAACAAATGTGTCTTTTGTTTGTTTCTATAACTTTTTTAAATTAAACTGTTTTTAGTTGAAGAAAATTATAGATACACATGGAGTTGTAAGGAATAATACATAGAGATTCCATGTTCCTTTTACTCAGTTTCCCCAATGGTATTATCTTGCAAAACCATAGTACCATATCACAACCAGGATATTGACACTGATACAGCCAGGAACATTTCTATCACTGCCAAAATTACCCACGTTTCTCTTTAGTCTCCATCCGCCCCCCCATCCTTAAACTGTGGCAACCACTAATCTGTTCTCTATTTGTATAGTTTTGTCATTTGAAGAATGTTATGTAAATGAAATCGTTCAGTATGTAATCTTTTGGGATTGACTTTTTTCACTCAGTGTAATTCTCTGGAGCAAATGTGACTTACAGTAGATAGCATCTTATGATTATAACTGGTAATGTTTTTTCTTAGTGGTGCATCTTGGATTTAGTGAAATATTGTAGTTTCTAAAAGCAAAAATTTTGGAGTCAGCCAGCAAGTGCATGGAAAGATGCTCAACATCACCAATCATTAGAGAAATGCAAATCAAAACCACAATGAGGTATCACCTCACACCAGTCAGAATGGCCATCATCAAAAAATCTACAAACAATAAATGCTGGAGAGGGTGCAGAGAAAAGGGAACCCTCCTGCACTGTTGGTGGGAATGTAAATTGATATAGCCACTATGGAGAGCAGTATGGAGGTTCCTTAAAAAACTAAAAATAGAACTACCATATGACCCAGCAATCCCACTACTGGTCATATACCCTGAGAAAACCATAATTCAAAAAGACACATGTACCACAATGTTCATTGCAGCACTATTTACAATAGCCAGGACTTGGAAGCAACCTAAATGTCCATCAACAGATGAATGGATAAAGAAGATGTGGCATATATATACAATGGAATATTACTCAGCCACAAAAAGAAACAAAATTGAGTTATTTGTAGTGAGGTGGATGGACCTGGAATCTGTCATACAGAGTGAAGTAAGTCAGAAAGAGAAAAACAAATACTGTATGCTAATGCATATATATGGAATTTTAAAAAGCCGTACTGATGAACCTAGTGGCAGGGCAGGAATAAAGATGCAGACGTAGAGAACTGACTTGAGGGCACGGGGGGTTGGGGGCGGGAGGGCAAGCTGGGACGAAGTGAGAGAGTGGCACTGACATATATACACTACCAAACGTAAGCTAGATAGCTAGTGGGAAGCAGCCTCATAGCACAGGGAGATCAGCTCGGTGCTTTGTGATGACCTAGAGGGGTGGGATAGGGAGGGTGGCAGGGAGGCTTAAGAGGGAGGGGATATGGGGATATATGTATATGTATAGCTGGTTCACTTTGTTATACAGCAGAAACTAACACACCATTGTAAAGCATTTATACTCCAATAAAGATGTGGGAAAAAAAAAAAAAAGGAAATCACAAATGACACCTGAAAAAACAATTTTTGGAGTCAGGGAAGATCCAGGTTTAAATGCTGGCTTTGACAGTTATTTCTTGTGTAATCCTGACGTTACTGCTTAATATCAAGAGAGAGAGAGGAGGGAAAGA
>NW_006793646.1:219581-246363 GCF_000442215.2 Lipotes vexillifer | reverse complement strand
AGAGGAAGGAAAAAAGAGAGAGAAAGGGAGGGAAGAGAGATATTGAGAGAGATGGGGGGGTGAGGGGAGAGATTGGAGTGGTTTCTTCATGATCTGTGGACTTGTGGCAATATAATTTCTTTTTTTTTCAAGTCTGTCAAGATTCTTAATTCATTGGGGGAGTTAAGTAAAAACTAAGGAGATGGGGCTTCCCTTGTGGCACAGTGGTTGAGGGTCCGCCTTCCGGGAGAGAGGGAAGAGAGGTATTGGGAGAGATGGGGGGGTGAGGGGAGAGGCTGGAACGGTTTCTTCATGATCTGTGGACTTGTGGCAATATAATTTCTTTTTTCTTTTTCAAGTCTGTCAAGACTCTTAAAAAAAAAAAAAAAAAAAAAAAAAACTAAGGAGATGAAAATTTAAGTCTCATTATGTATGAAACTTGCTGCCTCATTTTCCTTTTTTTAAAGATAAAACTTTAAAAAAGAAATGTACTAGTTAATTGCAGGCACCGTGGGGTTTAGAAAGTAGGGGAAAGTTACAGTCAAGTAACAGCTATATTAAAACATGAATGTGCGTTGTTTATACAGAAAATTGTTCATTTAAGAATGGAGAAGAGTCATTTCATTCAAAAGAGTCTATTAGGAAGTTTATGGAAAGAATTTTATAGCAAAAAATATTTGCATAATACTGCTTGATCTTTTCTGTGTTATGATTTATAGTGTGAAAACTCAACTATAGTTTTTATTAAACTCATAAACATTGTTAATGTGTATTATTAATCATTTAATTGTGTGAAATTGACATTTTCATTAAACAGAAATTTTTAATATTGGATTTATGCTATATTTTGGACATGGCCAATGATGACATTATATTTCCTAGTGAAAGTTTCTGAATCACATAAATAATAATTTTTTCCTCATGCATTTATTTAAAAAGCTTAGTTTTATACTCATAGTATAAACAAATTTTTGTATCTTACCATTTACTTATTAGTATTTCTACTTGTTGCACCATCATTTTAATAAACATTTATAGGGCTGTATAATTTGAATGAAATGTTTATTAAAATTTCTTTGTAGGATTATCCATAATATTTCTAATACAGGCGGCTATTTAATTACAAGTTAATTACAAGTTTTATAGTTTGTAGAATTGGGAGATATTGCTAATTGTACATTTTATGGTTCCAGTATTTAATAGTTGCAAATTAATGCTTTCTTTCCTAGCAAATTTGCTTTTTGTTGTAGTTGGACTTATAATATTAAGCATACAGTTTTATCTGTCTTAGAGGGAAATGTTTTTAAGTAAATTGTTACAAAAGGTTAATACTTTCATTTTTAAGGAGAACCTATGTTCCTTCACAAAAGAAGTTCGTACTTTAATTTATAAAGATCTTCCATTTGAAACTCTGGAAGTTGAAGCAAAAGTGGCGTTAGAAATATTTCAACACAATAAGTAAGTGTTGGCTTGCTTTTAAACAAAATTAAACCTCCCAAAGTTGTATGTATTGAAGAAAATTCAGCTCTTAATAACTTTCATATTTTTTCACTTTTTACTTTTTAGCTCTGGGATCTCTTTTCTGCACCAGCCTATTTGCTTTTGTTCATCTCATTATTTCACTGAGAAGAAGTGCCCCTGCCACACCTTTGATAATTTTCTTACTTTGTCTTACTTCTCTTTTTCTTTGGCTAGTCCTTTTCTTTATATCACCATAGCAGTATGTTTCCCTTTTTTCCTTCCATTGTGAAGTGGTAGCCTACGTTAAGAAATTGCATTAGTTTGAATTTAAACTTAAATTTATTTAAACTGTTGCATTTGGCAACCTTTCCTTCCCATCTTTCCACTCTTCAGATGAAAAGGGTAAGAGAAAATACCAGCTGTTCGGAGGCAGCTAACAGCTGAAGTAAAACGTTCACACAGATCTTAGTCTTCTGCATGGGAATTAACCATTTGATAGATTTTCTTCGCCAACATGTTAAATCCTGCCTGCCTTCTCAATTCCCTTTTTCACTCAGAAAACTTCCAATTTATCTTCTACTAATTGTGAGAACATAAACTAAATTTTAATGTTAAACAAATTAAAATTAGAATTAATTAGAAAGGAATACCTGCCTTGCAAAAAATCATATAGATACTAGATTCTAAAGCCAAAATGTGCACCTGCAAATTGTTAAAGGTAAATGGTTTGGAATTTCTTTAGCTATTTATAAAATGAGGCACAGATTCTCATGGGGCTAGTTTATAATATTTAGCATATTTTGGAACCAGTGTACTTAGAAAGCAGTAGGAATATACTGAACTGGAGTACAAATTATTCTTTACAACTAAATTACCATTAATTCTATAAGAAAACTCCTTAAATTATCAGAATTAATCAAGTCACCTCCCCCACCAAAATGCTAGGGCTGTGTTATCCAATAGAAATATGATGTGAGTCATCTATATAACTAAATTTCTTAGTTAGCTATATTAAAAAAAATTCAAAATAAAGGTGAAGTTAATTTTAATAAAAGTTTTATTTAAACAACGTATCTGAAACATTTCAACATGTGATTGATATTAAAAACTTAATTTTTTATAATTCTCTTTTTCATACTAAGTCTTCAGAATCTGGTGTGTATTTTACACTTAAGGCACATTTCAATTAGGACTAATTACATTTAAGTGCTCCATAGCTACCATATTAGGCAGGGTACTCTAAACTTTCATTTCATGTTACACTGAGATTTCCCTTTCCTCCCACTCAACTGTCAAAGTCTAGGAGAGGCTTGTAGGACTTTGGTAACTTTAGGTAAATGTGTAAAGGGAGGTGGGAGATCATTTAGGGGCAAGTTTGAGGAGACAGAGTTTTGGAGGTTGAAGGTGGATCAGTGATGGGGCCTTTCTCCTGTAGGGGGAACTTTCAGTGGCTTTGCCTCCCAGGGGACAGGAGTTTCTCTTAGAAGTGGGTCAAGAGGAACAAGTATTCAAGGGAATTGGCTCCCTCAATAATCATCAGGGCTCTGGAAGAAGGGGTGTGGCAGTAAGTGGATGTTTTTGCACAAACTGACGCTTCTCAACCTTGCCACACATGTGTAATGTTTGTGTAGCATTCTGGGGTAAATAGGCAAGGCTCTTAATAGTAAGTGGTAAGGTCATGATTTGAACCTGGGCTGTGCAGTTCCATCTGTACTATTCATTATACTGACAGACCCTAGTGGATTTGAGAGACATTTAGGCAGTAGAATTGATGTGACTTGGTAATGAATTGGATGGAGGGAATGTGGTGGGAGAAACAGGAATCAAGGAAATCTCTGAAGTTTTTCACTTGGAGATGTGGGTAGTTGGTGGTGTCATTTACTAAACTAGGGAATTCAGGAATAAGAATAAGTTTGGTGAGAAAAGAGAAGGTAAGTTTTTGTTCAGTTTGAGAACTTGGGAGTGTAAGATGCTTGTAGACACCCTGGTGGATGTCTGGAGTGTTTTGGATATACAGTTTGGGGCTCAGAAGAGATATGTGGATTGGAAGCAGAGGTGTAGAAGATATAAACACATAAGTAGTAATTAAAACTGTGCAAATCAAGGAGCTAGCCCAGAGAGGATGCTTAGAGTGAAAAGAGTTTATGGACAGAACCCTTGAAGGGCAGGGGAAGAGAAGGGTGACCAGAGAGTTAAAATAACAAGCAGTAGGGAATGCCACAGAAGCCGGGAAAAGAACACTTGGAGAAGTGGAGGTGAGCAGTGGAAATAAGGACTAAAGAGTGTCCATTACGTTGGCACCAAGGAGAACAGTTTGGTGGAGTTGTGAAGCTGTGGCCAGATTGAAGGAGGTGAGGTGTGAATGGGAAGTGAGGAAGGGGAGGTTCCAAGTGTAAACCCCTCTTGCAAAAATTACGGCTGAAGAGGAGGAGAAAGGGAAGTGGCTTTAAACACCTTTTTGTACATTTAGAATTAAAACATTTGTTTCTTTGCTGCTTTTTAGGTACAAATTAGATTTCATAGAAGAGAAGGCATCTCAGAACCCTGAGAGAATAGTCAAGCTACACAGGTAAGTAAAAATATAAAAATTGACTGCTATGCTAATTTATAGGAAGGTTTAGTTTTATTGTTACCTGGTGTATGACTGGAAAAGATTTGTACCCTAATTTGTTGGTCTTATTACCTTACTTTTTATTGCTTTGTTCAGTTTTTTGCTATGGTGTAATTGGAAGCTTTAAGTCATCTTCAGGAACAGTTGTGGTTTCTGTTCCTCATTTTATTGTTTGTTATTTTTATTTCTGAAAGAGTGGGAAACCATTGTAAGAAAATGTAATTTTTAGAGTTAATTTTGAAATTGGGCAAAATACTCATTGTTAATGAAACGAACATGATTCATATGTATATAGAAACATGAATACTGCCTAATCAGTTATTACTTATGTTACATATAAGGAAGTTATATCCCAGTGTGCTTTCTGATGCTGGGATGAGAGAGGTAAGAATGCATTATGCAAAAATGGCTTCATGGCCTGTATCTGTTTTATCAACTTCATGTTTTCTTGACTCAGATTAAAATTTTTTCCTCTAGGAAGCTGCCTTACATGCTAAATTCTAAACTCTGTTGCAGTTAGTTGTTATAAGGTGATAGGATATCAGTTTTAGACATTGGATCCACTTGATAGCATGATGTGTTCAGTGATCTTAAAAATTTTTAAGGGACTTCCTTGGTGGTGCAGTGGTTAAGAATCTGCCTGCCAGTGCAGGGGACACAGGTTCCAGCCCTGGTCCGGGAAGATCCTACATGCCATGGAGCAACTAAACCCGTGTGCCACAACTACTGAGCCTGTGCTCTAGAGCCTACGAGCCACAACTACTGAAGCCCGTGCGCCTAGAGCCCGTGCTCAGCAACAAAAGAAGCCACTGCAGTGAGAAGACTGCTCACTGCAATGAAGAGTAGCCCTGCTCGCCACAACTAGAGAAAGCCTGTACGCAGCAACAGAGACCCAAAGCAGCCAAATAGTTAATTAATTAATTAAAAAATTATTTTAAAAATCTTTAAAATTATATTAATGCTAAGTAAGAAAAGGATTTATTGATTTTTTTTTTTTTTTTTTTTTTGTGGTACGCGGGCCTCTCACTGTTGTGGCCTCTCCCATTGTGGAGCACAGGCTCCGGATGTGCAGGCTCAGCGGCCATGGCTCACGGGCCCAGCCGTTCCGCGGCATGTGGGATCTTCCTGGACCGGGGCACGAACCCGTGTCCCCTGCATTGTCAGGCTCTCAACCACTGCGCCACCAGGGAAGTCCGGATTCATTGATTTTAATTTCTAAAAGTGTAGTCTCATCACTTGAGATTCTTGTGTCAGGGGCTATTAGAGATGGAATTGATCCACATAGATTGTTCTTGATTAGGGATGTAGTGGCAAAAAGAATGAATAGATTTTTTTTAACTATTGTAAGCGATTTGATTTTGAAGTTTTATTTGTTTGTTTTTTAAATCAAATCAGATTTGGTGACTTCATTGATGTGAGTGAGGGCCCTCTTATTCCAAGAACAAGTATTTGTTTCCAGTACGAAGTGTCAGCGGTTCATAATCTTCAAGCCACCCAGTCGAGTCTTGTACGAAGATTCCAGGGTCTCTCTTTACCTGTGCACTTAAGAGTAAGTAAAGCTTAAAGTTTCAGGTCATTCAGTTTGGGTGTGGGTGTGATTCTGGTCTTGATTTTATACCAGTTTGAAGGACATACATTTTAATTTTCATTAAGTTGTGTAACACTAATATTTTGTCAACTTGGGTTTATGATTAAAAATAATTTTACCCAGGATGTAAACAGATAATTTACAAAACAAGTATTAGTTGAAAAAATTAAATCAAATTGAGATAGTTTTTCTTTTTTTTAATACATTTATTTATTTATTTATTCTTGGCTGCATTGGGTCTTCGTTGCTGCGTGTGGGCTTTCTCTATTTGTGGCGAGTGGAGGCTACTCTTTGTTGCGGTGTGTGGGCTTCTCATTACGGTGGCCTCTCTTGCTGTGGAGCACGGGCTCTAGGTGCACGGACTTCAGTAGTTGTGGCTCGTGGGCTCTAGAGCATAGGCTCAGTAGTTGTGGCACACAGGCTTAGTTGCTCTGCGACATGTGGGACCTTCCTGGACCAGGTCTCGAACCTGTGTCCCCTGCATTGGCAGGCGGATTCTTAAATGACTGTGCCACCAGGGAAGTCCGAGATAGTATTTTTAATACTTCAAATTAGTATAGAGGAGGGTGCAGTGAGGAGTAATGGAGCACATATTGATAGGACCTTCAGGGGTGCCTTTTGGCCTTAACATTTGGCACGTTCTTCTCCCTAATCTATTTTGAGGATCTATTCCATATCATTTTCCATATTACTCCCACCCCTTGCTAATGCTTTTATTTTTTAATTAAAGTTCTGATTTTGAGATAATTGCAGATTTATATGCAGTCCTAAGAAATAATAAAGAGAGAACCCAAGTACCTCTACCCAGTTTTTCCAATGGTAACATCTTGCAAAACTGTAGCACACTATCACAGCCAGAGTATGGACATTGATACAGTGAAGATACAGAGCAATTCCTTCACAAGGATCCCTCATGTTGGCCTTTGATAGCCACAGCCACTCACACCCACTCCCCTCTGCCCCACCTCCACCTCCTTGCTTCTGGTAACTTCTCATTTGTTCTCCATTTCTATAATTTTGTCATTTCAAGAATGTCATATGAATGGGATCATTCACTATTGTGATTTTTGGGATTGGAGTTTTTCACTCAGTGTAATTCTCTGGAGATTCATCTAAATTGTTACATGTATCAATATATCAATAGTTTGTTCCTTTTGGGCTTCCCTGGTGGCACAGTGGTTAAGAATCCGCCTGCCAGTGCAAGGGACACAGGTTCGATCCCTGGTCCGGGAAGATCCCACATGCCGCAGAGCAACTAAGCCCATGCGCCGCAACTACTGAGCCTGCGCTGTAGACCCCGCGAGCCACAACTATGGAGCCCGAGTGCCACAGCTACTGAAGCTCATGCACCTAGAGCCTGTGCTCTGCAACAAGAGAAGCCACCCAATGAGAAGCACGCGCACTGCAACGAAGAGTGGCCCCTGCTCACCACAACTAGAGAAAGCCCACGTGCAGCAACCAAGACCCAAGGCAGCCAAAAATAAAAATAAATAAATAAAGTAAAAACAAAACAAAACAAAAAAAAACAGAAAAAAAAAATTGTTTGTTCCTTTTAATTGCTGAGTGGTATTCCTTGGTGTGGATATACCACAGTTTGTTTAGCTGTTCACTTGTTAAAGGATATTTGGGTTGCTTCTGGCTACTTTGAATAAAGCTATTATGAATAAAGCTACAGTAAACATTGGTGTGTAGGTTTTTGTGAATAAATGTTTTCATTTCTTTGGGATAAATGCCCAGGAGTGCAATTGCTGGGTCATATGGCAGGGGCATGTTTAGTTTTTTAAGAAACTACCAAGCTAAGTTCCAGTTTCTATTCCCACCATCAGTGTGTGAATAATCAGTTTTTCTAATCCTTGTCAGCACTTGATGTTGTCAGTAATTTTTATTTTAGCTATTCTGATGGGTTTGTAGTGGTTTCTTATTTAATTTTAATTTGCATTTCCCTACTGGCCAGTTACGTTGAACATCTTTTCATGGTCTTACTTGCCTTCTGTAATGTCCGTTTTTCTCTTTTGCCCACATTCTAATTGGATTGTTTGCTTTTTTACTGTTGTTTTGAGAGTTTTTGTTTTTTTGTTTTTTTGATATTCTGGATACTATTTCTTTGCTAGATATGTAGTTTGCAAATATTTTCTTTCTGTCTGTAGCTTGTCTTTTCATCCTTTTAACAGGTTTTTACAGATAGCAGTTTTTAATTTTGATGAAGTCCGGTTATCAGTTTTTCCCTTTATGGATCATGCTTTTGGTGTCACTTCTAAGAATTAAATGCCCAGCCCTAGATCCCAAAGATTCTCCCCTATTGTTTTTCCTAAAAGTTTTCTATTTAAGTTTGTAGTTTATTTTGAGTTAAATTTTGTATAAGGTGTGAGATTTAGGATGAGGTTCCTTGTTTTCTTTTTCCCTATACTTGTCAAATTGCTCCAGTACCATTTGTTGAAAAGGCTATCCTTCCTCTGTTGAGTTGCTTTTGTACTGTTGTTAAAAATCAGTGGTCGTATATGTGTGGGTCTATTTCTGGGTTCTCAATTGTGTTCCGTTGATTTACGTGTCTCTCTCTCTCTTCCAGATATCACACAATCTTGATTACTATAGCTTTAATAGGTCTTAAAATGAGGTAGAATAATTCCTCCCATGTTATTATTTGTTACAAAAATTGTTTTAGCTATTCTAGATCCATTGCCTTTCCATTTAACTTTAGGGTAATCTTTTTTCTATCAATAAATCTTGCTGGGATTTTCTTTTTTCTTTTGCCCTACCCAGGTACGTGGGGAGTTTCTTGTCTTTTGGGAAGTCTGAGGTCTTCTGCCAGCATTCAGTAGGTGTTCTGTAGGAGTTGTTCCACACGTAGATGTATTTCTGATGTATTTGTGGGGAGGAAGGTGATCTCCGCGTCTTACTTTTCTGCCATCTTCAATGGTTCTCCCTTGCTGGGATTTTGATAGAAATTTTATTAAACCTGTATATCAGTTTGGGGAGAATTGATGTCTTTACTGCATTGAGCCTTCCAATCTATGAACACAATATATCTTTTCATTTATTTAAATCTTCTTTCATCCCTTTCATCAGCATTTTTTAGTTTTTACCATACATGTCCTTTACATGTTTTTTCCACACACCTTCCTTTCCTAGCTTTTTCCATTTCAGTAAATGATACTGTCGTCTAGCCGGCTGTTTGAGGTAATCCTTGATTCTCTGTTTCCCTCATAGCCATGCTCCATCCCATCCACCAGCAAGTCCTTTCAACTCTTAACCCTTAAACATATTCCAAATGCATCCACGGCATAGCAGCTCATCCACTACTGCTTCCCTCATCCCTGTCGCTCTTTCTCTTCACTCCCCTTCTTTGCTTTCATTCTTGCCCCCTACAGCACATTCTCTGCTGAGTAGCCAAAATGAAGCTTTTAATATACAAATCAGATCATGCAGTTCCTCTGTCCCAGACGTTCCAGTGGCTTCTCATGAACAAATGCCAACCCTTCACTCTGTCTCACAAAGCCCTACGTTGTGTGGCTCCTGCCTCTCTCTCTCTGACTGCATCTCGTACCGCTTTCTCCGTTACCCGTTTTATTCCACTCACACCTTAAAGTCTCCCACCCGCTGCTCATTCTGCCTGAGCCAGGTATGGTTTTCCCTTTAACATACCATGCTGCTCTTCCTCCAGAAGGTTTGCATGTACATATTTAGTAATTTTACCTTTTATTAGAGATTTTACTAGCTCATCCAGTTTGAAATAGTCCCTGACCCACCCATATCCCTCAGTATCACCTTCAACTGAGTTAGTAACATTGATGTGGTCGTTTTGCACTTTGCAGTTTTCATTTATGCATTCTGATAATCCTCTGCTACATAAGATTGTTAAGAATTAAGGAAATTGGTTCTATAACTTTACTGTTGTCTTCATTAGTTTTTATTTGTTCTTTAGGGTAATTTACTAAATCCTCTAGGTCTGCTCTTTCAGTGTGAGATGTCACGGTTGTTTTTTTTTTTTTTAACATCTTTATTGGAGTATAATTGCTTTACAATGTTGTGTTAGTTTCTGCTGTATAACAAAGTGAATCAGCTATACATATATCCCCATATCCCCTCCCTCTTGCATCACAGTTGGTTCTTAATGAACCTTTCCTTGTGATTGCTTGTGATTTGAAGAATGACCATTAGCATATTGGAATTGGCTATTTAAGAAAAGAACGGGTGGAAAAGTGGGACAGATTTTTGCTTCCCATTAGAAGGAATGTGTTCTACGGTGGTAATGATTAAGAAGGACAAAGAGGAAGAATGGCATATTCAGTCCTTAAGTCTTCTTTTCTTAAATGCTAAACAAAGCAGCTGCTCTGTATAGTATGTACCCTTTTTCCCTACTTGAACTCACTTTTGGAACCACTTAGCCTCATTAGTACTGCCTAACTTTTTATGTATTTGTTTTGTTTAAAACCTATGTAAAGACTCGGCCTCTTCTATCGTAACTTTTGTGCTTTATATAATTAATAGTAAATCTTTTCTTCTCAAGGCACATTTTACGATATGGAATAAACTATTGGAAAGGTCTCGGAAAATGGTGTTTTTGACAACATGTGAGTACATTTCTATGAAGAAATTTTCCTTGAAGTTAAGCAACCACTACTACCACAACAACAAAATAATAAAGAAAAAAGAAAAGAGAAAGAAATAAAAAAGTAATTAGTTGTCTAAATAGCTAAAGTAATATTGTGGTTGTTGACCCTGTTAGTATTTTGGCAAGAGAAAAGTTGTTATTTGGCATTTCTTTTCATTTTTATTTGTTAGTATCATGGGAATGACATTGTAGAACTTGAAGAAAAATAAGAATATTACTGTATAGTAGTTGTAGTTCTTAATGGTTGTAATGGTGTTAATTAGGTCTTGATAATTTTTTGGTAAACTTAATGAACATTTAAAGATTTGATATGAGTTAAAGCTGCCCCGACAGTTGACATATTAAATATGCAAATGTCCTAAAGAACCAAATTTGAATACTTGTGTTACTGTCGTTTATTCTGTGTCACTAGCTTCTAGATTTCACAAATAAAAATGATTATATTTCTTGACCACGATCATCCCTGTTCACTCTTTCAGAGACTAAGTGTTAGCTTTTTACTTACATTATCTGATAGCTCTCCTGTGTAACCTGGCCTCGTGAACCCTTCCTCGTTACCCTAAGTTTCCACTCTAGTCAAGCTTACAAGTACACATCAAACTTACTTTCTTGTTTCTTTGTTTTAGTTTACCTTCTTCTGTCACTTCATTTTTTTCCAGCTTTATTGAAATACAGTTGCCATACAACATTGTGTAATTTTAAAGTATACTGTGTAATGATTTGTTATATATATATATTGCAAAATGATTAACACAATAAGGTTGGTTAACACATCCATTATCTCAGAGAGTTAGCTTTTTTTATGGTAAGAAGGTTTAAAATCTCCTCTCTTAGCAACTTTCAAATACGTATTGCATATTGTTAACTCAAACTTATGCTCAAGTTTGTTTCTTTATGACAGTTATGTCTAGACTCTGTTTCCCATCCTCCTCCTGTCTGTCCTCATTCTGCAGGACCTTGTCCAAATCTTACCTTCTCCATGTAACATTCTCAGAGTAATCTCTGAACAAATATCCATCCCTGCAATTTCTGCTTGATTGTCTACCTCCTCATATTGTTTTCTGATTATTTTTGCTAGTACATTTACATTGTGTTAACCCATTCAGGGTTTGTTGTATACTATGTGTAATGCCAGAGTTTGAACACAGCACTTGGCATATGGGGGATTACCCAATAAATTTTTATTGATTATTTTGCATGATGATGTGTAAACCTAGTCTTTATCAATGACTTTACAGATAGAATTCACTATTTAGGCCCTTAGCTATAATGTTTTTGTGTAAAGGTGATGTAAATTTTCTTTTTCTCATGAGAAGAAAGTGTTTTTGAATAGGGAGAGTAACTTTGTCTCTTTGGTTGGTCTCAATGTCCATTTTAGATTAAGAAACTAGAGAAAAAAAATGAGTCTATAAGAAATGTAGAAAAATAGTAGAGGCAGTAACCTAGAGTAGTACCTAGTAGAAATCAGTGAGTGGCTGTTTTTGCAACATTTATTTTGGTTCCGTTTCCTTCTTCCACTGTTTACTCGTCTAAAGGGAGTAGGTTAAACATATGGTTCATTGATTTAACTACACAGACTTATGTGGGGCTCTGGCATAAAGAAGAGAAGGATCCAAACCAAGCTGGGAGGGGTTGGTTAAGGAAGCTTCCCAGGAATTGATGTTTCTTAAGCTGGTTTTAAGCTACTTGCCTAAGAGGTGTGGAGGAATGGAGTGCGTAGTGAATGTAAGATGAATCTGGATGTACAGTCACATGTAGGGTGGGTGATGAGTCCAGATTAGTTTGTTGGAAATAGAATATGAGGGGCTTGTCTTCCATGATGTGGAATTTGCATTCCCTTCCTGAAGGTGATTGGAGGTAACTGGAGAATTTGAATAAGGAAGTGACAGGTAACTGGAGAATTTGAGTAAGGAAGTGACCTATTGGTAAACTATTCCTGTGTAAAAGCTTATTCTGGGGGCAGCATGGAAGATAACTGTGACTTAAGCCATAGTAGATGATGAGATCCTGAAGTTCCGGCAGGGCAGTGAAAATGGCTGTGAGAGTTACTTAGGTGGAATTAATAGGACTGTTGATTAAATATGCAGGTAAGAGAACTGTGGGTTCTCTCATGCCAGGCTTGGGCACCTGGGTAGAGCCCTTCACTGAAATGGATAATGCAGGAAGTAGGGCAGGTTTTGGGGGTGATGAGGGATACAGTTTAGCTCTGTTTGTTTGCTGTGTCTGAGTGACATATAATAGAAATATTGCCATACAGATATCTATTTCTACTAAACCTGTATTATACTATATTCAAAGTAGAATTATTGATTTTTTTCAACAAAATAGATTGATTTAAAATACCTTGTTGCAGCACTGCTGATATTTTTCTTAAACTAATGATTTCATTTTATAGATGAAAAATAAAATGACCATCTCGAGAAGCCTAGATATATGCCTTAGGTTGTATTTTTAATGGAGTTATTGTACTTGGTAATTTATATTGGGAACTTGGTCTTGTAAGTTTTCTTCTCTTTCTACTTAACTTTCTATAATAATTACTATTGAAGGAGAAAGACAAAGACAGGGTCATTATAAGAGAAAGGCTGTGCAGTGATTTTAAATGGTGGGTGAAGGGTAAAACTAAAAGTGTTTATTAGAAAAGTAAAGCTATTTATGTTTTTACAGGTACCTGAAGATCAAACTCAGCCTACAGAGGAAAGTGCATCTGCCTAGTAACTTCCTCAAATTTAGATATGTATAGTAAATTAAAATAAAAGTTTTCTATGTAATGTTTATGTGTGCTTTTTGTCTTTTTCTCCCTAAGATGTATACTGATGTTTACTTTTTCCTTTTTCTAAAGGATAACACAATAAAAATTTTACACAGAAACAACCCTGTCTCCTCCTCTCCCCGAATGTAACACTTTGGCATGTTTTCTCCTTTCAGTCCTTTTTTGTACATGTATAAACATATATGCACAAATACAAATGCCATCTTTTACAAACATAAATAGGACCATCCTAGTTTCCATTTTTCACTGTTGTAAACAGTGATGCAGTAAACATCATTGTGGCAAGTGGCAAGTGTTTGTGGATGGATTAACTGACTATTTACTGAGTAACTGAGTATTTCCTGTATACTGGCCATCGTGCTGAGCTTTTCACATGGAGTCTCTTATTTAATCCTCACAACAACCTGTTGAGAAGGTGTTTCCATTTTGTAAATGAGGAAACTGGGGAGCATAGAACTGGCAAGTAGCAAAGCTGGAATTTGGACCCAGGTGCTTTCACTGACGTGCTCTTATGTACCACTCTCTTGTTCATGTTTAACAGTTATAGTATGTATTTGTGAATCTTTCTGAACATACTAATAGAGTTATAGTCATTGATTTGTTCATTCATCTATTTCCTAGTCCCTGAATGATCTCGTTCCTCTAGAGTTGAATTTTTTGCTTATCTCAGTCTTTCATGTTTCAGGCTTTTTTTTTTTTTTCAAATCTAGCGATTGTCGGTTGTTAGTTTTAGTTGATAATGCGGCTGTAGGGAGGTTGAGTGGTAGCTCTGTGGTATGGGCGAGGTTTGGCTTCTCAAGATGAGTAGGTGAAGCTGGCTGTTATGATGCGGATTTTCTAACACTAGAATGAAGAGATTGTCAGTCTTGGTGACTGGTTTCTATAATGACTATTCTTCTCCCCAGACTGCTCTTTTATTTTATGAGATCCCTCCAGTATCTTACCTGTGGGCAAATATGTGGATTCAGGCCCTTCTGTATTTGGAGGTAGGGGGTATGGGGTAGAGATCAACTGGTTTGTATATAGACCTTTAGTTGATCCCATTCTCTTTAGCCCCTCTTCTGTCTTCTGTCTTCCACCCTCTTTGAGCTTCTCCAGGCCAACTGGGCAGGTTGGCTCTCTTCTGCTGGACTCCCGCATGTATTCTAGGCGGTGACATCCTCTACTGTTGCACTGGTCACTCCACTGTCCATCTTTTAGCAACTGGGCGTAATTTCTTGTCTGCTGCTGTTTTCCTCTCCCATCCCCTTTGTTTGTGGATTTATACTTTGAATTTCTTTTTCTTTTAAAAAATTGTGAAATATTTTGAGCTTACAAAAAATAATTTAACAGACCCTTATTTGGATGGACATTTTTCATGCTTTTTGGGCATCTAGCCCTGCTTGAACATCCACTGTTTGGTGACTTCCCCCTTTATGTATCTTACCAAATGGAGAGTGAAACTTAATTTACAAACCTTCCTTGCAGTCAGGGCCCAGACAGGCATCCTAGGCTCACTAGTTAGACACACCTGTGTGAAATTTGAAAGCGATGCTGTGAAGACCATGACACATGGGATCCAGTTTGTTGAGGGGAACAGTGACATGTGGCTTTTAAGGCAGCAGTGGCGGAGGGTCCCGTGTCGTGGTACAAGGTGTGGGGCTGTGCTGAGCAGTTTTCTCCCTGCAGCTGCCCTGTGCTGTAATGGCATTTCTTTGAGTCCTGTGACCTGATCTCTGAGCCTTGTGAGCCATTTGTTTTTTGCTTGAACTAGTAGAGCAGATCTTGTTTGCAACCAAGAATGTTGACATATAGCCACTATCCAAATTAACCACTGTTAACCTTTTTCCTTTCGTTTTTAAATAAAGAAAAAGCTGCCTATCCATTGAAAGTTTTCCTCATGTCATTTCCAAGAACTACTGTCCTTTTTTTGTACATATCCTTACCATTCATGATTTGCAATGTATATTATTCTCTGTATTTTATACTAAACATAATTGGTTTCATGATATGTATATCCTTTTGAAATTTGCTTCCGTTGCTCAGTATTGTGTGTTCACATTTAACATGTTGATACATGTAGAGCTGGTACATGTGCTGAGCTGGTTAATACCTGTAGGAGTATATAGTATCCCATTTGTATGATTAATCCCACAATCAGTTCATTCTCTTATTGACCATTGAGGATGGTCTTGACTTTTTAGTATTATAAACAGTACTGCAGAAAATACTCTTGTTTATATTTCTTTGTGTACACATTTGACAGTATCTCTAGGGTACATACCTAGAAGTAGAACATGCATCTTCAACTCTACTAAATATTGTTAGTCAGTCACCACAATATTTGTACCAGTTTACTCCCTATTAGCAGTCTGATAATTCCTGTTTCCCTACTCGCTCACAAATACTTGTCATTGTCAGACATTCAAATATTTGGTCAGTTGGATATGCATGATCCTATCTAATTAAATTAATTTGTTTAATGCTGAGCATATAGTGACTGAGCATTTCTCCCTTTGTTTAGTATCCAATAAGATTTCCTCTTCTGTGAGTTACCAGTTTAAGGCTTTGCCCCATTTATTTATTTTTTTATTGGATCTTTGGTCCTTTTATTTTTTTATTATTATTATTTTAATAAAATTATTTATTTATTTATTTATTGGCTGCGTTGGGTCTTCGTTGCTGGGCGCGGGCTTTCTGTAGTTGCAGAGAGCAGGGGCTACTCTTTGTGGCGGTGTGCGGGCTACTCTTTGTGGCGGTGTGCGGGCTTCTCATTGCTGTGGCTTCTCTTTGTTGAGAGGCACAGGCTCTAAGCAAGCTGCAGTAGTTGTGGCACATGGGCTTAGTAGTTGTGGCTCGTGGGCTCTAGAGTGCAGGGTCAGTAGTTGTGGCACACGGACTTAGTTGCTGTGCGACATGTGGGATCTTCCCTGGCCAGGGCTCGAACCCATGTCCCCTGCACTGGCAAGCAGATTCTTAACGACTGCACCACCAGGGAAGTCCCCTCTTTGGTCCTTTTAATACAAGTGCTTTATATGTTCAGAAAAACCTTTGTCACTGCAAATATCTTTAGTCTGGCTTACCTTTTAACTTCGTTGATGCTGTTTCTGTGTGGTCAGAATTACTCATCTTTTGCTTTATGATTTATATGTGTTTAGGAAATCTTAAAAAGCCTTCCCTAACTTGAAGTTATAAGGTATTCTTTTGTATTTTTTAATATTTTAAAGTCTTTTCATATTTAATTGTGTCATTTATTTGACATTTAATTTTGCATGTAGAGTGAGGGAAAGGATCTAATTTTGAATCCTCTCCACCCCCACATGGATAGTCAATTATTCTGTACCGTTTATTTTCTTCCTACTCTTAGAGGTTATATCACACATGTATCAGATTCCTTTAAATGCCTGGGTGCACCTTGCTTGTCCATTTGTCAATCCCTGCACCACTGTCACACAGTTTTAATTATTACAGCTTTATAACACATTTTAATTTATGGTATGGTGAGTTCTTATTCTTTTTTATTTCAAAATTGTGATGGTTGTTGGATCACCGTGTCAACTTCTGAGTGCTAGTCTGAAAATCTGTTTTTCTGATACCAGTACTTTTTTTGTTTGAATTTTATATTTTTATACAGAAGGTTCTTATTAGTTATCCATTTTATACATATTAGTGTATACCTGTCAATCCCAATCTCCCAATTCATTCCACCACCACCGCCACCCACCACTTTCCCGCCTTGGTGTCCATACGTTTGTTCTCTACATCTGTGTCTGTATTTCTGCCCTGCAAACAGGTTCATCTACCATTTTTCTAGGTTCCACATATATGCGTTAATATACGATATTTGTTTTTCTCTTTCTGACTTACTTCACTCTGTATGACAGTCTCTGGATCCATCCACGTCTCTACAAATGACCCAGTTTTGTTCCTTTTTATGGCTGAGCAATATTCCATTGTCTGTATGTACCACATCTTCTTTATCCAGTTGTCAGTTGATGGGTATTTAGGTTGCTTCCATGACCTGGCTATTGTAAATAGTGCTGCAGTGAACATTGGGGTGCATGTGTCTTTTTGAATTATGGTTTTCTTTGGGTATATGCCCAGATGTGGGATTGCTGGGTCATATGGTAGCTCTATTTATAGTTTTTTAAGGAACCTCCGTACTGTTCTCCACAGTGGCTGTATCAATTTACATTCCCACGAACAGTGCAAGAGGGTTCCCTTTTCTCCACACCCTCTCCAGCATTTGTTGTTTGTAGATTTTCTGATGATGCCCATTCTAACTGGTGTGAGGCGATACCTCATTGTAGTTTTGACTTGCATTTCTCTAATAATTAGTGATGTTGAGCAGCTTTTCATGTGCTTCTTGGCCATCTGTATGTCTTCTTTGGAGAAATGTCTATTTAGGTCTTCTGCCCATTTTTGGATTCGGTTGCTTGTCTTTTTGATATTGAGCTGCATGAGCTATTTATATATTTTGGAGATTAATCCTTTGTCCGTTGATTCGTCTGCAAATATTTTCTTCCATTCTGAGGGTTGTCTTTTCGTCTTGTTTGTAGTTTCCTTTGCTTTGCAGAAGTAAGTTTCATTAGGTCCCATTCATTTATTTTTCTTTTTATTTCCATTACTCTAGGAGGTGGATCAAAAAAGATCTTGCTGTGATTTTTGTCAAAAAGGTTTCTTCCTATGTTTTCCTCTAAGAGATTTATAGTGTCTGGTCTTACATTTAGGTCTCTAATACATTTTGAGTTTATTTTTGTGTATGGTGTTAGGGAGTGTTCTAAATTCATTCTTTTACATGTTGCTGTCCAGTTTTCCCAGTACCACTTACTGAAGAGACTGTCTTTTCTCCATTGTATATCCTTGCCTCCTTTGCATTAGGTTAGTTGACCATAGGTCAGTGGGTTTATCTCTGGGCTTTCTATCCTGTTCCATTGAGCTATATCTCTGTTTTTATGCCAATACCATTTTGTCTTGATTACTGTAGCTTTGTAGTATAGTCTGAATTAAGGAAGTCTGATTCCTCCAGCTCCCTTTTTTCCCCTCAAGAATGCTTTGGCTATCTGGGGTCTTTTGTGTCTCTGTACAAATTTTAAGATTTTTTGTTCTAGTTCTGTAAAAAATGCCATTGGTAATTTGATAGCGATTGCATTCAATCTCTAGATTGCTTTGGGTAGTATAGTTATTTTCACAATGTTGATTCTTCCAATTCAAGAACATGGTATATCTCTCCATCTGTATCATCTTTAATTTCTTTCATCAGTGTCTTATTGTTTTCTGCATACAGGTCGTTTGTCTCCCTAGGTAGGTTTATTCCTAGGTATTTTATTCTTTTTGTTGCGATGGTAAATGGGAGTGTTTCCTTAATTTCTCCTTCAGATTTTTCATCATTACTGTATAGGAATGCCAGAGATTTCTGTGCATTAATTTTGTATCCTGCAACTTTACCAGATTCATTGATTAGCTCTAGTAATTTTCTGGTGACATCTTTAGGATGCTCTATGTATAGTATCATGTCATCTGCAAACAGTGACAGTTTTACTTCTTCTTTTCCAATTTGTGTTCCTTTTATTTCTTTTTCTGCTCTGATTGCTGTGGCTAGGACTTCCAAAACTGTGTTGAATAATAGTGGTGAGAGTGGACATCCTTGTCTTGTTCCTGATCTTAGAGGAAATGCTTTCAGTTTTTCACCATTGAGAATGATGTTTGCTGTGGGTTTGTCATATATGGCCTTTATTGTGTTGAGGTAGTTTCTCTCTATGCCCACCTTCTGGAGAGTTTTTATCATAAATGGGTGTTGAATTTTGTCAAAAGCTTTTTCTGCATCTATTGAGATGATCATATGGTTTTTATGCTTCAATTTGTTAATATGGTGTATCACATTTATTGATATGTGTATATTGAAGAATTCTTGCATCTCTGGGATGAATCCCACTTGATCATGGTGTATGATCCTTTTAATGTGTTGTTGGATTCTGTTTGCTAGTATTTTGTTGAGGATTTTTGCATCTATATTCATCAGTGATATTGGCCTATAATTTTCTTTTTTTGTGTATCTTTGTCTGGTTTTGGTATCAGGGTGACAGTGGCCTCACAGAATGAGTTTGGGAGTGTTCCTTCCTCTGCAGTGTTTTGGAAGAGTTTGAGAAGGATGGGTGTTAGCTCTTCTCTAAATATTTGATAGAATTCACCTGTGAAGCCATCTGGGCATGGACTTCTGTTTGTTGGAAGATTTTTAATCACAGTTTCAATTTCATTACTTGTGATTGGTCTGTTCATATTTTCTATTTCTTCCTGGTTCAGTCTTGGAAGGTTATACCTTTCTAAGAATTTGTCCATTTCATCCAGGTTGTCCATTTTATTGGCATAGAGTTGCTTGTAGTAGTCTCTTAGGATGCTTTGTATTTCTGCGGTGTCTTTTGTAACTTCTCCTTTTTCATTTCTAATTTTATTGATTTGAGTCCTCTTCCTGTTTTTCTTGATGGGTCTGGCTAGCGGTTTATTAATTTTGTTTATCTTCTCAAAGAACCAGCTTTTAGTTTTATTGATCTTTGCTATTGTTTTCTTTGTTTCTATTTCATTTATTTCTGCTCTGATATTTATGATTTCTTTCCTTCTACTAACTTTGGGTTTTGTTTGTTCTTCTTTCTCTAGTTCCTTTAGATGTAAGGTTAGATTGTTTATTTGAGATTTTTCTTGTTTCTTGAGGTAGGCTTGTATTGCTATAAACTTCCCTCCTAGAGCTGCTTTTGCTGCATCCCATAGGTTTTGGATCATCGTATTTTCATTGTCATTTGTCTCTAGATATTTTTTGATTTCCTCTTTGATTTCTTCAGTGATCTCTTGGTTATTTAGTAACGTATTGTTTAGCCTCCATGTGTTTGTGATTTTTACGTTTTTTTCCCTGTAATTGATTCCTAATCTCATAGCATTGTGGTCAGAAAAGATGCTTGATATGATTTCAGTTTTCTTAAATTTACTGAGGCTTGATTTGTGACCCTAGATGTTATCTATCCTGGAGAATGTTCTGTGCGCACTTGAGAAGACAGTGTAATCTGGTTTTGGATGGAATGTCCTATAAATATCAATTAACTCTATCTGGTCTATTGTGTCATTTTAAGCTTGTGTTTCCTTATTAATTTTCTGTTTGGATGATCTGTCCATTGGTGTAAGTGAGGTGTTAAAGTCCCACACTACTACTACTACTACTGTGTTACTGTTGAGTTCCTCTTTTATAGCTGTTAGCAGTTGCCTTATGTATTGAGGTGCTCCTATGTTGGGTGCATATATATTCATAATTGTTATATCTTCTTTGTTGTTGATCCCTTGATTATTGTGTAGTGTCCTTCCTTGTCTCTTGTAACATTCTTTATTTTAAAGTCTATTTTATCGGATATGAATATTGCTACTCCAGCTTTCTTTTGACTTCCATTTGCATGGAATATGTTTCATCCCCTCACTTTCAGTCTGTATGTGTCCCTAGGTCTGAAGTGGGTCTCTTGTAGACAGCATATATATGGGTCTTGTTTTTGTATCTGTTCAGCGAGCCTGTGTCTTTTGGTTGGAGCCTTTAATCCATTCACATTTAAGGTAATTATCAATATGTGTGTTCCTATGAACATTTTCTTAATTGTTTTGGGTTTGTTTTTGTAGGTCCTTTTCTTCTCTTGTGTTTCCCACTTAGAGAAATTCCTTTAGCATTTGCTGTAGAGCTGATTTGGTGGTGCTGAATTCTCTTAGCTTTTGCTTGTCTGTAAAGCTTTTGATTTCTCCATCAAATCTGAATGAGATCCTTGCCAGGTAGAGTAATCTTGGTTGTAGGTTCTTCCCTTTCATCACTTTAAATATGTCATGCCACTCCCTTCTGGCTTGTAGAGTTTCTGCTGAGAAAAGAGCTGTTAACCTTATGGGAGTTCCCTTGTATGTTATTTGTCATTTTTCCCTTGCTGCTTTCAATAATTTTTCTTTGTCTTTAGTTTTTGCCTATTTGATTACTATGTGTCTCAGCATGTTTCTCCTTGTGTTTATCCTATATGGGACTCTCTGCGCTTCCTGGGCTTGGGTAGCTATTTTCTTTCCCATGTTAAGGAAGTTTTCGACTATAATCTCTTCAAATATTTTCTCAGGTCCTTTTCTCTTCTCCTTCTGGGACCCCTATAATGCGAATATTGTTATGTTTAATGTTGTCCCAGTGGTCTCTTAGGCTGTCTTCATTTCTTTTCATTCTTTTTTCTTTATTCTGTTCCACAACAGTGAATTCTACCATTCTTTCTTCCGGGTCACTTATCTGTTCTGCTGCCTCAGTTATTCTGCTATTCATTCCTTCTAGTGTAGTTTGCATTTCAGTTATGTTATTGTGCATCTCTGTTTGTTTGTTCTTTAATTCTTGTAGGTCTTTTTAAAACACTTCTTGCATCTTCTCGATCTTTACCTCCATTCTTTTTCTAAGGTCCTGGATCATCTTCACTATCATTATTCTGAATTCTTTTTCTGGAAGGTTGCCTATCTCTACTTTGTTTTGGTTGTTTTTCTGGGGTTTTATCTGTTCCTTCATCTGGTACATAGCCCTCTGCCTTTTCATCTTGTCTGTCTTTCTGTGAGTGTGGTTTTTATTCCACAGGCTGCAGGATTGTAGTTCTTCTTGCTTCTGCTGTCTGCCCTCTGGTCGATACCGATACTTCTACATGAGATTTCTTTAGGTTAGTTGTAAATATTTTTCCATTCCTTTTAACTTTTCATATCATTATATTTTAGGTTTTCTCTTTAAAAAAGCACATAGGAATCTTTTTGTTTGTTTGTTTTTTCTGCCTTAAATCTATTCTCCTACAATGATTGTGGATTTGAAAATTTATATTTGCTTATTTTATTGTGACACTGTTTTGTTAGCATTATGTATTCTGGTTTGGAATTTTTATAACTTGGTGGCAAATTATTTCTTTTTTATCAGTAAATAAGGATCCTCTGTATCCCTAATAATGCCTTTCCCTCTTAATCTGGTTTCCTCAATCTATTTTTTCTTTAATCTGGTTCTATTTTTACATTCAATTTTTGTTAGTGTTTATATGGTATACATTTTTCTTTCCCTTTTCAACTTTTTAAATGTTGTTAATGTTTTAAGTCTTTTTTAAACAGCATAAAACTGTTATTTTCTTTTCAAATCCAGTTTTGGAATTACTGTCTTTTAAGAAATAGGTTTTCATTCATATACCCCTTCCTGTGATTACCATTTCTTTGCATTCTTTTCTCTCCTTTCTTGCCATATACTGGATTGATCCAATTTTCCTAATTTTCTTTTTTCCTTTCTATTTTAGAAGTTACATACATTGTTTCTTTTCTTTCAGTATATAGTATTCTGTTTGTACTGAATATTGTATTTGTGTTAAATAAAGGTATACCATTATTTAGTTAGAACTCTGTTGATGGTTGATTTAAAATTTTTGCTATTAAAATAATGCTTCATTTGGTAACCTTGAACATATGATGCTCCACGTGTGCTAGTAGTTCTATAATATAAATTCTTGTAGGTGATCCTATAGGTCAAAGAGTGTGTGTATTTTCAGTTTTGAAAAATATAGATAACATCCTTTTGAAGATAAATTTATTCAATTAGATTTTAGATTTCATACATGGTTAAATATATTGAAAGAAAGGGAAAATATTTATAGTTTTGGGGGTGGCTCCTACTGCAGTGTTATTTCTAAGGTATCGCAAAGTTGCATGTTATTATACCAAGCCTTCCTGGAGAGAGAGAAAGGACAAATTTTCATATATATATTTTTAATGATGGAATTTGTTGAAATGAATATGGAGACTGCCTTCTTGAGCTGCAGAATTTAGGAAAAGCCAAATTAATGTTTGAGCTGTCTGTAATGAGTCCATACAAGTCAACCTGAAAAACAGTCCCTCAGGTCTGGACATACACATATGCCAGGTACAGATAGTCTCCTGCATCAGAACAAGCTGTATTTCCAAAGTCAGTGGAGACTTGGATACGTTTTCCCATTCCACTTAAGCAGCTGTGAGCAAGGCCCTGAGCTGAGTGGAATACAGAATAGTTTAAAATGATATTTCTTCCCTACAGGAGCTCATGATCTAGAAGAGAGGGCAACATGTACGCAAATAATGGACGCGGGGCACAGTGTGAAGCACTTTTATGAGATACAA
Source organism: Lipotes vexillifer (assembly GCF_000442215.2). Taxonomy (NCBI): domain Eukaryota; kingdom Metazoa; phylum Chordata; class Mammalia; order Artiodactyla; family Lipotidae; genus Lipotes; species Lipotes vexillifer. Next base: position 223,196 of record NW_006793646.1, on the reverse strand, counting down.
AATGTACTTTGGGATAACAGAGGAGAAGGATCACTTTTGGGTGCAACCCTTTTCAGCGTTCTTTTCCTATGTGCTCAGCATGGGCAAAGGGGTCAGAAATTGCTGAGCTGTCAGCATTTGGGAAAGGGTAAGATTTTCCTAAGTGGAGACTGGGTATAAAGGTTGGTGAGGCATTGACAGCCCAGGGTTGAGAGGGTGAGATAGGATGGCAGCGACATTTCATGCTTGTTTCTTTAGTCAATCCATTCTTTTGTCAGGAACTGCACCAAATTCTTTCTACTTGACCCTCCCTAACTACTGCTCTAAGTAGCAGCTGATCTGTTAGGCCTAAATAGTACGAGGTCATTGATTGGTTATAGCTGGTTTCAGTGGGCAACTTTCAAGTCAGGTGGATTTTATTGAGATGGTTAGGATGTTTTTGGCAGGGAAGGATAATAGGACCTGAAATTTATTGCTGCTTATCCCCCAAAGAGATCAATGATAAGGGCATCTCATCACTCAGCCCACATTGCAGAACCTCTCATTACACAGAGTGAATGGTGTGTAAACAGACATTACACCTGTATGTTGCAGGATTTCTGCTGAGCATCATTCCTAGCTGCCACACCACCAGCAGCACTGGGTATAAGCTACTGTTTCTCAGAGTCAGTTTATGAACCACTTGCATCTGGATAGCCTGGTTAGCTTGGTAAAAAGGTAGTTTCCTCAGCTTCATTACAGAATAAGAACCTTGGCGGGGGTGGGAGCCTGGGAACCTGCACCTTAACAAGTTTCCAAGGTGAGAGTCACTGCCCTAGCTCTTCAGTTATATGTAGAACTTTCCAGTCATTTGTTTGCTGTAATGAATTTTTACCCAAAATCACCTCTTTGAGCCTATCAGTATAAAGTGAAATGTTTATTGTATTTAAACTTATTTCTGTTTTTACAGTTGGACTTGGAATGATAATGGTGTGATTAAGTCAGTAAACATTGAGTGGGATACAGAAATGCAAGATGGTGGATGGGCCCTCATGGGTACCACTTCCTCTAGGGCAATCATTCACACACCAAAACAAATTAGTATACAGTGTGTTAAGTGCTAGTGATCTGGGAAACCCCTGAGCTTTGCAAAGAAGGGTGGAAGAATGATCCAAGATAGAGAAGACATCTTTGGGATGATAGTTGAGAAATCCACCTAAAAAAATCATTACTTAAGTGGTTAGGAATATGTATATTAGCCAGCTGAAGACTAATACTTGAACACTTAGATTAGTTAAAATACAATAGTAATGACAACAACAACAACAGCAAACCTATTATGTTTATATTATTTCTTTATACTCATTGCATATAAGAGAATTTGAAATATAAAGTGGAAAGCTTATGTGCAAGTTTCATCAGTTGGCTTCACTGTTTTCTGGTCATTATAAGTGGAGAACCACATAATGGGTCAGCTTTTTTGAGTGCTGCCTATTTATGGGCTCTATTTTCTTCAAGCTTTTTTCCTCTTCAGTTTTCCCCACCTTCTTTGAACAAAGCCCTGCTCATCTCTATTTTTGGGGAAATTCTAATACTCCATGTTTTCTATACATTCTTTAATCCCCTGACTTCATTTTTTTTCTTCTTATTCCTCTATTTCTTTTCCCTTTATTTTATTTTTTAAAAAATATTTATTTATTTGGCTGTGCCGGGTCTTAGTTGTGGCATGTGGGATCTTCATTGCTGTGTGTGGAATCCTCATTGCAGCGCGTGAGATCTTTTTTCAGTTGCAGCATGTGGACTCTTAGTTGCAGCATGGGGGTTCTTTGTTGTGGCATGCGGGATCTAGTTCCCTGACTAGGAATCGAACCCAGGCCCCCTGTATTGGGAGCATGGAGTCTTAACCACTGGACCACCAGGGAAGTTCCTTCCCTTTATTTTTAAGCTACTGGGTCTATCTGGCTGCTAACAGTGGATAGGAAAGGACTGGTCTCTAATTTAGCAAGTTTCTGGGGAAGTGGGTCAGATCCTAGAAAACCATCTTGACATTCTTCAATTTTTTTAAGAAATCAGGTCCTGCATAATGTAGTGCTTCATTCAATTCAGTTTTTCTGTGTACAAAATTGGGTTCCTTTTCCCTACCCCATGTACCACAGAGCTGACTTCATCTTCAGCCATCCTTAGTTGTCACTTCAAAAAACACACACACACACACATGCACACACACACTCATACACACACACTCTTTCTTGTCACTTACCCCTTCCTTCAACCCAAACACACACCCAGTCTTACTCATGCTCCAAGAATTTTTGAAATGACTGAATATATTGGTCAGAAGGACTCCATCTTAAGACCATGAGATCAGGAACTAGAAGCCTGAGAGGATGGGGCCAAGAGAAAACCCAGTGGCCCTTGCAGTATCTAGGTTCTCTTGGTTGTCATCAGAGGCTTACGGTTAGACTGAAGTTACTGGGGAGATCTGCTATGGTAGATCACTTGATTTAAAAACTGAAATTTACAAGTTTTAAAGCTAGCTTTTATTTAATACTTAACGCATAGTAGACATGGTGCTCTTTACAAACACTTTCATTTAAGCCTGTCATCCTTATGAAATATATTCATCATTTTACTGTTGAGGAGACTGAGGCATACAGAGATTCAGTAAGTCCCTTTAGTTTCACGTAGGGTAGTTTAGTGCTCTTCAAAGGAAGCATTTCACAGCGCAGTTTTTCTTAATCTGCCTTTTTGTTGGTCATAGCTTTTCATTATCACAGCAGGAAGGTAATACGAGCTTAGTGTATTCCAGGCCTAACACTATGGGACTTGGTGCCTGTAGGTAGCAAGCAGGGTTTTGAAGAATTGGGACTCAAAACAAGGACTCCTCTTGTAGACAAGCAGTGCAGATGAGATGCACAGTGTGAAGAAATGCCCTTCAGCGTGACATACCTACATGGGGGCTCCATGGAGCCAAATGTTCACTCCGGGTTGAGGAGAAATTTAAGTTAACACTTAACTTGAACAGAAATGGGGGACAGGCCAAGGGGATGCCCTCAGATGAGAATGCTGTGTCCTAGGAGTCAGGAATGTTCCCCTTAGTATTCGCATAATTTTTTCCCATTTTTTTTTTGTGTGTGTAAATAACTTCTGAAATTACAGTTTGTACTTTCCAAAAGAAAAAAGGCCATAACAAAAAAAATTATTTTAAATCAACTAAAGACTCAAGAGATTTATTTGGTTACAGTGCATAACCCCTTTGACAAAATGTTAAGAAGAGTTGCTAATACAAATACACATTAAATATACTAACAATTACAATTAGCTACACATTTGTAAGTGATAGAGTTCTATAATTATGGAGAAAGGTTGCATAGAAATCCAAACCTGAAAAATTCTGTAAACCAAATCATTAGCTTTTCTCTAACAAAGTAGGGGGACTAGTTCTTGGATTAATTTTACTATAACATTAATGTAGCACTTTATATTTTACAAACTAGTTCTCTATCTCATGTAAGCCTCACACCAACATCGTAAAGTATTAGCCCAATTCTGTGGAAGGAGAAACAGGCTGAGAGGAAAAGTGGATTCTCTGACCTCACGGTGTTATTATGTGGCTAGATTTGGGACTTAATTTCAAATATTAAACTTGATTAAATC
>NW_006793646.1:205742-219047 GCF_000442215.2 Lipotes vexillifer | reverse complement strand
GTAGGGAAAAGACAGGGGTTAGCTCTCAGATGTCAATTACCATACTAATTTTTAAAAATATAAAAGACAAATTGTTGATAATTGTCATAGCCTTTCAATTCGCCCTTAAGATTCAAATAAAAGTATCCATCTTACACTAAAGTTGTCTAAATAGAATTGTAACATGGGGGGAAATACCAATTTCTAAATCTTTTTTACACGTTTCTGGACAATCCATGATGTAACTGGTGGATAGTGGTAGTTCTTTTAATTTTCAACTACAAGGATATTCTAGAAGCTTGTTTCAGAATGTGTTTAGTCCATATTTTTTCCAGTTGAATTATTGACAGTGTTTATGAACAGTTACAAGAGACAAACCATAACTTCGAATTAAAAATGACATGAATATATTTTCCATTAAAGATAAAAACAAGGATGTGGGCTTGAGGATTAAAGTAAAAATGTTGGCATTCAGGATACAGCTGATAAATCTTTTAAATGACCTTACTCTTAACACTTAATTTAAGGTGGAACATCCCAGTGACCATATTATGATTAACAAAAAATAATAAAGCCTGAAGTCTGAGTTTATCCAACAGGGTGACTCACACTTCTTTGCCATCCTCCCACGTCGGCCGTTTGTCCCATGTGAATGCTAGTAACAGGCACCATACCCTGCTAATGCTAACATGTAGGAGTCAGTCAGAGGTAAAAACCCCTATCACGATTAGCATTAACAGCATACAGCCTCCAGCAAGCCTCCAGCCCTCAGAGGATGAGGCATAAAGAATTTAAACCACAGATTTCCCCTTCCTGGTCTGTGCCACCTGCAAGAGAGACAGAAATTGTTGTGTACGCCCATGCAGTTATAAAGTTGGAGTCACAGACTATAAATCTGAAAGCAAAGACAGTCTCTTTTTTCTTTAAGGGAGAGAGTTCATTAAATCCTAGTTAGTCATTTGTTCAGGGTAGATAAATTGGCAATTAAAGGATGATATTTTTACCTTTAAGTGTATTGGAAGACTTTTAAAATTTATGTTTTCAATTCTCATATAGTTCTGAATTATTTACACATACAGATCATCTTTAAAACAAGAATGAAACCATTCTTCAAAGTCCCCAAGTGTTAAAATGCAAAGGCGAGACCTTGCGTTCTGACATAGTACTATCTTTTCTGATTTATATCTCACCTGAAAAGCAGGTAATTGAGGTAAAAGGCCAAAATATTAAAAATGGTACTTAATGATTTATGAAGATTAAAACAGAATTAACTTATTTTACAGAGGAGTTTGGGCTAGATTTTCATTCTGTAATAAATAGTTGTGGTTTTACCTTTATTCTCAGGAGATCTGATACAGGCAGTGGAGGTCTTGCCTACAAATGAATCCATCATAAAAGGGCCCCATCTTCTACTTAGAGGTCCCTTAGGGGGAAGCACTACCCAGTGGCTTTGGTTTTGACCTGCGTAAAGGAAGTGTGACAGAGTGCTGTGTTTCAAACTCCTTGCCTTCCGCCGAGTGGATTGAAAAAAGAAAAAGATGAATTTGCTACTTCCTGTTAGAGTCCGATTTTACTCTCTCAGATAAAGTGACATTTCTCCCACAAGCTTCTGGTTTCGGTGTTACTATAGCAGAACCTAGAAGTTAGAGTATTATTCAAGTATGTGGTTGCCTTTAGCACAAGAGGGGAATCACCTTCTCTTTTATTTAATCATGAAGCCATCTCAATGTGAAATTGTGATTAAGTTCAAAAGAAGTGTATAAGTTAAAAATTCCCCAGTGAATATATTTTGACAGGGCAGAATATCGTGGTTTGGAAATTTCCAGACCAAGGAAATATGTCATTCTTACTGATAGTACTTTTTTTCTTTAACTTTGCTGTTTTCTGAGATGAATTAGTTTAATGATGAAGAGCTTTGAATTAAATAATGGATTCTAGTTTACTTATACAGATTTTCAGTCAATAAAGCTTATAAAAATAAGGACTTTTTTTCCCCTTTCACAGAGCCTTGGACTCAGTAAATGCTCAATAAATGTACATTAATATCCTAATGTTAGTTCCTCCAGCCAATATCATTCAACCTTCTTTTAAAGAGCTGTGTCTAATTCGTATTTAAGGTGAATTGCTTGCGTACTGTTCTTCCCATAAATTTTACTCCTGTTCTTTAAAGGTGACATCTGAGCACAGGTATTAAAAGAAATGCATTTAGTATAATAATCAGATTGTTTTCTCTTTCATCTTTTTTCACAATTGCCCGATTAGAGTGCTCAGAAAAGTGACAATCGTTTTCACAATACTATATTAAAAATTCTAACAGCTTTTATTTTTTTATTGGTTCAAACACTAAAGGTATGCTGAAATAAAAGCACCACACAGGTCCCCTTTTGTTCACAGGGCTCAGACAGAAACTGTGGTACTGTGTTATCTAGACAGACCCCTCAGACATGATGAATTCCTAAAACTGCACAGAATGAGCAGTTTGTCTAAATATACTACACGATCTTAAATCTCGTTTAAAACATAATGAGAGATGAAAAGCATTAATCCCAATAAACAGAATAAAGGAGAAATTATCCCAGAATAGTATTTTTAAAAGTATAGTCAGTAGACTTTTAGATATTAGAACGACCAGAAGGTCATTCAGCCAGCAGTGAAGCTGTGCTCACCTTCACTGTTTTTGCCTGGGTTTGCAAGGAGGACCCAAGTTAACCAAAACCAGAATTGCTCTGTGTGTCTGAGTGGAAATTAGTGACCACAGACAACAAAGGCTAGTCTATTAGTCAAGGCATTGGGCACAGGATGATGTCATGAGGTAATAAGAAAAGAAGTGGCTTATTCTGGAATCAGTACAGCCACCCAGCTGGTAGGGTGGCAGAAGAATTGTATATAATTATAGGCCCAGCAATCAACAGCTACAGCTGCTAACCATTTGATAAGACTGTAACAAACATAATGTGTAATGTATAGCAATACAGAGAAATTCATATGGATTATACAATATAAATTAGAGTGAGGGTCTTGACTAGGGCAGTTCTAAAGACATACTTTAAGCCCTGCGACCCACACTACTTTTAGGCCCACAGCGTGAAATGTCCATTGTGAATATAAACTTGACTATAGCACAGTTCTTTTCAGTAGCTGAAGATAGGTTCCAAGTTCAGTGTAGTGCTTGACAGAATTTATTACTCAGTAATTGAGTGTCAGAACCATTCCTTCTTGTCTTCAATAAAAATCTACCAAAATGAAGCTCTAGATATACTAGATGAATAACAACAATAGATATCTTTCATTATATGGCAGATCGATTCTCCCTCTGGTAGTTAGCACTAAACTCAAGGCAGGACTCTGGGGAAAATTTCCTTAAATTATGCTTTTCTGAAGGATGATTTTTGTAGGGAGGGGCATATTATTGCAATATATCCTTTTCTTCTTACCTTATTGATTTGCCAGGAAAGATGTCAGTAGCTGTACATTCAGAGTAGAATATGTCTTAAGTTTGTCACTAAGGATCTCTTAATATATGAATTATAAGTTAGATCCTTCCACAATTTTATATAACTATATATTTTCTTATTTTGCTGCTTATTCTCAGCACCAACCACTTCATATCTGCATACCAAAAGAACTGCATTCCAGCAGCTATTGTTATTATACATCCTAGCTGACTCAGAGATCCATGCTCTTTTCTCCATACTCACTGCCCCTGCCTTCTTATCCTGAAGCCTTTGACTTCAGATTACTCCACTGTTAGCAGGGCATACATGTGACTTGTCTTCCCTCTCCAGCCCATCTCCCATCACACCCCCCACCCAGGCCTTCTGCACCAAGTCATTCCAGTGCCTGATCTCTCAGGATCCTTACTTTCACCTTTGCATATGGTGTCTCTGCTGCCTGGGGTGCCTCTCTCTCCTTTTTCCCCTAGCCAATAACTTCTCATTCTGGAAAACATCACCTTCTTGGAGAAGGTCTTCTGATCTCTCAAAACAAGAAAAGAACACTTTTTCAGTGCTCCGATAATACTCTGCACCTCAGTCATAGAATATATCACACCATGATTAAATTCCCTGTTTATCAGTCTCTCTTACTACGCTGAGACAATCTAATGTCTTATTCATTTTCTTATTCCTATGTTTAACAGAGGTCCTGGAATATAGTAGGCACTCAGTAATGCTTGTTGAATGAATGAATGAATACCAAGCATTTTCAGTATCTTCTTTCATGGGTCCTGCATAACTCTTGTCACTCAGTTTGAAAGATTACCCCTTTCCTATTATAGAAGGCCTCAAGAATTTTAGTGTAATATCCTCTTCTAGTAAACCCAAACACACACACACACACACGCACACACACAAAAAGCAGAAATCTGAATTGTTGATGTAACAGATATGAAGAGTCTGTCAATATAACAAATGTTATAGAGACATAGATATAAAGAAATAGATATAGATGGAAATAGATATGGATTCACAAGATATTTCACTTCACAAGGCTTTTATAATAGGTAATTAACATGAATTTTTAATACATAATATTTTTCCTCTTGGTAAGAAAATTTAGAATACTGTAACCTTTTTCAGAAATATCTCTTTTTTGATGGGAATTATGAATGTGGACATGTTTACAACTCTTATTAGTGTTTGTGCATATTACTTTCAGATAAACTCAAGAAAAAGGAAACAAATTCAAAGGACTTTTGATGCATAAAAAATTAAAAATAATTGAACAAAAAAGAAAAAAAAAGAACTGCATGCTATGAAATTTTCTTTAAAAAGAAAAGAGTTACAATGATTGACTCTCATAACCAAGCCATCACGAGACAGCCCTGACTTTACTCACCATGAAAGGTATAAATACTTGGAAACTATTAATTTGTTGCTACAAAGTGAATGAATATACACTTATTTCTACTGAAAGGCATGATTCTATATTGATGTAGCCTTACAAATCCTAGCTCCAAAGCCATTTTAATAGGTGAAAAGTAATGTAATTATGCTTTTGAAAATTAAAATGATTAAGTTTAGATAACTTCCTTTAAATATTTCCCCATTTTTATTTAATTTTTTTATGTACCAGTAAAAAACCATGAAAGGTATAAATACTCACCATGAAAGGTATAAATACTTGGAAACTATTAATTTGTTGCTACAAAGTGAATATACACTTATTTCTACTGAAAGGCATGATTCTATATTGATGTAGCCTTACAAATCCTAGCTCCAAAGCCATTTTAATAGGTGAAAAGTAATGTAATTATGCTTTTGAAAATTAAAATGATTAAGTTTAGATAACTTCCTTTAAATATTTCCCCATTTTTATTTAATTTTTTTATGTACCAGTAAAAAACATAATCATTAAAATGGAATTCAATGTTGATTCCTATTGGGATCCGCTCACTGAAAGCAGCTAGCATATAATTGCATAAGAAAGCAGTATCTGGCTTTCCTACCAGAACTTACTCTAATTCCCTATGTTCTGAAGTTGCTGTTTTGATTTAGGTCATAAAACTAAGCAGTGAAGATTAACGAAGGTATGTAAAAATCAAGATCCTGAGAAAGTTTGTACTTGTCGTTGTTCATCTTTGGAAGAACAATTTCTTGATTAACTTTTGACTAGGGTGCTTGCACACATGATGCCCCAAGGACCTGCCCCTCTAACAATTCTACATAGTAGCACTTCCCTTCGTTTCTACTTAGTCTGAATTTCTTACAATTAGAACCATCTCCTTTGGGTGGAGAACCACGGTGGCAGGTAATGTTTCAGGTAAAATGTCCTTGAAAGGCAAATCAGTTATTTGGAGACGGAGGTGAAGGGTGGGGTTGAAGCCCCTCCATGGACACCTCAACTTAGACTTGTTTGTTAGGTTAGTTAACTAGTCATCTCTGAAAGCAGAGATCAAGGACTGAGGAGGGAGGACCAGGGTGGGTAAGTTTTAATGGGGATAAAGAGTGATTTGGAGGAAAGATGAGGATATACCCTCAAATCATCCGAGAGCTCATTCTTTTCATGTCCAGCCTACAAGAGCCATAAATTAAGTATTTAAAACAGTCTCACCTGAGTTTTAGTTCAGTCCTCTGTGTTTCAACTTCTACGTGTTATAAAACCACATATAAATTGTTCAATTTCTCAATAATTCTTCATAAAGACCTTCAGTATTCAGTGACAAAAAGAAATATTTAAGTGACTGGTTTTCTAAAGTGTGTTTAGTCGTGTGAAGTTTTTTTATAATCGTTTTCTGTAGAATATGATTATTCTGTGTTACATCTCAGTAACTCATTTTAGAGTTAAGTCAACTTCTGTGCTGTCAGGAAATGCGGCAAAGAGTATTATGTTCCTCTTGTATTCACATGAATTCCATCATTAAAGAGGGATTGATGGTGTGACCTGCTACTGATTGAGATGGTGGGGATACCTGTATACGTATAGCTGATTCACTTCACTGTACAGCAGAAACTAACACACACCACTGTAAAGCAATTATACTCCAATTAAAAAAAAAAAGCACAAAAATGCATCTTCTAAGAGCAAAATGGATTGTTCTCTAGAAATAACCCATATCCTGACCTCTTGATAAATGATAAAATTACTTTTCATATCATTAACTTTACATTTAAGGAAAATTCCCTGTATAAGCCATTGCTGGGAAAAATATTATAAACTCACTATGTCATAATACTTTCTTTCATTTGCTTCCATAAAAAATCTAACATCCCTTTTCTTAATAGTTCTAATTAAGAATTCTTTAATGAAAATACCTACTTTTTCTAAATTAAGAGCTCCTTACTGGAAAGACTGGTTTGCACATGAAACAGCTTTAATAGAACATACCTTTCTGTATTTTGAAATTCAGAAAATGAGTTTTAAAGATATATGCCAATAATGATTTTAAAACATAAAACTAAGTACTTCATACTTTTGAACTGTCTCAGAAGAAAGCCAGTGTGGATACACAGGATCACCATGGAAACATTATACAGAGTGACCATTTGATTGTGAATACGCAAATGAGAAAGAATATTGGCCTTAGAGGATTATTCTGCTTTTCCCAATTTTAAAACCAGGAAGTTTTTAGTGAAACTCCCTTGGAACTTATTTACAAGCTAAGTAGCCTTCCCAATAGTTCTATTATGGACAGAGATTAATACCTTCATTTTTCAGATAAGGATGTGGAAAAAAACAGGTTAGAAATATTTTCCCCCAGAGTCATTCTATGGAGTGAGAAGTAGGTTGAGAGCCAGCCTGAGTCCAGCCTGACTCCTGGACCAGTGTATCACAGAGGGGACTTCCTCCATGCCCCGACCTCACTCTGGCACAGCTTCAGGCCCGAAACTTTGGGAAAATGTTATCAAACAATCATGGATAAAAACAAGGGTCGGGCAGGAGAGAGCTCAGGGTAGATGCATTCTATTGCTTTAAATCATAGCCGTTCATTCTTTCATATTTACACAAAAGGTTTTCCACGTGCCTAACAACTTAAACTTTAAAGTATCATATTCCAGAAGAGAATTTTAATCATAATTTTCTTTTTCATTTATAATTTATTTTCAATATCTTTTCTCTCCCCTTCCCCTCACCTCCCCCGCCTCAGGAAAAAGGAAACGTGATGGCAGGTATCAACTCTGGGTGTTTGCCATCTTTCAAGGGTCACCTCTTCTAGGCCTCCTCTGTGCATTTGAGTTTATAGTGCCTATTCTCAACAGTGAATTTCAATAAAACGCCTCCTTTGGAACTTACTATGTGTAACCTGTTTGTTAGTTATATGTACACGGTCCCCTATGTCTGGTATTATAGGAAAAATCAGCTTTTCTGCAAGACACAGTTCATAAATTTCTGTTTCTACACACCATCACGGCAAGGAAAATTTTGTGCACTGAGAACTATGTTAGACAAACTGAGCAAGTTCTGGGAACAGTTTAGTTTTGCCCGTTTAAAAATTAATTTTCTTAAGATGCCTCGTGTGTAGGATACCCTGAGTTACAAGGCAAACACCATACCATTTACTTCTTCCACCCCCATAGCACTTTAGTCAGGGCCGTGACACCCCAGATGAGGGTTACGTCTGCTGCTCCACACGAAATCATCTCTAGACATAATCTCATACATACTCTTAGGCACTAGATATTCCTACTCCAAATTTCTCCTCAAAGATAGTCTTGTCCGCCTTGCCTTCTTTTTCTCCGGCAGAGAGCAAACTCCGGGAGGCTGGGTTCTCTTTGCCTTCTGATGTGACCCTCCCTCCTGCTGTCTCCCCCAAGGTGGTCGGTCCTCTCTCCATGCTTGGTTGGAGCACTCATCACCCATCACTGTGACTATGTCGTTCACTAGTGCTGAGGTGTGCTTGAGGGCAGGGACTCGGTCTTACCTCAGTACTTGATACATAGCTCAAGCTCAGTAAATGCTTTGAATAAGTGCTTGACATCCTCCAAAGGCATTTGTGTCTGCACAACTGGCTTGGATCTGACATGGGAGTGTTTCAGTAAGATTTAACTAATATGCAGATTCTTGGAGAGTTAGGGTAGTAGAAGCGTATAAATGTGGAAGCAGATCAATGAGGTTTGTTGGTATTCCAGATGAGTAATGGACCATTTACATTCAGAAGATTCTAGGCTTTGATCTCAGTCTACAAAGTATAATCATTATAGGATAAAGCTGGAGAATTCTGCCAGATATAATTATCTGAAGTTGTGGATAAAAACTAGGTTCCATTCCTGTTTTGTTTTTTTTTGGAACCACAGTTGGATGCCATAAACATGTGTTTTCATTGTGTGGGAGCATGTTCTCATTCTTAGGAGACAACATGCCAAAGCATTTAGAGGTGAGATGCCAGGTCTGCATATAGATACAGTCATAGAGAGAGAGGTGGATAGGGACAAAGAGAAATAAAGCAAATGTGGCAGATGTTATGAATCTAAGTGAAAGGTTCAGGGTGTTATTGTTCTGTTGTTTTCAACCTGCCTGGGTTCCATTCCTGACGCCAGCAATGTTACTAGCTGTGTGGTACCTGGTAATTTAATTGACCTCTTTAAGTTTTAGCTGTTTCTCTAAAAATAGAGATAATGATAGAACCTACTGAAAAGGTCGTTGTGAAGATGAAGTGACACAGTGAACGTAAAGCATTTGTCGGGTGCTAGGCTCATAATCCCAGTGGGTGCGAGCCACAGTGCTAATGGCATCAGTCATGAATACTTGCCGAGTGCCCATAAGTCTCTGTACATCTATTACATGTTGCACTTGTTGTTTTAAAAGTACAAGTCAAGATACATTTACTACTGTATAACTGAATCATTATATAAATTAGAGGTTATTGAAAAACCTGTAGAAGCCAAATAATCCTTTTGTATCCTAATCTCTAAGTCATAGGTAAGTGCTAAAAGGTACAGCAAGATGTTTCCTTGGAAATGATTTTCTAAAATGTTTCATTAGTTTTTCTTTGGGATTAGGAGAGAAATGCATTCTGAAACTGTTAGAAGCACTTTAAAACAAACAACTTTTTACTTTATCAAGAACTTTTAGAGACCACTTTGTACATATATACTTTACTTTCTTAGGCTGTTTTTGTATCTCATTTTCCAAATTGGTTTCCTGAAATATAAAAGATCATAAATGTATTCATAATAATAGCAAACACTCACACAGGGCACCCTCTGGACCGGGCAGCAGTTTGACTGCTCGATGTATGCTAACTGGCTTATTCTTCTTAACAACCTTCAGAATGAGTATTATCACATGCCCATTTGCACCTGGGGTCATGGAGGCACAGACAGGTGAAGTAACTTGCCCAAGGTTAAACTGCTGTGTTACCAACGAGGGCAATCTGGCACCAGCGTCCATGCTCTGAGCCACAATACTGGCCTGACCATGGCTGAGCCACGTAAAAGAGCATAGCATTTTGTTAAGATAGTCAAGGATCTCTACTGCGTATAGAACATTCTCATTTATGGAATCATGACACAAACGTTATTATCTGTCATTGTCCTTATCCAAACATCAGCTTCACAATTTCATGAAATCAGCTGTTTGATAGCCTTCAGTAATCTTTCCTTCTGCCAGTGCCTTAACCCCATGTACCCACGCATGGTTCCTGTTTTTCAGAATTAGCACAGATGTCTATTGTAGTACCATGCCCCCTGACTGATGTTAAGCCCCATTTTCTGGCTAGTGTGTCATCTTGCATAAGGGTGGGAGCTGTGCCTTTTGGTTCAAAGTGTTTTTCCACATTGCTGTGAGTCTTGGAGTTGTGACTGAGGGTGTGGAACTGTTCAGACACGTGGCATATTTATTTAAGGATAGATGTGCTTTGGGGGTGGTCTTGCTTGAGGCCCCGGGTATTGTAAGCCGAAGACAAGATTGATGGACAGAGCTTAAGTATTTCGTGGCAGATGAAAATTATACAGCAGTGATCAAATTAAAAATGCTGCATTTACTTGAGAGTCTGAGATAAAGATGTATTCAAAAGGTGGGATAAAGAGCAGCTTTTAAAATTTAAAATTTTAATATTTCCTTGAGAAAAATAAGTTTCACAATATTCTTATTCTAGCCAATTTCAGCCAACATGTGACAGTTCTGAAGCAGTAAGATCAGTGAAAGACAAACATATATTCTCTAGTCAATTATACTGGTACTTACGCTCTCTTTGGACATAGAGGATATGAATTCACTGAGCCCAGCTGTGTCTTAGGAGCTATAGGAAAATGAAGTGGTAGTCACGCTGGAATCATAGAATTTCATCAGTTTAAGAGACTTCGGAAATGACTTTAATCCCAGCCACCCATTTTAGAGATAAGAAGAATGAGGCACAGGCATCTGCTCAGAGCTTGGGACTTAGAAATCTGCCATGATTCCCAGGCTGGTGCTCTTTCCATAATACCAGGCTTCGGAGGCCTAACACCAAAACAACGAAGGTATAAAAATTGATGGCTTCAGCTGAGCAATACCCAATGACCTCACAAAACTGTAGAGACGCCAGCTTGTTAAAGACAGGGGTGCTCAATCCAGGGGCAAGGTAGAGTCTACCCACCAGTCTCTACCACTCAAGCTATTTAGTCCTACTAGGTTTAGAATAGAGATTATGAAACTCCACCCCCAGGAGGATCATGGCTGAGATTCAAGGAAGCCTGGAGCATCCTGACACTGAATGCAAAATTGGGTGTGAGCATGCACATTAAAAAAGAAAAAAATCTGGGAAAAGCATACATAACCTCCATTAGATTTGATATGGGAAAAAGTTAAGAACTATTACTTTGATATGAAAAGCCTCCTTTCCGTTGAACGGTAGCTCTTAGTCATGACATAAAACAGCTGATGAAAAAAACCTTTCAAAAGTTAAAACTTAGGGCTTTTTTGGGTGGTGTTTTTGATTCACAGAAGACCGATTTGACGACAGAAGCAGAAAGATGAAGGTTATTAATTTCCCATGTTTGCAATTGGAAAGTACAGAATGACAAAATTCACAGCACATTCTAACTAGCACATTGCATGCACAGCAATGGCATTCAGGGATTTTGTTTGTTTGTTTTGTTAAGACCAAGAAGTTACACTTTTTTTTTTTTTTTTTTTTTTTGCGGTACGCGGGCCCTCTCACTGTTGCGGCCTCTCCCGTTGCGGAGCACAGGCTCCGGACGCGCAGGCTCAGCGGCCATGGCACACGGGTCTAGCCGCTCCGCGGCATGTGGGATCTTCGGACCGGGGCACGAACCCGTGTCCCCTGCATCGGCAGGCGGACCCTCAACCACTGCGCCACCAGGGAAGCCCAAGAAGTTACACTTTTTACACATGATTAGTTAGGTAAAAACAAGACTAGAAGTTTGTGCCAATGCCACTGACCTGCCTTGAAAGAGCGCAGGTTTCAGCCTGCGCTCAGGTTTCTCTTTGTTAATATATGTGGTTCAGAAGCTTGGTCCGGTGGCCAGGGAGAGCTGACCCACTGCATGAGGAAACTCGGTTATTACCAGCCATCACCCACTAGTCCATGCAGCAGAAGTAATTACTCAGTGTGCTTTGGCCCCCTGAAAGAAATCAGGGGGGCAGCAAGTACAATGGACATGAGCTTAAATGGAGTCAAAAGGCTCCTGGGCTGCACAGCCCCACGCCCCACATCACACATCCCACATCCGTCCCTAGAAGCAGGCTTTATACTAAGGACTTAGTGACCTTACCAGAGAAAACATAAATTCTCCAAGCCACAAGTCCTCATGGGCAAAATGGGATAACACCACCTACCCTGCTAATTTTCTATTATGATGACTCTATCAAGCTAGACAATAGGCAGGAAATTGCCTTGGCAACTTTATAGCTTATCTTACTGTTCACGTGGATAGACAATTCAATACTTTATACATATCCATTTTTAAAAACTCAGTCCCATGATTATTCAAAGTTCAGCTGCCCTACAGTCATTTAGAGTATACATTATGTTAAAGCCATACATCAGAGGCACTGCTTCTTCAGAGAGATGAATGGAGAGAAAGAGTAACTCCGGCTTTATGTAATCTTCTACATAAGGTCACATGAAAAGAATATCTCCACTTGACCTCAACTATTTGACATAAAATATAGACTTAATTATGAGCATTATAAGATACCTTTGGCCTCTTCAAATCACATGGTGTCTTGGATCTGCTGTGTGACATTGGAAAAGTAACTTCACTTCCCGGGTCCTCAGTCTTCTCACTTTAAAGGATTGGATTCTGGCTTATATGTTTGTCAGCTGTCAACTTCAGTAATTCCAGGTTAAATTTTATTCATAATCATCCCAATATGCCTGCTTTAGATGACAGAAAATTCAAAGAACTGGTCCACCCTTGGGACGTGGAGGACAGACACATACGGGGGGTTTTGTGGGAATAAAGAGAGCTAACCAACGTGCACCCTGGCACGATGGGAGCAAGCTCACAGAACGTCTGCTCAGTCCTCACGTCGATTAAATAAAGACCTTGATATCTAAGACGTTATGATTCAAACTTTATAAAATGAAGGTATATTATTTGTTATTTTTCAAAAGAAAATAGAAAAGGCTCCTGTCCTGAAGGCAGTCCCTTTTGATCCAATCCAACCTGCCCCTCAAGTCTGTTCTGCACACTTGTCTGGCCGCTCCATTAACTAAGCTCGTCCAGGGCCACGTCCCTGGTACCCCTCCTACCAACCAAGGGAAATTTAGGGAGAAGCCGAGGGCCGGGTCTTGAGCACCCCTCCTTCCCCTTCCCCCTTCCTCCCCAGAAATCCATCCCGAGCCACCTGATGGCCCGGGCAAGGTCCCCCGGACGGCGACCCTCGGACGGACGC
The DNA here is from genome assembly GCF_000442215.2 of Lipotes vexillifer. NCBI lineage: Eukaryota > Metazoa > Chordata > Mammalia > Artiodactyla > Lipotidae > Lipotes > Lipotes vexillifer. Next base: position 205,790 of record NW_006793646.1, on the reverse strand, counting down.
TCGCGGGCTCGGGCGGGGCGCTAGGTGGTGGCCACGTGCGCGCCGCCC
>NW_006793646.1:171859-205697 GCF_000442215.2 Lipotes vexillifer | reverse complement strand
GGAGCCGCCGCAGCCGCCGCCCGCCGAGTCCCGGCGCGGAGAAGAGGGCAAAGTCGGCGTACCTTTCTTCCGTTCCCGCGTCGCGTGATCGCCGCTGGGCTCGGCTCCGCTCGCGTCCCGAGGCTGAAGGCGGCCCGACGGGACCTCGGGGCTGCGACCCGGCTCGGCCGCGCACAGGAAGCCCGCGCCTGCGAACGTGCGACCCTTTTATAACCCACTCGTGACTCATAACCGACCAGGCGCCTTTTCTGTAAACCCCCGCCTCGCCCCCCCCACGCCCCGCTTCTGCCTGTTCTTGGAACCTACAGCTTGAAAAACTTTTTTCTTTTTAAAGGAAAAGTCGAAAAAGCCCAGCGTGGGATTGGTGTTTTCCCCTTTCCCTTTCTCGTGGGTCATTGTGTGTGTGTGTGTGTGTGTGTGTGTGTGTGTGTGTGTGTGTGTGTGTGTGTGTGTGTGTGCGTGTTTGCTCTCGACACACGTCGTGTACTTTCCGGCCCCCGCGCTGCGAGGCTCGGACTCCAACCTTTGTTCTTTATGAAAAGGAAACGCATTCAAATGAGCGTTCAGTCGGCGGGCAGAGGGGAAGTTGCTAACTGGGTGACAGGAGTGTCTTTACACTATCCTTGCAGATGAGAGAGAAGAGGGAGCAAGTGGGAGACTTTTTCTTCCCCAACGGAATCAGCTGGAGGCAAGCGGGTCCCAACAGAGGTAGACACGGTCAAGGGACCCCTCCATGTGACCCCCTCCCCTCGGTACCCTTCAGGAGTCAGCGTGTGGTTTGGGATGTACACCTGGGGTCTGAGTGCATTCGTGCCTTGCCTGTTACCCACATTTATACTTGAGGGTGGTAGGATATAAGGCCCCGACCTTCTTTAATTTTGGCCTCACCAATATTTTTTCACCAGCACCTCCTCCAACCCCCCATTCCCACTCTAAGGTTATATTCCTGGAGCACAAAGGACTTGAGTTTTAATTCTGGTTTCATTGTCTCTTCACTTTCTCTCATCCTCTCAAGAGCTGGGGGGCATTTTCCTGGAGCAGGTACTTTGACACATTGGATGGAAATGAATAAAATCAATCTAAAACATGACACGTGTATACCGCAAACCTAGTTGAGTAACTCATTTTTGAGCCTCAGTTCAATAAACTTGTAGACCGTAAGAAGGAAGAAGAAAGAAATTTGACGGGGAGGGAGGAGGAGAAAGTCAGGAATAGACTTGGCCCCATAGCCATGAGACTCATACCTTTTTGTGGCTAAGACAGGGCCAGTGCTGGATTCCAGCACAAGTCTCCTATAGTGGGATCTCCATCCCAAGGTGGGGCAGGAGACGTTTTAGAATAGTTTGTATTAAGCTGATATCAGAAAATTAGTTTCTAGAATGCCTGATGGCATGGAAGCTAGAAATGATGTAGTCAGTTTACAGATGGCCCATGTTGGTTAAGGAAGCTGGAGACATTTTAAAACCCTCTGTTTTTAATGCTTACATTTTCCGTATTCCTTGTAATTCAAAAAAGAATGATTATAATAACAAATAACATTTATAAAGCATTTACTATGTGCCAGGCCCTGTTCTAAAACTCCTTACATGTATTGATTCTTTTGGTCCTCCGTGTGATCGTAAGAGGGAGGGACACAAAGGCACAGAGAGATTAAGCCCTTTGCCTTAGGTCATAGTAAGAAGTCAGAGAGAGATTCAAACCCAGCTCTGCCTCAGGTGTATGTCTCCACAGTCCTGTCTCCCTGCCAGATCCATGTTGGTCCAGGAGCTGGAGAAGAGCAGTAAAGTGTGTGGTGGGGAAAGGAATCATGATCCCCACCAGGTTGGGCCATACCCCCTGCTGCTTGTAGACACCTGCAAAGCCTGTCCAAATTCCCTTTTCTCATATTAGGTCCTAGTTTACGATACACAGTAATGGTAGATAGGTAAATGTTTTTTTTTTTAATTTTAATTTAATTAATTTACTTATTTTTGGCTGCGTTGGGTCTTCGTTGCTGTGCACGGGCTTTCTCTAGTTGCAGAGAGCGGGGGGCTACTCTTCGTTGCGGTGCATGAGCTTCTCATTGTGGTGGCTTCTCCTGTTGCAGAGCACGAGCTCTAGGCGCACGGGCTCTATAGTTGAGGCTTGTGGGCTTTAGAGTACAGGCTCAGTAGTTGCAGCTCATGGGCTTAATTGCTCCACAGCACGTGGGATCTTCCCGGACCAGGGCTCGAACCCGCGTCGCCTGCATTGGCAGGCTGATTCTTAACCACTGCGCAACCAGGGTAGTCTGATAAATCTTTTTTTAAAATTGAACTGACTACCATTTTACACTAGTTCTAGCTGTGGGACCTGGGGATTAACCTCTCTGTGCCTCAGTTTCCTCATCTGTAAAATGAAGATAATAATGTCTTCCATTAGGGATCGCTATGGAGTGAATTGTTTCCCTCAAATTGTTTCCCCCAAATTTGTGTGTTGAAGCCCTAAGCCCTAATGTGACTGTATTAAGAAATAGCGCCTGTGAGGAGGTGATAAAGGTTAAATGAGGTCATCAGAGTGGGAACCTAATCTGATAGGGCTGGTGCGCTTATGAGAAGAGGAAGAGATCCCAGAGCTCTCTTTCTCCACACTCACGCAAAGAAAAATTCAGCCAGGAGGAGTCCTCACCAGAAACCAAATCCTGCTTGACCTTGATCTTGGACTTTCCAAGCCTCCAGATCTGAGAAAATATATGTCTGTTGTTTAGGCCACCTGTCTATGGTATTTTGTTATGGCAGTCTTAGCAGATCAAGACAGGGATACAATGATTAAATAAGATGATGTATACACAGTGCCTGTTTCAAATGAGAGCTTGAGAAAGTAGGAGACACTTGCTGGCACAAGTGTTGTTTCATGGATGTTGTTATGGGTTGAATTGCATCTCCCCTGAATTTATACATTGAAGTCCTAACCCCAGTACCTTAGAATGTGACCTTATTTGGAAATAGGGTCATTGCAGATGTAATTACTTAAGATGAAGTCTATTCCAATAGGACTATTGGGCTTCTATTCCAATAGGACTGGTGTCCTTAAAAAAAATTGTCATGTGTAGAGAAAAAGATACACATAAAGGGAAGATGATATAAAGTGACACAGAGAGAAGATGGCCATCTACACACCAAGGGCAGAGGACTGGACCAGATCCTTCCCTCACAACCATCAGAAGGAACCAACCCTGCCAATACCTTCATTTTGGACTTCCAGCCTCCATAATGGTGTAAGACAATAAAGTTCTGTTGAGCACACCTAGTTTGTGTTACTTTGTTCCCATACCTCTAGCAAACTAATCCATATGTGTGTCCAGGGCTGATCTGGCTGGCATCCTTGTCCTTTTCCTCATGACTCATGTCCACCAGAGGCTGAGCAGACCAGTGACCTCCCAGAGCACAGTGGTACTTGTTGATATTACTTATTATAGATAGTGATGAATTGATTGTGGCAACTGACACAACTATATACCAATGAAGAAGTCTTGGTAAACACACCATAAGTTCATGAAATTCTGCAGAAACCACAACAATCACAGGGAATGATTAGGAACCAACCTACAACCTCTCTCCTTAAAAATTAATCATGGAAAAAATTAAAAATAATTCCAGGAAGCTTGGTATTAAATTCATCTTGAAGCTCAGCCTTTTGGAAGAATATAAGACAGAGACATTTGTCAGAGTGGATCATAGTTTTTAGATGGTGGGTGAAGAAATAGACTGACATTTCAGGCTTGGCCAGCTTATGTAATGTAGCACAGGGTTTCAGTTGAATAATAAAATGGAGATAATTCACTACTCCATGAACTTGTGGATGCTTTCCGTTCCTGGGGATGTAATGGGTTGAACTGGCATCCTCTAGACCCCATCATTGGCACAACCATAATTAATGCCCAAGGCTAAAAATTTGCCTGCATAAGATGTCCAGACTTAATGAATGGTGTTTGTTTTTGTTTTTCACACATAAGAGCATAAGAAGTTGGGTTTTTTTCCTATCATAATTTAACTTTTATTCCTTTCACTGTTATAACGTCTTGGAAGTAAATCTGAAGTCTATGTTTTCCTACCGGCATTTCCTCTGTAAATGGGTTTCTGATTTAGAGTGTTACATGATACTCTTCAATGCTGGGTTGCCTGTCTTCCCCTTCAGAGGATAAAGGCGTGTCCCCCTCTCCTTTTTAAATCTCTTTCCATTAAAGAGATGAAGTTTACAAATTACAATTAACCTTTCAACTTTGTCTTTCCCTTTCACCCCTTCCAAAAGCACAGTGGAATGAAGACATCTAAATAAGAGAGTAGTGTTTGTTGCACTAAGTTACAGTGTTGCACTGATGAGCTATGCCCTAATTGTCAATCATTTGTACACACCAGTTACCTCATGAGAATCCTTTTGTCTATATATATGCTGCCTGCCTTCTGTAGATAACTTATTTTATAACCTTAATGTTTAAACTTTATGGTAATGAAGACTTTTTGCTCTTAGACAATTTCTCCTTTTTTATGTTTTGGGAAGCCAGGTTGTCACAGTGTGTTGGAAAATTTCAAGTAATAAAGAAAGAGTTAGAGTCTTGGGATTGAACGGAGATCCTAAAAATATTTTGGTTTATGAACAACATTGGCAGGGAACCATCCTGCTTCCCCATCTACCATCATCACATATAGAGAAAACTCCTCCAGCCACCCCCCCCATGGCACTCCCTTCACTCAGTATCTGACCCCAGCCGAGCTCTTATCTCTACTGGCCTGGCCCAGCGTTCTTAGCTTCAGTTGGTGAATTGATGAGTCACTCGCAGTAAATCACTCTCCACTGACTTTTTTTTTTTTTTTTTCTTCTTCTCTGAAATGACCAGAGAGACTTCTCTGAGCACCAGCGCTATGCGTTCCTGTGTTCTGTTTCTGCCTGAAGACCAGTGTGTACAAACCAGGCCCTGGAACCATTCTGCAAACTCAGTGGTACTTTGATGTGTTAACTTAGTTGGCTTGGGCTGACATAAAAATTAATGTAGACTGGGGGGCCTAAAAAGCAGACATCGATTTCTCACAGTTCTGGAGGTTGGGAAGTACAAGATCAAGGTGCCAGCCAATTTGGTTCCTGGTGAGGACTCTCTCTCTTCCTGGCTTCCAGACAGCTAACTTCTTGCCATGGCCTCCCATGGCCTTTCCTCAGAGCATGCACATAGAGAGGGATGTCTCTCTCTTTTATAAGACCACTAGTCCTGTTGAATTAGGACTTCACCCTTATGACCTTGTTTAACCTTCATTACCTACTAAAAGCTCCATCTCCAAGTACAATTACATTGGGGGCTAGGGATTCAACATATGAATTTTGGGGGGTATAATTCAGTCCATAGCACTCATTGACTATCATAATGGTGTTTGGTTTTCTCTCTGTATTCTTTTATATAAATAAAATAATCTCAGTTTTCTCTTTTCAGAGATTTATTTTAAAATTATTTAAATATTCCCAGTGGCTCTTTTGTACCCTCTTCTGCATCTCCAGGCCTGTTTTGTTAAAAAAAAATTTTTAAATAGAAGTATAGCTGATTTACAATATTGTGTTAGTTTCAGGTGTACAGCAAAGTGATTTGGATATATATATACACTTTTTCAGATTCTTTTCCATTATAGGTTATTCAAGATATTGAATATAGTTCCCTGTGCTATTCAGTTGGACCTTGTTGTTTATCTATTTTATATATAGTATATATATATATACTATATATATATATCTGCTAATCCCAAACTCCTAATATATCCCTCCCCTGCCCTTTCCTCTTTGGTAACCATAAGTTTGTTTTCTATGTCTGTAAGTCTGTTTCTGTTTTGTAAATAAGTTCATTTGTATCATTTTTTAGATTCCACGTATAAGTGATATCATATGATATTTGTATTACTCTGTCTGACTTACTTCACTTAGTATGATAATCTCTAGGTCCATCCATGTTGCTACAAATGGCATTATTTAATTCTTTTTTATGGCTGAGTAGAATTCCATTTATATATATATATATATATATATATATATATATATATATATATATATATATATATATATATATATATATATATATATATATATATATATATATATATATATATATATATATATATATATATATATATATATATATATATATATATATATATATATATATATATATATATATATATATATATATATATATATATATATATATATATATATATATATATATATATATATATATATATATATATATATATATATATATATATATATATATATATACACACACATATAACATCTTCTTTATCCATTCATCTGTCAATGGACATTTAGGTTGCATCCAAGTCTTCGCTATTGTAAATAGTGCCGCTGTGAACATCGGGGCATGTGTATCTTTTCAAATTAAACTTTTCTCCAGATATATGTCCAGGAGTGGGACTGCTGGATCATACAGTATCTCTAATTTTAGTTTTTTTTTTTTTTTGGTACGTGGGCCTCTCACTGTTGTGGCCTCTTCTGCTGTGGAGCACAGGCTCCAGACGCGCTGGCTCAGCGGCCATGGCTCATGGGCCCAGCCGCTGTGCGGCATGTGGGATCTTCCCAGACCGGGGCACGGACCCGTGTCCCTTGAATCAGCAGGCGGACTCTCAACCACTGTGCCACCAGGGAAGCCCTAATTTTAGTTTTTTAAACAACCTCCTTACTGCTCTCCATAGTGGCTGTACCAGTTTACATTTCCACCAACAGTGTAGGAGGGCTTCCTTTTCTCCACACCCTCTCCAGCATTTATTATTTGTAGCCTTTTTGTTGATGGCCATTCTGACTGGTGTGAGGTGATACCTCATTGTAGTTTTGATTTGCATTTCTCTAATAATTAGTGATGTTGAGCATCTTTTCATGTGCCTGTTGGCCCTCTGTATGTCTTCTTTGGAGAAATGTCTATTTAGTTCTTCTGCCCATTTTTTGATTGGGTTTTTTGTTTTTTCATTATTGAGTTGTATGAGCTGTTTGTATAGTTTGGAAATTATGCCTTTGTTGGTCACATTGTTTGCAAGTATTTTCTCCTAGTCCATAGGTTGTCTTTTTGTTTTGTTTATGGTTTCCTTTGCTGTGCAAAAGCTCATAAGTTTGATTAGGTCCCATTTGTTTATTTTTACTTTTACTTCTATTGCCTTGGGATACTGACTTAAGAAAACACTGCTATGATTTATGTCAGAGAATGTTTTGCCTATGTTCTCTTCTAGGAGTTTTATGGTGTTATGTCTTATATTTATTTAAGTCTTTAAGCCATTTTGAGTTTATTTTTGTGTATGGTGTGAGGGAGTGTTTTAACTTTATTAATTTACATGTGGCTGTCCAACTTTCCCAACACCACTTGCTGAAGAGACTGATAGCCTTAAATCTTAAAGTTCTTTGTTCTATTCTTATTGTTCCTCTAACCATTAAATGATCACTTTTGCATTTACATGCTGTCTTTACCACTATACTTGGAAATCATATTCACAAATTATACTGAGAAACGATGTAAAATAATTCAAGAGGTTCTACCTCCATTGGGTCGATTTGTAGAAAACAGAAGATTCCCACCATATGGAGAAAAAGTGTGTATAGATTAGTTTATTAATAACTTTGGCTTCCTTGGAGTAACAAATTGTGTGCAAACACTAATATAATCTTTTAGGGCATTAGATATGCTGGAATCATGAATCTACTGGGCAAGTGTCCAAGGATGTACAAGAGAATCCAGGACAAGTTGTGTATTCTTTTTTTTTTTTTCTTTAAAGGCTTTACTTTTTAAAGAATAGTTTCAGAGACACAGAAAAATTGAGAAGGTACAGAGATTTCACATATACCCCCTTCCCTCACACATGCAGAGACTGCCCCATTATTAACATTACCACCAGATTGGTATGTTTGTTAAAACCAATGAACCTGCATTGACACATCATAGTCACCCTGAATCTATAGTTTATCTTAGAGTTCACTCTTGATGTTGTATATTTTATGGGTTTGGACAAAAGTATAAAGACATATATCTGCCATTATGGTATCATTCAGAGTTTTTCATTGCTCTAAAAATCCTGTATTCTGCCTACTCATTCCTGCCTCATACTCCAACCCCTGGCAACCACTGACCTTTTTACTGTCCCCATAGTTTTAGAGTTCCCAGAATGTCATATAGTAAATAGCCTTTAAGATTGGCTATTTTCACTTAGTAATATGCATTTAAGATGCCTCTATGTCTTTCCATGTCTCGATAGCTCATTTAAGTGCTGATAATATCCCATTGTTTGGATGTACTACAGTTTATTCATTCACCTACTGAAGGACATCTTGGTTGCTTCCAAGTTTTGGCAATTATGAATAAAGCTGCTGTACACATCTGTGTGCAGGTTTTTGTGTGGCCATAAATCTTCAGTTTTAGGGTCATTTTAGGAATTTAGGTAATTAGGTTTTAGATATTTAGGTAAATACCATGATGCATCATTGGGTTGCATGCTGGATTGTATGGCAAAATTATGTTTAGTTTTGTAAGAAACTGCCAAACTGTCTTCCAAAGTGGCTATGTCATTTTGCATTCTTTCCAGCAATGAATGAGAATTCCTGTTGCTCCACATCCTCTCCAGCGTTTGCTGTCAATGTCCTGGATTTTGGACATTTTAATGTGTGCAGTGGTATCTAGCTGTTTTAGTTTGCATTTTCCTGATGACGTATGAGGTAGAGCATCTTTTGATATGCTTACTTGCCATCTGTATATCTTCTTTGGTGAGGTATCTGTTAAGGTGTTTGACCCATTTTTTAATCAGGTTGTTTATTTTCTTATTGTTGAGTTTTAGTAGTTCTTTGTATACTTTGGATAACAGTATTTCAACAGTTAGGTCTTTTGCAAATATTTTCTCCCAGCCTTTGTCTTCTCATTTTCTTGACATTGTCTTTCACAGAGAAGATTTTAATTTTAAAAAAGTTTAGCTTATCAATTAATTCATTCATGTATCATGTAGCCTTCAGGGTTGTATCTAAAAAGTCATCAACACACCCAAGATCTTCTTGGTCTTGTATGTTTTCTTCTAGGAGTTTTAGAGTTTTGCATTTTACATTTAGGTCTCTGATCCATTTTGAATTAATTTTTGTTCATGCTGCATATTCTTAAATTAAAAAAAAATTTTATGCAACAGGCAAACTTAGCTCTAGAAATAGCTACTGGTGTAACTAATTATGAGACTTCTAGGGATTTAAGAAGCCTGGTATGAAGGCTTCTGGTATGAAGATATGAAGATAGTAAGATCATTTGGCAAAATAGTAAGATCATTTTTGTCTCATCCCAGTGAGAGAAACTACAAGTGCCCTGTTCTTGCTGTAGCTGACGACCCATTCAGTTTTACTGTCCCTGTCTCTCTGGGTTGTGTGAATATGGGTTCTGGATAGTGTAGGTTTTCTGTCATTTTTCTTTTCTCTTCTCATTACTGCATTACTATCTTCTGTAACAAAATGTTTGCTTTAATTCGCTAGAGTGTTAAGTACTTTTGTTTGCTCTTATCAAAATTATCTGATGGGGCAGTCTCCAAGCATTTTGATTGACCACGATTGAATGCTTTAAGCACTAGGCTGTATTCAATTTCCATGGAGCAAATAATTTAATAGCACCAAAGCTGCTGGGTTGGTGTTCATTGGGGAAAATTCATGAGTACATTGGCAGCAGCAGATGTGAAGGTTCCTTGTTACCATTCACATTCTAAGGTGGGTCACAGCAACCTGATAGGAAAAGACTTAGATTTTGGGAGAGTGATAATTGACTCCTGGGCTGTGTGGCTTTAAGCGTCATGATTAGGGAGGCACTTGCCTTTCTCCTGATGTGATCGGGGGCCAGGGTCCAAGCCTTCTGGTTGTAACTGTACGATATAACAAGTTAGTGACAGAATTCACCACATTAGCATTCGTAGTTGGGGAAACATAAACCTCTTTCCTGGCATGTCCTGGATGAGGTGTTTAGGAAGCAGAATAATGGTCTTCTCAGAGATGTCCTCGCCCTAATCCCTGGATCCTGTGAATATGTTATGTTACATGGAAAGTGAGAATTAAGGTTTTAGTTAGAATTACATTTGCCCATCAGCTGACCTTAAAATTAGATTATACTAAATTCTTCAGGTGGACCCAATTTGATCACAAGGGTAATTTAAATGTAACAGAGGGAAGCAAAAAAGTTGGCATCAGAGTGTAACTTGATGTGAGAAAGACTGACCCAGCCATCACTGGCTTTGAATATGGAAGAAGGCCATGAGCCAAGGAATGTGGGCAGCTTCTAGAAGCTGGAACAGGCAGGAAAACAGACTCTCCCCTAGAGCCTTCTAAAGGAACAGAGCTCTGCTGATCCATTTTACAATTCTGCTTTTCAGAACTGTAGAATAATAAATCTATGTTGTTTTAAAGTATTAAGTTTGTGGAGGTTTGTTACAGCAGCATAGGAAACTAATACAGAGGGAGTTGCTAGGTCTAAACATCATGCTTGGCCAGGACTGATTGCCTTGGGTGGCTGGGTTGTAGCCAGTTGTCACATAGCTTTGCAGAGGCCAGCTCCTTCTCCTTGCAGGTGACCATTCTTGGACAAGTTAACCCTTATCATTAACTACTACCTCTCACTAATATTTCTAATTCATATTTAAAACTACATGGTATTACTTTACTTTGATGTCACACCTGTATCTCTTCTCTCCCATGCCAGGTATCTTTACATTACTACTTGTTTACTTTATCCTACTACACACACACCAGAGTGTATAACACGAACACTGTTGCTGGTAATATTACTACTGAAAACAGCTTAATACTTTATAATTTTTTTTCACTTCTCTTTGTCCTCAGAGGATAGCCCACAGGGGATGTATAGTCCAAATACTTCATTTTAAAGTCACTTGAAGTAATTTCTCCCTGTTGGCTAATAACGTGATTCACAATTAAGTTTACTTCTTTAATTTACTTTCAATTTTTAGGTATTGCTTTTTTATTTTGAGTTATTTTTGTTTTATTTATTTTCATAAGTCATTTGCATGGTTTCAAACTCAAATTTAGAAAACAAGTATATTTAGAGAAGTTTATCTTTTCTCCCTGTCTTCTCTCTGTTTCTTCTTTTACTTTCCTTAAAATATATTTTTATAATTTATCCTTCAATTTTTGAACATATATCTTCCTTTCTTACATAAATGTCAGTGTGCTGTCTACACTTTTCTTTATCTTGTGTTTCTTGATTTGCAATACATTTTGGATATCACACTGTAGCAGAAGATAGAGTTAGTCTTTATTCCTTATTTTAGATGCATAATTGTCTTATACAGTTTGGGCTTCTATAACAAATATCATAGACTAGGTCAAAAGAAATTTATTTCTTACTGTTCTGTAGGATGGAAGTCCAAGATCACGGTGCTAGCAGATCTGGGGTGTAATAAGACTCTTCTTCCAGGTTTGTAGATATTGCCTTCTCGTGTCCTCACACGATGGAGAGAGGAAGCAAACTGTCTCCTGATTCTTCTTATAAAGGCACTAATCTCATGAAGACGATTCTATTCTTATGACCTAATTACCTCCTAAAGGCCCCATCTCCAAACATCATCGCACTGGGGATGAAGGTTTCAACATATGAACTTTGAGGGAACACTAGCATACAGTCCATAGCAATAGTCCTCCATTGCAGTCCCCATATTGATGGACATTTTCAATTTTTTGCAATTATAAATAGTGCTATAATGAATACTCTTGTGTTATGCCTTTTGGTATTTTTACCAATTTTATTAGTCAGGGTTCCACCAGAGAAACAGAACTAGTAGGATATTTATTGCAAGCAATTGGCTTGAGTGATTGTTGAGACTGACTAGGTCAGTTGAAATTGGCAGGACAGGGTGTCAGGAAGGCTAGAAATCTTGCTCGTAAGGTGAAGTTCTAGTTCACAGGTGGGAATTTCTTCTTCTTCAGGGAAACTTCTGCTCTTAAAACTTTCAAACTGAAAGAATCAGGCGCATTCAAACTACTTAGTATAATCCTTCCTACTTAAAGTAAACTGATTATGGCCATCAATCACATCTACAAAATACCTTCACAGCAACACTTAGATTAGTGTTTGAATGAATAACTGAGGACTATTATCTAGCCAAGCTGACACATAAAAACTGATAGTCACACCAATGTGTCTTTTGCATAGATTGCTAGATGTGGAATTGCTGGGTCAAAGAATAAATGCATATATCATTTTTCTAGAGGTTGCCAAATTCCCTTTCAGAGGGACTGTTTTGTATTCTAACTACTAACGTATGAGAATGCCTGTTTCCCCGTAGCCTCACCAAGAAAATATATTTAGGATTTTTCTCAATTGCATAGGTAAGAAATGTTACCTCACTGTAGTCTTATTTTTCATATCAGTTATTGTGGTAAATTGAGCTTTGTGGTACATTGGATTACTGTTCTTAATCCATCACTACTTCCTTCTGGCGTATAACCATACAGTACACTGGAGTGGGTGTGGTATATTTTCATGCCTGCTATAGACTGAATGCTTTTGCCCCCTAAAATTCATATGTAAAAGTTATAATTCCCAGTGTGATAATATTTGGAGGTGGGGCTTTTGGGAGGTAATTAGGACATGAGGGTGGAGCCCTCACAAATGGGAATAGTGCTGTGATAAAAAGAGACACATGAGAGATGATCTCTCCACCATGTGAGGATACAGCAAGAAGGCAGTCATCTACAAACTGGAAGAGAATCTGACCATGCTGGCACCTTGATCTTGCCTCTAAAACTGTGAGAAATATATGTTGTTTAAGCTACCCAATCTATGGTACTCTGTTATAGCCTGAACTGGTTAAGACATTGCCCCATTGTCTACCTTTGGACAATAGAATGTTAGTGGATGGATGCTTGTAAAGGCATTAAGTGTGCCCGCATAATTTTGCTTGGCCTCTTGTATGCCTGTGATCTATCATGAGAAGAGAATGCAATGAGCAGTCTCTGGTCCAAGATGAAGATGAAAATACATGGAATAGAACTGAACATAACATTTAGCCTGGAGCCTTGGGGCTTAGAGCTTGGACCCCAGAATCTGGAACTCAACATAGTCTAGCAGATATGTAGCTAACTTGCAGACCTACAAGTGAGAAGGTGTGCTTTAAAAGTTCTATTCTGTGTTTGTTTCTATATTCTTTAAGAAATTTAATGTTTGTTCATTCATTTTTTTGATTTAACAAATATCTACAGAGTACCTATATGTACCAGGCAATTTTCTTGGTGCTGAGAATGCAGTGGCAAATAAGGCTCTCGTGGAGCTTATTTCTAGTGATGTTTTCCTTCATTAGACTTGCTTGGAGTTTGTGTATTTCATCGCTCTTTTCCAAAGAACCAGTTCCTATATTTATTTTCCAAGGTTAATTTTCTCTTCCATATTTCATTACTTTCTTCTTTTAACTGTATGCTTTTCTTCCTTCTATTTTATTTTGGTTTATTTTATTGTTCTTTTTCTAATTTCTTAAGACCTTTCTCCCTCCCTCCCTCCCTTCCTTTCTTCCTTTTCTTTCTCTCTTCCTTTCCTTCTCTCTCTCTCTCTCTTTCTTTTTTTGCAGTACGCGGGCCTCTCACTGCTGTGGCCTTTCCTGTTGCGGAGCACAGGCTCCGGACGCACAGGCCCAGCGGCCATGGCTCACGGGCCCAGCTGCTCTGAGGCACGTGGGATCCTCCTGGACCCGGGCACAAACCTGTGTCCCCTGCATCGGCAGGCGGACTCTCAACCACTGCGCCACCAGGGAAGCCCATTTCTTTCTTATAAATAATTATAAAGCTAAAAATACTTCTTTGCATACCACTTTGGCACAATTTCATTAGTTTTTATATGTGTAGTCCTAAGTTTATTAATTTCTAATTAGTCCATAATCAGAGTTTAAATTTCTTAGTATTCAAGCACTTTTCATAAGACTCAAACTTTTCTAAGTGGGTAGATTTTTAGTTTGATTTGTTTTATAACAGTCTGTTCTTGTGTTTTTAGGTGGTATTTTTTCTCAAATCTCTTTGAGGGAAGGCAAATCCAGTTATGAAGCTGTGAAGAGGTTGGTCACTGGAAATCATCCAAAGTCAGCTAACAAATTGAGAAGAATTTATTCTTGAAAAAATGCTAGAACTTCAGGTAAGGACAGTAGAGTGTGGCCTTTTGACTGGGACTGTATTCATCCTTCCTGCACTTGCCCCACCCGAACTTGGCTGGCAAGAGTGATAGTTTTATCAGCAAGGGGATGATCTTGAAACAAACAGCTTTGCTTCAAGGGAAGTGAACTAAATTTGGGTGGGGAGTGAAAATACTTGGCTTTGTTGTTTAAAAGGGGTGGACATGACTGGGAATAAATGGGGAATAGCTGTAGCTTTGCAAGCCTGACTTTGTGGTTCTGGTTGGGGTGAATGGTAGACTAGCCAGAAATTTAATGGGGAGACCCTGGAACTGAGTTATCCATAGAAAGCCTGATATAAACTCTCTATACATTCCTGGCTGACTATAAAACTATACATGCATGGGGGAGACCTGAGAGAGCCTGGTGAAAAGTGAAAGTCAAGGAAAACTTGAGAACTGGTTGTAACTTTGCATTCTGCAAGCAACACAAAAATCAATTGACAGAAGTGGAAGTCATGGGAATGAGGAATTTGAGCTCGACTTCTGCCCACATCATTGGTTTACCAATAAGCTATGTGTATAAAAGGGAGACCTTTAGATAAATAGTCTAAAAAAATAATTAAAAAACTGAGAATAGACATCAGTGATTCCACAGCTTAAGTCTGGATAAATTCCTAAAAAAAGTTAAAAAAACCCCCACAACCCTAAGAAAGATAAAACAGAATCAAGGATTCCTACAATATTTATCTAAAAATGTTCATTTTTAAAAACAAAATTTACTTGATATGCAAGAAACAGGAAAATATAACCCATACTCAGTTAAAAAAAAAAAAAGTAAAAAAGAAAGAAGTCCACAGAAACTGCTCAGAGTGATCCCAAGTTTGGGGTTATAGGCAAAAACTTCAAAGCAGCTATTATAAATATTTTCAAAAAATTAAAGGAAATTATTTTCAAATAATAAAAGGAAAATGTGATGATGATGACTTAATACACAGAAAATATAGATAGAGAAATATAAAGTATAAAAAAAACCAAAATGTAAATTCTAGAGTTGAAAAATACAATTACTGAAATAAAAGATTTTATCAGACAGGCTTAACAGCAGATTTGAAATGGCAGAGGAAAAAAATAAGAGACTTGAAGGAAGAAAAAGATCAATAGAGATTATTCAATCTGAAAAATGAAAAGAAGAAAATTGAAGAAAAAGGAAATCTTAGGACAACATAAAGTGTACAGCATACATGTAATGGGAGTTCCAGAAAGAGAGGAGAGAGAAAAGAGTAGAAAATAAAAAAAAATTGAAGAACTAAGGGCCAAAAACTTCCTTAATTTTTTATTGAAGTATAGTTGACTTACAATATTATATTAGTTTCAGGTGTACAACATAGTAATTCCATATTTTTATAGATTACACTCCATACAAAGTTATTATAAAATAATGACTAAGTTCCCTCTGATGTACAATTACATCCTTGTAACTTATTTATTTTATACCTAGTAGTTTGTACCTCTTAATCCCCTTCACCTGTTTTGCCTGCTCCCACCCCACTCCTCTCTGGTAACCCCTAAGTTGGTCTCTGTATCTGTGAGTCTATTTCTGTTTTGTTATATTTGTTCATTTGTTTTATTTTTTAGATTCCATATGTAAGTGAAACATACAGTATTTGTCTTTCTCTGAGTTATTTCACTAAATGTAATACCCTCCAGCTCCATCCATGTTGTTGCAAATGGCAAAATTTCATTCTCTCTTATGGCTGAGTAATATTCTGTTGTATATATATGGCACATTTTCTTTATCCATTCATCTTTTGGAAGCAAACTATATTGCTTCCATATCTTGGCTATTGTAAATAATACTGCTATGAACATTGGGGTGCGTATATCTTTCAGATTAGTGTTTTTGTTTTCTTTGGATAAATACCCAGGAGTAGAGTTGCTGGATTGTATAGTAGTTATATTTATAATTTTTTTGAGGAACCTCCATACTGTTTCCATAGTGGCTATACCAATTTACATTCCCACCAACAGTGCGTGAGAATTCCTTTTAATCCACATCTTTGCCAACACTTGTTATTTCTTGTCTTTTTGATGATATCCATTCTAACAGGTGTGAGGTGGTATCTCATTGTGGTTTTGATTTGCATTTCCCTGATGATTAGTGATGTTGAACATCTTTTCATGTGTCTGTTAGCCATTTGTATGTCTTCTTTGGAAATATGTCTATTCAAGTCCTCTGCCCATTTTTAAATCAGATTGTTTGTTTTTTTGATATTGAGTTTATGAGCTTTTTATATATTTTGGATATCAACCTCTTGTCAGACACATCATTTACAAATATCTTTTCCCATTCAGTAGATTGCCCTTTCATTTAGTTGATGGTTTCCTTTGCTGTGAAAAACCTTTTAACTTTAATTAGGTCCCATTTGTTTATTTTTGCTTTTGTTTCCCTTTCCTGAGACATATCCAAAAAAGTATTGCTAAGACCATTGTCAAAGAGCATACTGCCTATGTTTTCTTCTAGGAGTTTTATGGTTTCAGGTTTTACATTCAAGTCTTGAATTCATTTTGAGTTTATTTTTGAGAAAATGTTCTAGTTTCATTTTTTTACATGTAGCTGTCCAGTTTTCCCAACACCACTTATTGAAGGGGCTGTCTTTTCCCCATTGTATATTCTTGACTCCTTTTTCATAGCTTAGTTGACCATATGTGTGTGGGTTTATTTCTGTGCTTTCTATTCTGTTCCATTGATCTATGTGGTTGTTTTTGTGCCAGTATCATACTTTTTTAAAAAAATAAATTTATGTATTTATTTATTTTTGGCTGAGTTGGGTCTTTGTTATTGGGCACAGGCTTTCTCTAGTTGTGGCGAGTGGGGGCTACTCTTCGGTGTGGTGCATGGGCTTCTCATTTCAGTGGCTTCTCTTGTTGCGGAGCCTGGGCTCTAGGCATGTGGGCTTCAGTAGTTGTGGCTTATGGGCTCTAGAGCGCAGGCTCAGTAGCTGTGGTGCACAGGCTTAGTTGCTCCATGGCATGTGGGATCTTCCCGGACCAGGGCTCGAGCCCATGTCCCCTGCATTGGCAGGCAGATTCTTAACCACTGAGCCACCAGAGAATCCCCCTACTGTTTTAATTACTGTAACTTTGTAGTATAGTCTAAAGTCAGGGAGTATGATTCTTCCAGCTCTATTCTTCTTCCTCAAGATTGTTTTGGTTATTGAGGGTCTTTTGTGTTTCCATACAAATTTTAGAATTATTTATTCTAGTTCTGTGAAAAATGCCATGGGTATTTTGATAGTGATTGCATTGAATCTGCATATTGCTTTGGGTAGTATAGAATTTTTAACAATATTAATTCTTCCAATCCATGAACACAGGATATCTTTCCATTTATTTGTATTGCATTTAATTTCCTTCATTAATGTTTTATAGTTTGCAGATTACAGGTCTTTCACTTTCTCGGTTAAATTTATGCCTAGGTATTTTATTCTTTTTGATTTGATTGTAAATGGGATTGTTTTCTTGATTTCTCTTTCTGATATTTCATTATTAGTATATAGAAATGCAACAGATTTCTGTATATTAATCTTGTATCCTGCAGCTTTATTGAATTTATTTATTGAATCTAATACTTTGATGGAGTCTTTATTATATATAAAGTATCATATCATCTGCAAGTTGTGACAGCTTTACTTCTTCCCTTCAAATTTGGATGTCTTTTATCCCTTTTTATTGTCTGATTTCTGTGGCTAGCACTTCCAATACTATATTTAAAAAGTGGTGAGAGAAGGTATCCTTGTCTTGTTCCTGATCTCAGAGGAAATGCTTTCAGCTTTTCACCATTTAGTATGAAGTTAGCAGTGGGTTTGTCATAAATGACCTTTATTACATTGAGGTATGTTCCCTCTATAGCAACTTTATTGTTAGTTTCTATCATGTATATATGTTGAATTTTGTCAAATGCTTTTTCTGCATCTATTGAGATGATCATGTGATTTTTTTCCTTTGTTTTGTTAATGTAGTGTATCACATTGACTATTTTCCAGATATTGGCCCATCTTGGCATAGATTTGAAAGTTGCGTTTCTATTTTCATTTGTCTCAAGGTATTTTTTGATTTCCTTTTTGATTTCTTCATTGACCTATTGGTTTCTTAGTAGCATGCTTTTTTATTTTTTCTTTTTTAGTCTCCATGTGTTTGTGTTATTTCCAGCTTTCTTCCTGTAGTTGATTTCTAATTTCATGTTGTGGCTGGAAAAACTGCTTGATATGATTTCAGTCTTCTTAAATTTATTGAGCCTTGTTATGTGGCCTAGCATGTTAACTACTCTGAAAAAAGTTTCATGTACTTGAATAGAATGTATATTCTACTGCTTTTGGTTGGAATGTTCTATAGAGTTCAAGTTCATCTGGTCTAATGTGTCATCTAAGGCCGCTGTTTCCATATTGATTTTCTCTCTGGATGGTCGGCCCATTGATGTAAATGGGTTATTAAAGTCCCCTACTATCATTGTATTACTTTCAATTTCTCCCTTTATGTCTGTTATTACTTGCTTTATATATTTAGGTGCTCCTATATTAGGTACATATATGTTTATGAATGTTATATCCTCTTCTCCAATTGACCCTTTTATCATTAATGCTCTTTTTTGTCTTTTGTTATAGACTTTGTCTTAATGTCTATTTTGTTTGATATGAGTGTTGCTACCCCAGCTTTCTTTTCATTTCCATTTGCACCACATATCTTTTCCCATCCCTTTGCTTTCAGTCTGTATGTGTCTTAAGTTCTGAAGTCTTAAGATAGCATATAGATGGGTATTGTTTTTTATCCATTCAGCCACTCTATGTCTTTTGGTTGGAGCATTTAGTCTATTTACATTTAAAGTGATTATTGATAGGTATGTACTTATTGCCATTTTGTTAATTGTTTTTGGATTGTTTTTATAGTTCTCTGTTTTTTTCTTCTTTTAGTTTCTTCTCTTGTGGTTTGATGATTTTCTTTAGTGTTATGTTTGGGTTCCTTTCTCTCTGTTTTTTTTTTTTTTTGTATCTGTTTTAGGTTTTTGATTTGTGGTTACCATGAGGTTCATATATATTGACCTATATTTACAGCTACTTGTTTTAAAAAACTTCCCAAATTTGATGAAAAACATTTACCTGCACACCTGAGAATCTCAATGAATCTAGTATAAACATAAAGAGAATCACATTTAGACATATCATAGCGCAACTACTGAAAGTCAAAAATAAAGAGAAATCTTGAAAGCCACAAGAAGAAAACAACTCACCACACAGAGAGAATTAACAATACAGAAATAAACAGCTGACTTCTCATCAGAAACAAGAGAGATCTAAAGACAGTGAAATGCCATAATCAAAGTTATGGGGAAAAACAAACCTGCCAATAGCCAACAAAATTATTCTTCAAAAATTATAAGATAAAATGAAGACATTCCTAGATCTACAAAAGCTGAGAGAATTCATTGCTAGCAGTCTTTCCCTTTAAGGAATACTAAAAAAAAGTCCAGCAGAAAGGAAGGAAATGACAGAAGATGTTAACTCAGATCCACCGGAAAGATGCAGACCACAGGAAATGTTAAATATGTAGGTATGTGTAACAGTCTGCATATGTATTTTTCCATCTTTTCTATTTCCTTAAAAATGTAAGAATGTTTAAATCAACAATGAAATAATTATAACACCATATTTTTGAGTATACACTATATATATGAAAATATATGTATTAAAATATATATTTGACAATAAATAGTATATTTGATAATAACAGTACAGAAGGAGATAACGAAGCGATATGGAGCAAATTTGCTTTATTTATCCCAGGGACAATTGCAGCAGCACACTGGTGTGAGAGTGGGAGTGGTGAATCTACTCTGCATGCAGTCCAGCTCATTTTATTTCATTTCATTCCATTTCATTATTTCATTTCATCATCCAGAGGTTAATAACAACTTTGTTATTCATTTAAAATAAATATTTACCAAGCATATCATTAGAAAATCAAATGCAAAGAGACTTATGCTTAAAAACATCAATTCTGCCCCATCCCTCCCACTCCCACTTCTGCTTCCCAGAGCCATTTTAAACACTTTTACCTGTTTTTTTTCTAGGTGATTTCAACCCTATTTCTAAATGACACATTTATATCACTGTTACTTACTTGATCAGATTTAGACATTTTAATTCACTTATACCACATACTCCCTCTTTTCTCTCTTTACAGTATAGTTCCATTATCACTTTTGATTTCTGTATTGGTCAGCATTGTACCTTTATTACTTGATACATCAGAGTCCTGCCTCACTCTGTAAGATGAAGTTATTACAAAGAGAAGAGAGCTTTCCTTTAAGTCTCATCTCCCCTTAATCTTTCAGCCTTTTTGATCTGTATTTTTCCTTTTACACTGTAATGATTGATGACATTTACTTTCTTTTTTGCAGTCATGATTGAATCTTCCATGTTTGCTAACAGGCTCATGGTACACATTGAAACTCAATAGTCAATATTTACATTATTAGAGAAAATAGAGTTCTCTCCGTGAAGAGTATTGCCTTCACCATAGCCTCATTTCCCTGCTACCTCAGTCTCTTCATTATGTCAATCCTGTCAAGTTCTGTTTCCTAGAGACCTCTCCTCTGTCTTCCCAACACAGTATGTATTGGGTGCCCTGACTTGCTGCACAGTTATCATCCTTACACTTTTCTTACTATTCTCTGATGTAAGAGCCATTGTTTCCTGGATAACACGTCCTTTTCTTTTCTGTGTTATGACTTCACTTGTGTATTCCATTCTCCAAGAGGGAACGATAGATTAAGCTATTAGTTCCTTCATGTTTGTGAATATATCTTACCCTCCAGCTTGCATTATGGTTTGGAAGGTTGTAGAAATCTAGGTTGATAATCATTTTCCTGAAGAGCAGTGGTCAGCAAACTTCTGTAAAGGGCCAAATAGTAAATATTTTAGGCTTTGTGAGCCATATGGTTTCTGTTGCAACTACTCAACTCTGCATTTGTAGCATAAAAGAAGTTACAGACAAGAGGTAAATGAATGAGCCTGGCTGTGTTCCAGTAAAACTTCATTTTCAAAAGAGGCAGCAGGCTGCGTCTGGCCCACGGGATGTACTTTACCAATCCCTTCTTTAGAACTTTGAAGCCACGTTTTGTTGTATTCTTGCATCTAGTATTGCAAATGAGAAGTCTGATGCTGGATTAATTCTTTTTTCTTTGTATGTGGCTTCCTTTTATGTTTTGATTTTTCTCTAACTGGGAATATTTAGAATATTGTCTTTAATTCTTGCATTCTAAAATTTCACAATAGTATGTACAGGTGTGGGTCTTTACTCATCAACTTTTGGGCATGTGGGGGGATATTTTAATCTGAAAATCTGAGTGTGTCTTTAACCCAGGGAAATTCTCCTCTTTCATTTTATACTTATCTCTGTTCTGTTGTCTCTAATCGTTTTTCTGGAACCTTTCTTTATTGGTCTGATGATGGGCCACTTGGATTAATCCTCTTTGTGTCTAATCTTTTCTCTCTCTCTCTTTTAAAAAAATATTTATTTATTTATCTTTGCTGTACCGGGTCTTAGTTGTGGCATGCAGACCCCTTAGTTGTGGCATGCAAACTCTTAGTTGTGGCATGCAGGATCTAGTTCCCTGACCAGGGGCGGAACCCAGGCCCCCTGCATTGGGAGAGTAGAGTCATACCCACTGGACCACCAGAGAAACCCCTTTCCTCTCTTTTTTGAGGAGGAGTTCTTTGACTAATTTTCTGAGAGGTTTCCTCAACTATGTCTTTCAAAGCTTTTATTGATTCTAATTTTTTGGCAGTAATGTTAGAAATACCTCTTTCTTGCTCTCTAATCTTCATTCTCCTCCCCCTCCTTTTTTATCTGTGCCAGAATAAATTTACCACAAAACTAATGATGCCACACTTGAGTTCAGAAAGTTGCTGGGAGTTGTAGAGTATTCTAAGTGGGCAGGTAAAGCTATGTTACAATCAGGAAACAGTTTTATGAAAGCTCTTCTGGCTGAATAGATCTCAAAAAAGAGGGATTGGAATCTCTAAGATCATGTAATTTAAATTGCGACATATTTTTCATATATAAATATTCATTTTTGCAGCAAGTTTTATATTTCTAATTTTATATTTTAATAAAGACCTCCAGTATTGATTAAGCTTTAGGTTACACAAAACCGAGATTTTTATCTTAGTTTAATTTCTCCTAGGGTACGAATTAACATTTTCTAAGTTATTTTCTGCCTTTTTTTTGTTTTGTTTTGGTTTTATCTGTTTCCTTGAGGTTATTTGTAGTTAGTGTACTATGTTTTTTTCCCACAAATGTCTGGTGATCCTTGATTTTCCATTCGTATTTCAAAATGAGAAAATAGAAAAGCTGACCATGAGGTCTGTGAACAGGGGTGGGACCGTCAGCTGGCAAGTTTTCTTTTAGGGAACCTGGAGGTGGTGGTGGGGTTTCTGGGGTGCTGACTGCGAGCTACTTCAGTTTTTCCCAGAGAGTTTATTCCATTTTTAAAGAGAATTCCCCACTTTTTTTTTCTTCCTTAAGGAGAAACACCATGCTGTCAGGAGAGGATTGACTGTTTCTCTGCAGCCTCTTGCTTTTAGGGCCTGCACCTCCCTTCAACCATCTGATGTACCAAGTATAGTATTTCTGAGTCTTACCAACAGACCAGGTAGACACCTCCCAGGGGTACAGCCTCTGTGTGTAAGTGTGTGTGTGTATGTGTGTGTTTCAGGCTATACCTTCCTCTGCTCTGCATTATCAATAGCTATTCCTTCTTATGCTTTTTGTGTTCCAGAAATTTATTGAATCCCTTATTTAATGATAGTAGTCCTCTTGTTCTCTCAGCTGTGGGTTTACTATGCTGTAAGAGGACCTTGGAAGATAGAGAAAATTATGGTGTACTCAGCTACAACTTGAACTTGGAGCCTTATGGAGCTTTAATCTCCTTAGCAACCAACTCATAGCTTAATAGATGGGTCAGCTTTAGCTGCCTATGCTTTTAGGATTGTTAAATTTTAAAAAAATTAAAAAAATTTTTTTATACAGCAGATTGTTTTTAGTCATCCATTTTATACACATCAGTGTATACATGTCAATCCCAATCTCCCAATTCATCACACCCCCACCCCCACCTGCCACTGCTTTCTCCCCTTGGTATCCATATGTTTGTTCGCTACATCTGTGTCTCTATTTCTGCCCTGCAAACCGGTTCATCTGTACCATTTCTCTAGGTTCCACATCTATGCGTTAATATGCGATATTTGTTTTTCTCTTTCTGACTTACTTCACTCTGTATGACAGTCTCTAGATTCATCCACGTCTCTACAAATGACCCAATTTCGTTCTTTTTTGTGGCTGAGCAATATTCCATTGTATATATGTACCACATCTTCTTTATCCATTTGTCTGTCAATGGGCATTTAGGTTGCTTCCATGACCTGGCTATTGTAAATAGTGCTGCAATGAACATTAGGGTGCATGTGTCTTTTTGAATTATGGTTTTCTCTAGGTATATGCCCAGTACTGGGACTGCTGGGTCATACGGTAATTCTGTTATTAGTTTTTTAAGGAACCTTCATACTGTTCTCCATAATGGCTGTATCAATTTACATTCCCACCAACAGTGCATGAGGGTTCCATTTTCTCCACACCCTCTCCAGCATTTGTGTTTGTAGATTTTCTGATGATGCCCATTCTAACTGGTGTGAAGTGATACCTCATTGGAGCTTTGATTTGCATTTCTCTAATAATTAGTGATGTTGAGCAGCTTTTCACGTGCTTCTTGGCCATCTGTATGTCCTCTTTGGAGAGATGTCTACTTAGGTCTTCTGCCCATTTTTTAATTGGGATGTTTGTTTTTTTAATATTGCTCTGCATGAGCTGTTTATATATTTTGGAGATTAATCCTTTGTCCAATGATTCGTTTGCAAATATTTTTTCCCATTCTGAGGGTTGTCTTTTCATTTTGCTTATAGTTTCATTTGCTTTGCAAAAGACTTTAAGTTTCATTACGTCCCATTTGTTTATTTTTGTTTTTATTTCCATTACTCTAGGAGGTAGATCGAAGGAGATCTTGCTGTGATTTTTGTCAAAGAGTGTTCTTCCTATGTTTTCCTCTAAGAGTTTTACAGTGTCCAGTCTTACATTTAGGTCTCTAATCCATTTTGAGTTTATTTTTGTGTATGGTGTTAGGGAGTGTTCTAATTTCATTCTTTTACATCTAGCTGTCCAGTTTTCCCAGCACCACTTATTGAGGAGACTGTATTATCTTCATTGTATATCCTTGCCTCCTTTGTCATAGATTTGTTGACCATATGTGTGTGGGTTTATCTCTGGGCTTCCTATCCTGTTCCATTCATCTATATTTCTGTTTTTGTGCCAGTACCATATTGTCTTGATTACTGTAGCTTTGTAGTATAGTCTGAAGTCAGAGAGTCTGATTCCTCCAGCTCCATTTTTTTCCCTCAATACTGCTTTGGCTGTTTGCGGTCTTTTGTGTCTCCATACAAATTTTAAGATTTTTTGCTCTAGTTCTGTAAAAAATGCCATTGGTAATTTGATAGGGATTGCATTCAATCTCTAGATTGCTTTGGGTAGTACAGTCATCTTCACAATGTTGATTCTTCCAATCCAAGAGCATGGTATATCTCTCCATCTGTTTGTATCATCTTTAGTTTCTTTCAACAGTGTATTATAGTTTTCTGCATACAGGTCGTTTGTCTCCCTAGGTAGGTTTATTCCTAGGTATTTTATTCTTTTTTTTGCATTGGTAAATGGGAGTGTTTCCTTAATTTCTTTTTCAGATTTTTCATCATTAGTGTATAGGAATACAAGAGATTTCTGTGCATTAATTTTGTATCCTGCAACTTTACCAAATTCATTGATTAGCTCTAGTAGTTTTCTGGTGGAATCTTTAGGATTCTCTCTGTATAGTATGTCATCTGCCAACAGTGACAATTTACTTCTTCTTTCCCAATTTGTATCTCTTTTATTTCTTTTTCTTCTCTGATTTCCGTAGCTAGGACTTCTTAAACTATGTTGAAGAACAGTAGCAAGAGTGGACATCCTTGTCTTTTTCCTGATCTTAGTGGAAATGCTTTCAGTTTTTCACCATTGAGAATGATGTTTGCTGTGGGTTTCTTTATTATGTTGAGATAGGTTCCCTCTATGCTCACTTTCTGGAGAGTTTTTATCATAAATGGGTGTTGAATTTTGTCACAAGCTTTTTCTGCATATATTGAGATGATCATATGGTTTTTATCCTTCCATTTGTTAATATGGTGTATCACATTGATTGATTTGTATATATTGAAGAATCCTTGCATCCCTGGGATAAATCCCACTTGATCATGGTGCATGATCCTTTTAATGTGTTGTTGGATTTTGTTTGCTAGTATTTTGTTGAGGATATTTGCATCTATATTCATCAGTGATATTGGTCTGTAATTTTCTTTTTTCGTGTATCTTGTCTGGTTTTGGTATCAGGATGATGGTGGCCTCATAGAATGAGTTTGTGAGTGTTCCTTCCTCTGTAATTCTTTTTTGAAGCGTTTGAGAAGGATGGGTGTTAGTTCTTCTCTAAATGTTTGATAGAATTCACCTGTGAAGCCATCTGGGCCTGGACTTCTGTTTGTTGGAAGTTTTTTTTTTTCTTTGTGGTACGTGGGCTTCTCACTGTTGTGGCCTCTCCCATTGCAGAGCACAGGCTCCGGACACAAAGGCTCAGTGGTCATGGCTCACGGGCCTAGACGCCCTGTGGCATGTGGGATCTTCCTGGACTGGGGCACGAACCCATGTCCCCTGCATCGGCAGGCAGACTCTCAACCACTGCGCCACCAGGGAAGCCCTTGTTGGAAGATTTTATATCAGTTTCAATTTCATTATTTGTGATTGGTCTGTTCATATTTTCTATTTCTTCCTTGTTCAGTCTTGGAAGTTTATACCTTTCTAAGAATTTGTCCATTTCTTCCAAGTTGTCCATTTTATTGGCATAGTGTTGCTTATAGTTGTCTCTTAGGATGCTTTGTATTTCTGCAGTGTCTGTTGTAACTTCTCCTTTTTTCACTTCTAATTTTATGGATTTGAGTCCTCTCCCTCCTTTTCTTGATGAGTCTGGCTAATGGTTTATCAAGTTTGTTTATCTTCTCAAAGAACCGGCTCTTAGTTTTATTGATCTTTGCTATTGTTTTCTTTGTTTCTCTTTCCTTTATCTCTGCTCTTATCTTTATGATTTCTTTCCTTCTACTAACTTTTGGTTTTGTTTGTTCTTCTTTCTCTAGTCCCTTTAGCTGTAAGGTTAGATTGTTTATTTGAGATTTTTCTTGTTTCTTGAGGTAGGCTTGTATAGCTGTAAACTTCCCTCTTAGAACTGCTTTTGCTGCATCCCATAGGTTTTCGATCATCATGTTTTCATTGTCATTTGTTTCTAGGTATTTTTTTATTTCCTCTTTGATTTCTTCAGTGACCTCTTTGTTATTTAGTAACGTATTGTTTAGTCTCCATGTGTTTGTGTTTTTTACTTTTTTTCCCCCTAATTGATTTCTAATCTCATAGCGTTGTGGTCAGAAAAGATGCTTGATATGATTTCAATTTTCTTAAATTTACTGAGGCTTGATTTGTGACTCAAGACGTGATCTGTCCTGGAGAATATTTCGTGCACACTTGAGAAGAAAGTGTAATCTGCTGTTTTGGGATGGAATGTCCTATAAATATCATTTAAATCTATCTGGTCTATTGTGTCATTTAAAGCTTCTGTTTCCTTATTTATTTGCATTTTGGATGATCTGTACATGGCGTAAGTGAGGTGTTAAAGTCCCCCACTATTATTGTGTTACTGTCGATTTCCTCTTTTATAGCTGTTAGTAGTTGCTTTATGTATCGAGGTGCTCCTATGTTGGGTGCATTTATATTTATAATTGTTATATCTTCTTCTTGGATTGATCCCTTTATCTTTATGTAGTGTCCTTCCTTGTCTCTGTGACATTCTTTACTTTAAAGTCTATTTTATCTGATATGAGTATCGCCACTCCAGCTTTCTTTAGATTTCCATTTGCATGGAATATCTTTTCCATTCCCTCACTTTCAGTCTGAATGTGTCCCTAGGTCTGAAGTGGGTCTCTTGTAGACAGCATATATATGGGTCTTGTTTTTGTATTCATGTTCCTAGGACCATTTTCTTAATTGTTTTGGGTTTGTTTTTGTAGGTCCTTTTCTTCTCTTGTGTTTCCCACTTAGAGATATTCCTTTAGCATTTGTTGTAGAGCTGGTTTGGTGGTACTGGATTCTCTTTGCTTTTGCTTGTTTGTAAAGCTTTTGATTTCTCCATTGAATCTGATTGAGATCCTTGCTGTGTAAAGTAATCTTGGTTGTAGGTTGTTTCCTTTCATCACTTTAAGTATATCACGCTACTCCCTTCTGGCGTGTAGAGTTTCTGCTGAGAAATCAGCTCTTAACCTCATGGGAGTTCCCTTGTATGTTATTTGTCATTTTTCCCTTGCTGCTTTCAATAATTTTTCTTTGTCTTAATTTTTGCCAATTTGATTACTATGTGTCTCAGCATGTTTCTCCTTGGGTTTATCCTGTATAGGACTCTCTGCATTTCCTGGACTTGGGTGGCTATTTCCTTTTCCATGTTAGGGAAGTCTTCGACTATAATCTCTTCAAATATTTTCTCAGGTCCTTTCTCTCTCTCTTCTCCTTCTGGGACCTGTATAATGCAAATGTTGTTGCATTTAATGTTGTCCCTGAG
Source organism: Lipotes vexillifer (assembly GCF_000442215.2). NCBI lineage: Eukaryota > Metazoa > Chordata > Mammalia > Artiodactyla > Lipotidae > Lipotes > Lipotes vexillifer. Next base: position 177,780 of record NW_006793646.1, on the reverse strand, counting down.
GTCTCTTAGGCTGTCTTCATTTCTTTTCATTCTTTTTTCTTTATTCTGTTCCTCAAGAGTGAATTCCACCATTCTGTCTTCCAGGTCACTTATCCGTACTTCTGCCTCAGTTATTCTGCTATTCATTTCTTCTAGTGTATTTTTCATTTCAGTTATTGTGTTGTTCATCTCTGTTTGTTTGCTCTTTAGTTCTTCTAAATCTTTGTTAAACATTTCTTGCATCTTCTTGATCTTTGCCTCCATTCTTTTTGTGAGGTTCTGGATCATCTTCACTATCATTATTCTGAATTCTTTTTCTGGATGGTTTTCCTATTTTCACTTCATTTAGTTGTTTTTCTGGGGTTTTATCTTGTTCCTTCATCTGGTACATAGCCCTCTGCATTTTCATCTTGTCTATCTTTCTGTGAATGTGGTTGTTGTTCCACAGGCTGCAGGATTGTAGTTCTTCTTGCTTTTGCTGTCTGCTCTCTCTCCTTTTAGGATTTTTTTTCAGGATTTCTTCTGAAAAAAGACTCACTTTTTGAGTTAAAACCTAATTTGTTTATATCTTGTTTCAAAAACATTCAGCATCCATTTTATCTCCTTTATATGTTCAAGAAATCCTCATTGTTTTTGTCCAAGCCTTCCTGGCTTTCCTGCATTACCATAGTTATTCATATTTTTATATTGTATTACTTCGGAAGGATTTGTGGTGGGAAGAAAAGGAAATGTGTATGTTTAGTGTACCATCTTCTATTGGAAGGCAGAACTTTCAAATTTTTTTTTTTTTTTTAGCTGTACGTGGGCCTCTCACTGTTGTGGCCTCTCCTGTTGCGGAGCACAGGCTCTGGACGTGCAGGCTCATTGGCCATGGCTCATGGGCCCAGCTGCTCTGCGGCATGTGGGATCTTCCCGGACCAGGGCACGAACCCGTGTCCCCTGCATCGGCAGGCAGACTCACACCACTGCACCACCAGGGAAGCCCCAAATTTTTAAATGATGTAATTCAATGGCTTTTTCTCTTTTCATAAAAGCCTTATAGCCTATAAACCAGAAAGCTTTCAGAAAAAGCAGTCTAAAAATATAATTATGCACACACATTTAAAGAAGTTTCTAGTTAACTTCTCTTTAAAAATATTTGATCCTGAAGGCATAATCTAAAACTTGTTATCAATTACATTCTATTTTTGACTTATTTTCTTCTCACAAGATATATATTCTTGTCTGTCCCTTCTTCTTTTGGTTGGGTATTTAACACCTTCATAATGTGTGATTCAAGGCCTTCTTGTCTTTCTTTGAAATTTTACTGTATTTTAAATTATTTTCTTACATACCTCTTCTGCCAAATACCACTGATATTTTAGATGAACCAGAATCCACTGAAGTTTACAAGAAATATTCTGTGTACTGTTATTTAAACTGAAAGGAAAATATAGTGTTTTGCTGAGTACTCTCACATTTGTATATATCCATGAATGAATCCAATAAGAGATTTTTTTTTTTGCGGTTGGCGGACCTCTCACTGTTGTGGCCTCTCCCGTTGTGGAGCACAGGCTCCGGATGCTCAGGCTCAGTGGCCATGGCTCACGGGCCCAGCCGCTCCATGGCACGTGGGATCTTCCCAGACCGGGGCACGAACCCGTGTCCCCTGCATCGGCAGGCGGACTCTCAACCACTGCGCCACCAGGGAAGCCAAAGAGATTTTTTTTCAATGCATACAATGTGCCAGACATATTTTAGGCTCTAAACGTGACCAAGTTACCAGTGAGCAAGCCAGAAAAATCCCTGACCTCATGATTTTAGATTCCAGTGGGAGACAGCCAATAAGATAAATAGCTAAAAGATATGTGTATTATGGCTCTCTAGAGAAACAGAACCAATAGAAGGTATACATCTAAAGAGATTTGTTATAAAAAATTGGCTGATGCAATTATGGAAGTTGGTAAGACTCAAGATCTGCTGAGTGAGTTGGCAAGCTGGAGACCCAGGAGAGCTGATGGTTTAGTTCTAGTCTGGGTCCTAAGGCCTGAGAACCAGAAGAGCCAAAGACACAGTCCCATTCCAAAAGCTGGCAGGTTTGAGACCCAGGAAGAGCCTGTGTTTCAGTTTGAGTTTGAAGGCAAGAGAAAGCCAATGTCCCTACTCAAAGACAGTCAAGCAGAGGAGCTCCCTCCTATTCAGGAGGATCAGTCTTTTTTTCTATTCTGGCCTTTGATTAATTGGACAAGTCCTGTGTATATTAGGGAGGACAATCTGCTTTACTCAGTCTATCTCTTAAAATGGAAATCTTGAAAATAAAAACAAATTAGAGATGAAACTGACCCTGAGGCTTAGAACATATTCTACTCATGCAGTTATAATGTATACACAAGGAGCCAACTATAGCATTGTGGCGATTCATAATGAAAGACTACAATGCAAATTTAACTGTAGAAGTGGCCCTGGAATTGTGTTTGTTTGAAGCATTCAAGTCAATGATGGGCTGTGACATGCAGTCTCACTTGAAGTGAATGGAAACTATGCCAGATTGGTTCTAGACCAGGTCCACACTGCATCAGGCACAGCCCCAGGGGCTCTGAAAACCTGGATAATCAGTAATTATCAAAACCTGGATAATCATGTGTTTTAGGAGTGTCATATCCACTAGCAAGGCACAAGGCGTGGAAGAAGTTAATAATGGCTTCAGGGGTTGTATGGATTCCATTTATTTGAATGGGCAGGAGATCCCTTTAAATAGTAAACCAAGAAGCTATGTGCACATTGAATAATCAGTGGATATATCTCTTGGGTGCTTATGAACAGCTATAGAGGACTGCTCAAGTAACCCCTGCTAGGATGGAGGCATTTACAATTCATCACCTACTGGAGGTTATTACTGCAAATGCAGTGCCTTAAACATAGGTGAGGTGAACAGCAATCTATGTTCCTCCAATCCATGCCTATATGGTGGTACATGCATTGTGGACAATGGACTTTGTTTGCCAATGTAGACAATTATGTACTGGTCAGAGATGCCAGCTTAGTCCATGTTGCAAAGATGAACCCTGTAAAAATGGTAGAACATGTTTTGACAGTTTTGATGGTACTGTTTGTCAGTGTGATTCAGGTTCTAGGGGCAAAATGTGTCAGAGTGATATCGATGAATGTGCTAGAAACTTCTGCCATAACAGGGCCCTTTGTGAGAATACACATGGCTCATATCACTGTAACTGCATCCACAAGTACAGAGGAAAATACTGTGAGAATGCCACCTCCTATCAACATGTGTTGACTCCATGACATGTTAAATTGGCTGAAAGAATAGGAATATTTTTTATAACAAGGATATATTTACTGGTGGTGGTGTTCGTCCTTTGCCATAAGATGTTTAGCTGAAAGAAGAAACACCAGGCTGAACCTGAAGACAGACACTTGGGACCAACCACAGCTTTTTAGCCAAGACCATAGTTTGATTCAAAGCTAAATAAGAACATTTACTCAGACATACCACCCCAGGTGTCTACCATCCTATTTCCTACACTCCAAGCATTCCAAGTGGCTCTTGGAACAATCTTTACTGAAATTCCTTTGAAGGATCTGTTATACCAGAGCATCCTGAATTCAATATCCTTAACCCTGAGTCTGTGCACAGACATGGAAAAGCAGTAGATGTCTGTACATAGCCCCAAACTTGCCTCCCTCTCATCCTTTGAACTCTCCTCCTGACAGTAACTCAATAGAGAAGCCTAACAGAGACATCCACCATGGTACTAAAGTAGTGGATTTAGATCCTTGCCTCTCCAAGAAACGTCTAGAGGAAAGGCTTTCTCACTCATACAGTGCCTGGGAAAGCCTGTCTGAAGGGCAATCCCATAGCTCCTTTCCGTCTGAAACATGTGATGACACTGGGTATCACTGGCATTCATCGGATTGGATGCCAAATGTTCCTATGCCACATATATAAGAATTCCCCAATTATTGATGAGCAGACACTCCTGTACTCAGCATATCCAAATGCCATTGATACAGACTATAACCCTGGAGGTTACGACTTTGAAAGTGATTTTTCTGCCATCACTAGAAGACTTTCGTGTGCCTGATGAACCATCAACATGACCTCCAGAATTCAGTGATCAGTTTGAATCCATAAACCCTCCAAGAAACATGCTTGCTGCAGATAGTTTGGGTTCTTCATTGAGAAACCGGCCAAAGTTCAACATGAATCACTTATCTGCCCAGTTTCTATCGTGTCAGTACGTCTGAACCTCAAAAAGTAGGCACTGGTGAGAACAGTACTAGTACAGAACCCTATGCCCCTTACTCTTCATGGTATCAAAGAAACTTTGAAGCCTCCACTGTAGCAAACATGCCTATGTCTGTGTACATGCCCACACCTTCCTCCTCAGATATATCGGCATGTTCAGAGTCTGAGGTCTTGACGAGTGTCCATGAGAGTGCAATGACGGCTACTTTGAAGAGGTGACAGTTTCTCCACTAGATTCATAACAACATATGGAAGTCTGATGCTCAAACTCCCCGCAAAGTGCCTGGACTTTAATGAACCCAGAGATTATATAAGTAATTTTCTGCATTGTTCTTTGCAGCTGTGCTTAAGTGCTTTTTCTTGGTGAGCGAAAACGGGCATGGCTGTACTGAATTCCACAGTTCTTGATGTGTGAATCATTTCTAGTGTCCTAACCTACTGTCACTGGTTGAGATTTACATTGATGATGCCATTTATGAACATCTTTTTTGTATTTACATTTGTGTTAAAATCATGAAATGAAAATCAGTCTTGACATCTTGTTAACATGATTCATGTATTTATATAGATTTGATCATTTTAATTTTCCTGTTTTTTTTAGATAAATTTTAGATACAGATTTGATTTTTTTATAGTTTTAACTAGATTTTCAAGATGTTTTGTGCATTTGTCTTTGGCCGAATTTTGATGGTGTTAGTGTCATTGCCTAGCACCCTGATTTTTTAATATAATTGGGGTTTCACTATTTGCCATTTTCCACTGAAGTATGACATCTCACTGATACATTTCAATATAATCATTCATTTCTAGCGATATGTAAAATGAGAAAAGATCTGATACATGAACATGTCTTAAATGGTTGCTGTAATTTAAAATTATAAGCATTTTTCATTATTGGAAAGTGTAAGGGGGACCTTCTGCATACCTGTTTAGAACCAAAACCACCATGACACAGTTTTTTTTTTTTTTAATAGTGTCTGTATATTTGTGATGCAGTGGTCTTGTAAAGGTTTTTTTACTGAAAACTACCATTAGCCAGTCTTCCTACTGACAATAAATTATTGATAAAATTAAAACAAGTATTAACCTCATTCAGAAACACCCTCACAGGCACACTCAGAATAATGTTTGACCAAATGTATGGGCACCTCATGACCTGGTCAAGGGGACACATTAAATTAACCATCATACAATGGTATATTAGGTATAGTGTGTGTGTCATGTTGAGGAATAACCAGGAGGGTGGTATGTCTGGAATGGAGTGAACATGAGGAACAGAAGTAGGAGATGAGGCCAGAGAGCTAACTGGGGACCAGATATACTCAAGCTTGGTAGACCATTGGGCTGTTACTGGAAGTGTGAGCCAATAGAGGGATTTGAATGAAGAAGTGACTTGATCTGATTTAAAGTGTTTTGTTTTATTTTTAAAATTTTTATTGGAGTATAGTTGATTTAGAGTGTTGTGTTAGTTTCAGGTGTACAGCAAAGTGAACCAGTTTATACACACACACACACACACACACACACACACACACATATCTCCACTCTTTTTTATATTCTTTTCCCATATAGGTCATTACAGAGTATTGAGTTGAGTTCCCTGTGCTATAGAGTAGGTCCTTATTAATTATCTATTTTATATATAGTAGTGTGTATATGTCAATCGCAATCTCCCAATTTATCCCCCCCCACTTCCCCC
>NW_006793646.1:156618-171700 GCF_000442215.2 Lipotes vexillifer | reverse complement strand
CCCCCCCCCCCCCCGGTAACCATAAGTTTGTTTTCTACATCTGTGACTTAAGTTTTGAGTCTCATTGGCTGCAGTTTTGAGGATTGACTGAAGGACACAGTGGTGAAAGCAAGGAGTTCACTTAGGATGCCTGTAGTGGATTGAATGGTTCTCCCCCCAGGTATGTCAACATTCTAATCCCCAGAACTATGAAGCTTACCTTATTCAGAAAAAGGGTCTTTGTAGATACAATTAAGTATCCTGAGATGAGGAGATCATCCTGAATTGTAAGAGAAAGACAGAAGAAGGTTTGGGACGGATAGAAGAGGAGGAGGCAATGTAGCCATGGAAGCAGAGATTGGAGCGGTGAGGTCACAAATGTAGGAACCCTGACAGCCTCCAGAAGAGGCTGGAAGAGGCAAGGAAAGATTCTCCTCTAGAACCTCCAGAGGGAGCATGGCACTGCCCAGACCTTGACTTCGGACTTCTGGCCTTCAAGACTCTGAGGGAATAAATTTCTGTTGTTTCAAGTTTATGGTAGTTTGTTACGGCAGCTTCAGAAAAAAATAATCCTAAATCCTTGTGGTAATCCTGGTGTGAGAAGTCTCTAGCTCAGCTCTTTCCCATGAATTCTGGATTCTGGCTGCCTGATGGCTGGCACTTGGATTACCCAAAGGCCCCTCAGTCTCAACTTCCAATTGTCCTCCCTTCCTCCTACAGATTCTGCTCTGCTTCCTAAGTTCCCTACTTCAGTTGACTGTACCTCATTCTTCTTGGCATTTATTTCACTCTAGGTAGTTTCACAAACTACTTATTCCCAAGCAGAGTTAAGTACTTTCTTTCTTTTTTTTTCCCCCATAGGACCTTGCCTACAGATCTATAATAACATTGATTATGCTCTATTGTGTGTTTATCTCTTTCACTGCACACTGTGAAGGGCAGGGGCTATGTTTTATTTATTTATCTCATGGTCTAAGCACCCGGTACATTGCCTGTTTAGAGCATATGCTTAATGTGACTTGATGATTTACAACATGAGTAATCTATCTTCCGAGTCAGTCAAGCCAGAAGTCCTGGAGTTGCTCATGGTTCTTAATGCCTCATTAGCTCCTATATTGAATTGGCCATTGACTCCTATTCACTTTACTTTCCAAGTGTCATTTATATCTGCTTCCAGCTCTCTATCCTTGCTGTCATCAGTTTGGTTTTCATAATTGTTCACTCGAACCATTTCAAAGCACTTGCTTCCTCCAGTTCTATTCTTCTATGGTCTATTTACCACATGGCCATGAGTATGAGGTGTTAAACATGTACATTTGGTCATATCCTTTCCTGTTAAGATGACTTGTGTGACACACAAGTTTTTTCATTATCTGGCTATTTTTCTGTATGTCTTCATAATACATCTATGCTGAACTACTTGTTGTTCATTCATATAAATCTATAAATCTATATCTTGATCATGGGGCATTGGTGACAGGCCCTCAGGGCAGAAGGATTTGTAAGACATGATTCCTGCCCTCATTGAATTCTTAGTTTAATATTGGAGGCAGTTATTTAAAATGTTATAAATGTGACAATAAAAATGATTATAAAGATGATATAAACACTTGAAAAGAAAATGTAACCCAGATTGGGGGATGAAATTGTCAGATCCAAACTAGTAGAGAGGACAGGGGATAACATATGAGCTATCTGAAAAGATAAGTAGGAATTGCTCAGGTAAGGAGGAAGAGGTGACTTTTAAATTTTCAGTTAGATGGAACTATATATGCAAAGGGAGAAAGTGCTTTGTTAGGGAAAATGGTTGCATGAACCTGTGCATATGAGTTGGGATAGTGATGAGACTGCAGTTAATGGAAGGGGCTAGATCAGAAACTACCTTATATACCAGGTTAGGTATTTGAATGCTCTGTTCAAGGCAGTGAAGAGTTATCAAAAGATGGAAATATATAAGTGGCATGATCATATTTGTGTTTTAGGGAAATAATTCTGTGATGAATCTAATGAATGGATTGGAGTGGGCAAGAATGGTGATGATGGAAGACCTTGGCAATGATCCAATTTGGTAAGTTATGAGAACTTGAATTAAGCCAGTTGTGGGGAATCAGAGAAGAAGCTATAAATTTGAAAAGTAGAAAGAGTAGTAATTGATGCCTGATCATATGCGTCAGGGAGAAGGAGTCAGGGATGATCCTTAGGTTTCTGGTTTCAAGGAAGAGAAAAACACAGGGAATATAGGAAAAGAGTATTGGAAGGAGGATGGACACATTGAACTAAGATGCTTATTGGATATCCAAGTGGAGACACGAATGCACAATTACGTGTAATGCTCTGGAGCCCAGAGCATTAATTTTGGTTTCAGATGTATATATTTTGGAGTCACTGGTATATAGACATTATTTGATGCCATGGAGATTATACCATATCAGACAGGAAAAGTACTAGTGTAAGAAGAGAATAGATGAGAAAAAATGTCCTGTTTAAACTCAAAAAGTCTGAGAACCCCAATACTTAAGAGATGATTGAAGGAAGAGGGAAAAGTAGAAGGACAAGGAAGGAGGAAAACCACAGAAGAGTCTTAAAAGCCAACTTAGGAGAGAGTTTAGTGACACAGGAGCTGCTCTACAGATTTAAGTGTGGCAGGGAAGTCAAGTAACATAAAAATTTCTTTGATTTTCGGCAACAGGAAGGTCTTTGATGATGTTGGTGACAGCGGTGTCAGGCGAGAGCTGAGGATAGAAACTGCCTTACAGCAGTGGTTTAAGAGCAGACAGGTGTTTATAAATTGGACATAAGAGTGTAGACAACTTTTTCAAGTAGGAAATAGTTTGGCATTGAAGAGAATGATGTAGGGTAGTAGCTACAAGAAACAAGGGGTCAAAAACATGACTTTTCAAACAGAAAATGTGGTGAGGATATTTATATGCTGAAGGAAAAGAGCTAGAAAGAGAGGGAGAGCTAGATATATGGTCAAGAGGGGATAATTAATTTAGCAATATCCCTAAAGATATGGAGGAAGAATTGGGTACAGACCTCAGGAAAATATATTTAGCTGTTTACCTTTTAGAATTTAGAATTTTTCAGGGAAAATGGTACCTAAAGAATAGCAAGATAATGGCTTAAAAGACCTAGATATGAGCACTAAAACTTGTTGAAATAAAGATACATTTAACTTACCTTGTTAAAATCTGATTTTCTCCTGAATGCAAAATGGTAAACTAATAGCAAATATCTAAGTATAAAACATCAGATAATATTAATAACAACTGAGAAGTAGTGATGGTAGGGAAGAGGGTCAAACATGTTCTAAGTTAAATAATAAAGCTTAAAATGTCTTAACTGACTCCCACTCAATCTCAAGGTCTTGGCTGAGATGTCATTTCCTCCATAAAATGTTCTCTGAACATCTTAGTCAAGGTGGGGGATCTCTCCTACATGCTTCCATAGCATCTTTTGCTTTCCTACAGTTGCTCTTGTATTGCTGAGCTGTAACTGCCTGTTCACTTGCTTATATTTCAAATAGATTTTAAGCTATGTATGGACAAGGACTAGGTTTATCATTTTTTGCCATTTGATTTTCAAATCTCGTTATAGTGGTTGGCATAGAATAAGGGCTCAGTATGTATTTGTTGACTGACTGTATGAGTTTCATTTTTGATTCTGAAATTTGGATTTATAGATTAAAAATGATTTAAAAACATAAATGTAACTATTAATAGATTTTTTAAAAAGGACATATTTTTCCTATATATTAAAGACTAGCATAGATAGCTGAATCATATTGTACATTATAAACAAGAAACGATTAAAAACAGCTATAAAGAATAGATTTAATATGAAATATATAAATTATGACAATATTTATAAATGAGTTAAACTTCTCTATTAAATGAACAATACTTTCATGTAGGGTTTTAAAAATTCAACAAAATAATGTTGAAAAAAGGTACCATTTAAGCAAAATCACCAAAAAAGTTAAAAGTTAAAGAATGAGCAAAGATCAATACAAACAAAAAGGAAGCTGGAATCCAAAGCAAAACCATTACCAATCTATATTGATAAAGGGTAAATTCACATTTTGCCATTATTTTTTCATCACTCTCTACCCCTTTTATGTGTGTGTGCATTTCATTAGTGAGTTATTGTTGTTGTGTTTTAAGGCATATTCCAGAGATCATATTCTTTCACTAATAACCACTTAAATCAATAATATCAATTTTTGTATCTCACACACAAAGAATATGTTCATAGGACATTAAAACATGATCACATATTAGAACACATTAACTCAACATGTTATAAAAAAAACAAAGTTTACGGGACCCAACCCCTGAACACAACGTAGGACAAACAGAAATTAACACTGTAAGTTTGATTTAAAGACCCAATAACTTGGAAATTAAAAAAAAATATATCCTAAATAACTTCAAGGTCTAGAGGAAAACAAAATTGCAATTACAGGATATTTAGAATAGAGTGAAAACCAGAGTAGTAAGAATGTACTCAAGATTTTCAATGTGTTATTTATTTTATTAAATAAGAAAAAATAAAGCTTAAACAGGCTGTGTTAATACAAGCAGTTAAAAGAGGGTTATACAAGGAATCTAGGAACATCAGTAGAACAGAACCAAAAAGATTAAAGCAGAAAATTATGAATTTAAAACCAAATTCTAGTATATACATTCCAAACACAGTTCATTGAAAGGATCAATTACTAGACAAACCTCAAGCAAAACAACAAAAACAGTAACAGCAACAGGATAGAGAGCAAAAGAAAGAGAGAGAGGGATTTTAAATGAAAGTGGTCATAACCACTAATTCCTGAAGTTTCTTTATTATAGAGGTAATAATTCTTCCCCAAATTACATATAAATATAATGCATTTCAATTAAAGTTGTAAATTTTTTTAAGGGACAGATTTGACAAAATAATTCTAAAGTCATCTATAAAAACAACGTTTCTGAAGTTAAAAAGCAAGTAAAATAGTGTTTGGTTAAACATGTTGATATGTAAAAATTGTTTTAAAAAGTAAGGAAATAGGGGCTTCCCTGGTGGTGCAGTGGTTAAGAATCCGCCTGCCAATGCAGGGGACATGGGTTTGAGCCCTGGTCCGGGAGGATCCCACATGCTGAGGAGCAGATGAGCCCGTGCGCCACAACTACTGAGCCTGTACTCTAGAGCTTGCAAGCCACAACTACTGAGCTCACATGCCACAACTACTGAAGCCTGTGCCCCTAGAGCGTGTGTTCCACAACAAGAGAAGCCACTGCAATGAGAAGCCTGCGCACGGCAATGAAGAGTAGCCCCCGCTCGCTGCAACTAGAGAAAGCCCGCACACAGCAACGAAGACCCAACGCAGCCAAAAAAAAAAAAAAAGTAAGGAAATAATATACACAAAACTGAGGATAGTGGTTACCTCCAGATGTGTGTGTGCAAAGGAGAGGCAGGGGAATAGGATGGGGAGTACATAGGTAGATGTAAGTTAATGTTAATGTTCCTGTTCTTGGGCTGGGTGATAGGTTAATGGGTATCCATTTTATTATTAAATAATAAATGAATAAATGCTAAATAAATAAAGTAATATAGGTCTATTCCAACAACTATGATTGACCAAGAATTATGATTAATTCAATTTCATGCACCTAAAGCTCATTGTGAAAATTTAATGAGAGAGAAAAACTAAAGAAAATTTTAAATAGAAGAGTAATATGTGTGTGTGGGGGGGAGGAGAGAAGGCACTAAGGAATAGGATTTAAACTTCTTGACATTAAAATATATTCTAAAGCTATGTTAATAAAAATAGCGTATTTCTGGTCCAAGAATACTTGATCAATCTAAAGAAACAGAGTAGGAAGTCCAGAAATAGAAGTGTTTGTGTGTGTTAATGATTTATTGAAGAGAATTTAGCATAGTGAACCTGGACTATCTACTTCTCAATAGATTTCTACTATCTTCCTTAATTTGATATTTCAAAGCAATATAAGATAGAATAAATCATTAAAAAATTATTTTGTGACAGTTGCCAAAAATTTAGAAAAAGATTAAGTTCCATCCCTTGCTTCCATAATAACTAAAATAAATTCTAGTTGGATTAACTGTTTAAATAGAAAAGGAAAGCATAGAGATTTTGTGAAACAATATGAGAAAATATTTATATAATCAAGAATAATCTTACAAAGAAAGGCTTTGTAAGGATAATGTCAAAGGAGTAAATAAAAAGCTGTAAGAAGGAAATAAATCAAAAGCTTTTGATTTTCGCCTCTTCTGTTAAACAATATCTTGGAGTGTGCCCTTCCTCCTCTAGGACTCTGGATAGTTGCCTTCAGGAAATCTTGGCCAGACTCATTTCTGTGCCCTTTTCAGAGAGATTTGCCTTTTCTTTGGGGGTATATGAATATTTTTTGATTTATCCTTGAAGTCAATCAATTAAAAAGGACATGAGTGAGTTATGAGTGAGTCATAGTCTGCAACAGATGTACCTGAAACACATACACTCTTTTACTTGACATAGTCAAGTTCTTTCTTCACTTTCGAAAGATTTTTCTATATTATATCTTTGAATATTTATTTATTTATTTATTTATGGCTGCATTGGGTCTTCGTTGCTGTGCCTGGGCTCTCTCCAGCTGTGGTGAGGGGGGCCATCCCTCGCTGCGGTGAACGAGCCTCTCATCATGGGTCCCCCACCCGCTGCAGAGCATGGGCTCCAGGCACGCGGGCCTCAGCAATTGTGGCACGTGGGCTCAGTAGTTGTGGCTTGCAAGCTTTAGAGTGCAGGCTCAGCAGTTGTGGTGCATGGGCCCAGCTGCTCCTCCCAGACCAGGGCCCGAACCTGTGTCCCCTGCATTGGCAGACAGACTGTCAACCACTGTGCCACCAGGGAAGCCCTCTTTGAGTATTTTTAATAAAAATATTTTGTTGAATTTAGGAGGACTGGTGAATATTACCCACTTCTTTCCCTCTCAAGTTTGAAAGCAAGAAAGAAATAAGACCCAGGAGACAGATGAATAGAGTTTAAGATGTTATCCTTATTATAATAAAGCTGGGAAGTATGCGCTGAGAGCTGAGGCCAAGTGGGTTTATGATATTCCTCCTGAATTAGACAGATTTGCTCACCGTGTTTCATGCCCCTCAGTCAGCCCTCTAACTTGCCCTGAGATGCAGAGCTGGCTGTACCTCTCCACAAACAGGAAGGTCAGAAGCAAGGGCCAAAAGGGACAGATCCACCCCTTTCCAGTCCTTTATTCCAAATTCACCCATCAGGTAAATCAATCTGTCCTTGGGGAAAACAGAATGAAAGAACAGACTCAAGATGAAATGGTTGTTTCATATTTTTTCCTCTTAGGGAACTGAGCAGAGCTTCCCTCCTCTCAGTAGAAAGACGAGCAGGAGATTCTTTGCTTGAGCAAACTTCAGTCAGGTTCCTGAATCTCCTCCTAGGCCCATCTGCGCCCTTCCTTGTAAAATCTAGTTTTAGGAAGAACTTTGCTAAGATCAGAGAACTTCGATCTCTGATCAGGTTCCTCACCCTCACCCTCCCCATCCTGCAGGTGATGTTTTCTCATCCTGGCCTGTCTTCAGCAAAGGATCTTGTCAGGTCAGTTTAGCCAGAATCCCCCTTACCCCTGATGTTTCCTCTTAGTAATTTTCTGTCCACTGACCCTCACCCTTTCCCTTGGCTATAAATTCCCACCTGCCTGTGCTGTAATCAGAGTTGAGCCTAATCTCTTTCTCCTGCTGTAAAATTCCATTGCAGTGGTCCCTATACCTGTTACGATGGTCCCAAATAAAGTCTGCATGACCATCTTTAACAAGTGTCCCTGAATATTTTTTTCCATTAAAAGGGTTGTCCCAACATTATTTGGAGGTTTTTCTGCTCCAGACATCAATTATGACAGGTTATCTTTACCTAGATTCCATCATTTTCAGTTTTTCTCAGATTGCTTTAATCTCTCTTTCATCTGTCTTCCTTGTGACTAGCTCTGTCTTTCCTCCATGACAATTATTCAGTCTGTAGCCATGCATATTATGTTTCCTGTTTTTAAAAATTCATCCATTAGGTCTTTGATAATGCTGTTTAGGTCCTCAAATTGTTTCATTAAACCTGCAATGCTCTCATGTCATTCTTTTAAAAAAAAATGTTCGAGCATTTTTGTTAATGTTCTAAATAGTTTGAAGCACTTGGGAATTTTTTTCCCTTGGTTGTGTATATTTTTTTTCTTTCTCTCTCTCACCCCTTTCTGTCCTCCCTCCCTCCCTCCCTTCCTTGCTGTCTTTCTTCCTTTCTCCATGTAGCTTGCATGCATGCCATGCCATTCCTTTTTCTAGCTTACTCATGCTTGTGTGGCTCTGCCCAGAAATTTCATTTAGTCTGAGAGTGTGGGCAGATTCATACCTCCCTTTCCACCATACCTTTGACACATTTCCTTACTCCACTGATTCACAGTTTGAGGGCTGAATTTTTGGTGGTCCATCTACTTTTTGTAGCACCATAGCACAGTGGTGACTGAGAGGAAGAGCTCAGCTTCCAAAGAAGGGGGTGTGCCATCATTTTTGGAAGACATGAGCTCTGCTGTCTCTTCCAAGATTGTGTAAACCGGTGGAGCCACTCTGGGACCCACTCTACCCAACTGGGGGTTGTATTCCATCCCTGGAGGAGAATATCTTTGCATTTCAGGTGGGATCTCTGCCCTCTGCCAGCCCCCCTCCCCCGGTTTGGTGTAACTCTGGATCTTGTCTCCTGACAATTTTTTTTTTTTTTTTTTTTTTACTAATTTCTACAAATCCTATATAGTATTCTAGAGTCAGAAGAGGGGAAAGATGAGACCTCTAACCCTCTGCATTTAGCTCCTTTGAGATGTGGGGGGTGGTTGGCATAAGGTCCCTTCCCTCCCCTAAAGATGTCTATGCCCTAATCCCTGGAACCTGTGAATAGGTTATGTTACATAGCAAATGGGACTTTGCAGATGCAATTAAAGTTACTGACCGTAAAATAGGGAAATTATTTTGGATTATCCAAGAGGACTGAAGCTAATCACATAAACCCTTAAAAGCAGAGAACTTTCTTCAGCTGGAGGCAGAAGGGATGAGGTAGAAAGAGAATTCAGAGAGATTCAAAGCATGAGGAGGACCTAACAGGAAGTTGCTGGTTTGCAGTTGTGGGAACAACATGATGAGGAATTCAGGCTGAGAGAGGCTCCTGGCTAACAGCCAGCAAGGAAACAGAGACCTCAGCCCTACAGCCCAAATAACTGAATTCTGTCAACAGCCTGGATGAGCTTGGAAACTGACGCTCCCTCAGAGCCTCCAGATAAGAGTCCAGCTTGCCAACAACTTGATCTCAGCCTGTGAAACCCGGGCCAGAGGAACCAGCTGAGCTCACCAGACTCCTGACCTACAGAATGGTGGGATCATAAATTAGTATTGTATTAAGTGGCTAAATTTGTGGTAATTTGTTATGGAAGCTATAGAAAATGAACACATGGATATATTAGTTAGAAATGTCACAATTTTTTTTTTTTTTTTTTTTTTTTGTGGTATGCGGGCCTCTCACTGTTGTGGCCTCTCCCATTGCAGAGCACAGGCTCCGGACGCGCAGGCTCAGCGGCCATGGCTCACGGGCTCAGCCACTCTGCGGCATGTGGGATCTTCCTGGAACGGGACACGAACCCGTATCCCCTGCATTGGAAGGTGGACTCTCAACCACTGCGCCACTAGGGAAGCCTCAGAAATGTCAAAATTTTGATGACTAGACTGGTCTGTGAGCAGGATGGGAGGGGTAGGGGTGGGGTTCACTCTGCTCTGCTACCTGATTCTGCTTCAGGTTCTTCTTGGGTACATTTCTTGGAAAGAATACATATTTAGACTCTGCTTTTTGGGGGGAGTATATTGGTGAACTTATGTTGTTAATTTTGAATATATGTGCTCTAAATCATGGTGTATTGGAAGAGAATCAGTATAGCTTCATTTAGCCATCTGAATCCATAAATCTCTTGCTCATCAAATCATTGGATATGAGAGTGAAGGAGCATTCCATGAGTCTAGAATCAAAACACATTAGTGAAAATAAAGGCTATTTGAAAATAAAATAAATTATATATATATGTGTGTGATAGTCAGCTTTATGTGTCAGCTTGACTGTGCCAGTGGGTGCCCAGATATTTGGTTAAACGTGATTTCTGGGTGTGTCTGTGCAGTGTTTCCAGAAGAGATTAGCATTTGAATTCATAGATTGAGTTAAGCAGATTTCCCTTCTCAATTTGGATGGACATCATCCAATCTGTTGAGGGCCTGAGTAGAATAAAAGTTGGGGTAAGGGATAACTTGCTGTCTCTGCCTGACTGCATGAACTGAGAAATGGATCTTATGCCCTTGAACTGGGACTTACATCATTGGCTCTCCTGGTCCTCAGGCCTTTGGACTCAGACTGGAGCTACACTACTGGCTTTCCTGGGTCTCCAGCCTGCAGACAGACTGTGGGACTTCTCAGCTTCCATAGTCCATAATGTGCACCAATGCCTTACAATAAGCCTCTATCTATGTCTATTTATCTATCTATCATCTATCTATCTATTTATCTATCTATCTATCTATCTATCATCTATCTATATCTATCATCTATCTATCTATCTATCTATATCTATCTATCATCTATCTATCATCTATCTATCTATCATCTATCATCTATCTATCATCTGTCATCTATTTATCTATCTATCTATCATCTATCTATCATCTGTCATCTATTTATCTATCAATCATCTATCATCTATCTATCATCTATCTATCTATCTATCCTATCATCTATCTATCTAATCTATCATCTATCATCTATCTATCATCTATCTATTTATCTATCTATCTATCTATCTATCTATCTATCTATCTATTATCTGTCTCCTATTGGTCCTCTTTCACCAGAACACTGACTAATACAGGGTATGTGTATATTTATATGTACACACATAAGACATAATAGACTTTCATTTTATTCATATATTAAAGCTGAAAATAGAAATTATAAAATATTTTTTATTCTTCCTGCTGGAAAAGAAAAGTATAAATGGCAGTTATCACTTTAACTTTGAAGAGAATATCAATAGTAGCCCCAAACACTCACCTTGGTGTCAGGAATCAAAATTGGAATCCAAGAATGAATTTCTCAAAAAGACCAAGATTTTATTGTTTTGGTCTTTTAGTGTTTTCATTCCACAAAAATTTGCTGGAAACACATCTTGTGTCAGTACTAGATGTTGAGGAGTGGATGATGAGCAAGATGGATATTATCCCTACCTTTTACAAGCATTTGTTACAGCCCAGGAGAGCAAGTTTGGTCCAATTAAATCAGCAAGGGTAGATTCGTATTGATGCAAATATGGTTGACCCAGGCACTCTTCTGTACTATTGGGCTGTACTGGTGTTCCTGATTTAGGGTACCAGTCACTAAACAAATGTCATGAAGTAGAGGATGTGAGCATCTACGGGAATATGCAATAAGAGCCTGCCAGGCAGAGGCAGCAGCAAGCTTAAAGACCTAGGAGACAGAGAGCATGGTAAGGTGATCTGACTGGTAGGTGTTTTTCATGGTGGGAGCAAGGGAGTGGAGTGGGGTTGGGCTAATTGCTGGACAAAGGTCAGCAGCTGTAAGGTAATACCATTTTGTCAGTCTTGATCAACTGCCACAATAACCTGGGAAACTGGGAGATAAGCCTGATTTTAATTTTTCCAACTTTATTGAGAAATAAGTGACATATAACATTGTGTAAGTTTAAGGTATACAATGTAGTGATTTTTTATGTATACGTTGCAAAATGATCATCACAAAAAGCTTAGTTAACACATCCATCACCTCATATAGTTACAATTGTTCTTTTGTGGTGAGAAATTTCAAAATCTACTCTCCTAGCAACTTTCACATATACAATAGTGTTGTTAACTATGGTCAGCATGCTGTACATTGCATCCCCAGGACTTATTCATGTTATAACTGGAAGTTTATACCGTTTGACCAGCTTCATCCATTTCCCCTACCTACCACCCTCCACCTGTGGCAACCACCAATCTGTTCTCTGTTTCTATGAAAAACATAGAAGAGCCCACATATAAGTGAGATCGCACTATATTTTCTTTCTCTGTTTGACTTATTTCACTTAGCATAATGCCCTCAAGGTTCATTCATCCATGTTATTACAAATAGCAGGACTTCTTTCTTCTTTATAGATGAATAATATTCCTTTGGATATATATATTTTATATATATATATATTTATTATTTTTTTTCTTTATCCATTCATTCACCAATAGACACTTAGGTTGTTTCCATGTATTGGCTATTGTAAATAGAGCTGTAATGAACACAGAGGTGTAGATATCTCTTCAAGATAGTTATTTCATTTTCTTCAGATATAACTCAGAAATGGAAGTGCTGGATCATATGGTAGTTCTACTTTTAATTTTTTGAGGAACCTCCATACTGATTTCCATGGTGGTTGTACCAATTTACATTCCCACCGACAGTGCCCAAGGGTCCCCTTTCCTCCCCATCCTTGCCAAACTTGTTATTTCTTGTCTCTTTTTTTAAAAAAAATTATTTATTTATTTATTTATGGCTGTGTTGGGTCTTCGTTTCTGTGCGAGGGCTTTCTCCAGTTGTGGCAAGCGGGGGTCACTCTTCATCGCGGTGTGCGGGCCTCTCACTATCGTGGCCTTTCTTCTTGCTGAGCACAGGCTCCAGACGCGCAGGCTCAGTAGTTGTGGCTCACGGGCCTAGTTGCTCCGCGGCATGTGGGATCCTCCCAGACCAGGGCATGAACCCGTGTCCCCTGCATTGGCTGGGAGACTCTCAACCACTGCGCCACCAGGGAAGCCCTATTTCTTGGCTTTTTGATGATAGCCTTTCTAACAGGTGTGAGGTCATAGCTTATTGTGATTTTGATATGCATCTCCCTGATGATTAGTAATGTTGAGCATGTCTTCATGTATTTGTTTAAGCCTGACTTTTAACACATATTCTTCACTAGGCATGTTTTTTCCACACTCCATAGGATGGGAAAGTTCAGGGAAATTGATGCTGAGTCTATAGGTCAATTGTTATTATCATGTTTTGTGGCTGATGACTCTCTTATCTTTGATGGACCCCAGAATGTGGTTGCCAACTGCCTCATATTCCTTTATTCACTCATTTCTCCATTTTTTTCAACAAACACTGATTGAATAGCCTGTTCGTCCCCTCTAGTTTGTTCTGTCATCGGGCACAGATCCATGTTAGTTTTCTACCGCTGCCAACAAGTTACCACAAACTTAGTGGCTTAAAACAACACACATTTATTATCTCACAGTTCTATAGGTCAGAGTATGACACTGATCACTGGGCTAAAGTCAAGATATTGGTAAGCCTGCATTCCTTCCTTGAGGTTATAGGGAGAATCTGTTTCCTTGCTTTTCCCAGCTTCTAGAGGCTGCCCACATTCCTTGGCTTGAGGCACCCCTTTATATTTTCAAAGCCAACAGCATAGCACCTCTTTGACCCTGCTTGCCTTGTCATATCTCTTTTTCTGATTCCCTTCTGTTTCCTGCTTCCATTTTTAGGAACCCTTGTGATGACACTGGGTCTACACAGATAATCCAGGAAATCTCCTTATTTTAAGGTCAGCCAAATAGCAACCTTAATTCCACCTGTGACCTTAATTCCCTTTGCCATGTGACATAACATAGTCATAGGTTCTAGGAATTAGAACGTGGACATCTTTGCTTGTCTTTTCTTAGTGGGTGGCATAAAAGTCTGATTTCTTGATTTTTTTCCCTCTAGGCACTCCTCTCTCTAGAGGAGTTGATCTCTTGCCTGTGGCCCCCTCCCCCTGATCACATCATTTTTTTTTTTTTTTTTTTTTTTTTTTTGCTGTATGCGGGCCTCTCACTGTTGTGGCCTCTCCCGTTGTGGAGCACAGACTCCAGACGCTCAGGCTCAGAGGCCATGGCTCACGGGCCTAGCCGCTCCGCAGCATGGACCACATCCTTTTTACACCTCACTCATCTCCCATCCTTACCTGCCTAGCTGACTCCCAGGCCTGACATTTTCTGGCTGTTTTTTTCCATCCTCTGTTATCAACTACATTTTTTAGTTCAAGGCACATCTTATACTTTGTCTTTGTACAAGCAAGCTATTCTATTCTTCCTAATATTGTGAGTTACATGGTTAAAAAGGTAGAGAGTTAATCATAGCAAGTGATGATAATAAGCCCTCCTATGGTTTCCAGCTGTGAGAAAGTACAGCTACTGCCCTTCTGCTTGGTGTTATATGGTAATAGCTGCTGTTCTTAAAATTTCAATGCGAGCTCATTCATCACTTTATTTTTCAATTAGCTTTACCACAGTAAGAACAGTGTTAGAAATGGCTTATGAGGAAGGACTTACAGAGCCAGAGAGTATGAGAAGCAGTGACATTATTTTAAATTTTTACAAGGTTTGCAAATTACTTAGAATCAAGGAGATTATTTTTATTTGCACTTAGAGGAAAGGTTAGTAGAGAAAACAATTTTTTAAGAAAAATGCCAGTCAAATAAGTCATTAATCATGTGAAAACAGTGAGGAAGCTTTTAGTTTACACTTAACAAACATGAAGATTTGGTGAAAATTTCACAACAAATCACAAAAACCTATTGAATTCACAGTTGAAGAATTTTTCAGTGATTTGGGAATATTTTGTTATATGGTTTAAGTATTTTATTCCATTCTATTAGAAATCTGGATTTACAATAAATGGGGAAGATGACCTAAAGGTACATCGATGATACCAATTTTCTAAAATGGCAATTTGAACAATTTGGTTATGTTCTATTTTAATTACAGATAATTCTCATTTTTCTTTTGTCTTTATTCAACAGGCAAAGCAATGTCTATTCTCACAAATTGAGTTTCTAAACCTTACATTTGTTATGGACAGAAACTAAACCTACCTAGAATGTTGATATTTCATTACTACAATAAACCAGTTTCAAGATTCGCTAAAATATACAATATTTCAATGAAAAGTGATCAATGAGGAAAAATGAGAAAATAACACGTACTTTCATGGTTTTTAAACTTTTTCCAAAAAATACTG
>NW_006793646.1:155454-156601 GCF_000442215.2 Lipotes vexillifer | reverse complement strand
GCAGGAACAATATACATACCATAACAAGTTCTAGGTGAAAAAAGTAGACCTGGTTTAGTTTCTTTGATTACCCTCAGGCTGAATTATCTACCTCTAAGTTTAAGGCCAAGTTTCATAACCAAATCAGGTGGAAGAATAGAAAGTCTTTAGTGGACTTTCAGTTCATTTTGCCAGTAAATAGCAATTTAGAAAAGAGATATGAAAATAATGAAAATACATGTTTCAACATGACCTCTCAGAAACCTACCCATGTACTTTTGTCCCTCCAGTAAATGAATTCTGTTTGGTGGTGGTGATGCATGTTTGATTTAATGAAAGTTTGAAATCCTGATGGTATTGGAGAATAGTTAGGGCAATCTGTATTATTCATTTTAGCTTTTCTCCTAAGCCTCAAAACTGAACCACCAATTTATGATGAGCTCTTGGCATTCAGGTGAATTTGGTTTTCCTTGGCTGGTTCAATTTAGCGGATGAAATTGCAGCGCAGTAATCCAATATGATTTAAAAGCATTTGAGTGAATAAGTCACTTGAGCAATTCTTATTGCTCCTGAAGTTCCCAATAAGCCATTTGTAATTTTCTTGTAACATTGGCAACAAATCTGATTAGTAAATATTTGCTTATCTGACAGACCCACTGTGCTTTTTGACAAGTGTTAATATGAAGAAAAAAACTTTTATTCAGAACCTTCTCTACCCAATTTGAAACATACTCAAACTTTCTGGGCCCTGGGCTGAAAATGCTTAACATGGTCACTGAATGTATCACCTGGACTCATCTCATAGGTCCTAGAGTTATCAGAAATCTGGGAGCAGAGAACTAATAAGACATGATATGAAATATATAAAAAATGAATGCAAAAGGCAGTCCTCATTTCTTAAAATATTGACAGACTTTTAATTAGCTGATGTTTGAAAGAGACTCACGGCCACAGAAAACAAATTTATGGTTGCCAAAGGCAAAAGGGGGTGTGGGGAGAGGGATAAATTAGGAGACTGGGATTAACATATACACACGACTTTGTATAAAATATATAACCAACAGGGACCTACTGTATAGCACAGGGAACTATACCCAATTATGCAATAACCTATAAGGCAAAAGCATCTGAAAAAGAATATATATATATATATATATATATATATATA
>NW_006793646.1:149378-153800 GCF_000442215.2 Lipotes vexillifer | reverse complement strand
TCCTGTTAAATTATCTGCACTGGTCAGGCCATTTCTCTAACCAATAAGATAAAACCAGAGAGCTGCCTCCTACAATAGCTGTGTAACTGTGCTGGCCAGCTCTTGACATACAGGGAGAATTGAGCCTGCTATTCATCAATTAATCCCAATCCTTAGCATAACTTCAGAACTCTTAGCTAAAATTAGTTCAAGACATCTTATCATAAATATATAAAGTAGGACAGTACAACACATATTAAAGCAGAAAATTATGAATTAAAAAAGAAATTCCAGTATATACATTCCACAGTTCATTGAAAGGGTCAGTTACTAGACAAACCTGAAGCAAGACAACAAAAACAATGACAGCAACAGGAGAGAGATGTATTTTCATCCTTTGTGCCTAATGCAGGCAGAATTGGGGTATTCTGGTTAAACTGCTCGTTTTATTTATTTGATTTTTTAATTTTATTTTTTATTAAGTATAGTTAATTTACAATGTTGTGTTAGTTTCAAGTGTACAGCAAAGTGATTCAGTTATACACGTATATCATATATATATTCTTTTTCAAATTCTTTTCCATTATAGGTTATTACATAATATTGAGTTTAATTTCCTGTGCTATACAGTAGGTCCTTGTTGTTTACCTATTTTATGTATAGTAGTGGGTATATGTTAATCCCAAACTCCTGATTTATCTCTTCATATCCCCAACTGGTCCCCCTCTTCCCACCCTCCTATCCCCTTTGGTAACCATAGTTTGTTTTTTACTTCTGTGAGTCTATTTCTGTTTTTTAAATAAGTTCATTTGTATAATTTTTAGTTAATTAATTAATTAATTTTTGGCTGCTTTGTTCCTTCATTGCTGAGTGCAGGCTTCCTCTAGTTGTGGTGAGCGGGGACTACCCTTCATTGCAGTGCACAGGCTTCTCATTGCAGTGGCTTCTCTTGTTGTGGAACATGGGCTCTAGGCACACTGGCTCAGTAGTTGTGGCACGTGCTCCATGTCACACGGGATCTTCCCAGACCAGGGATTGAACCCATGTCCCCTGCATTGGCAGGCAGATTCTTAACCACTGCGTCACCATGGAAGCCCTCTATCATTTTTTTTTAGATTCCACACATAAGTGATATCATATGATATTTGTCTTTCTCTGTCTGACTTACTTCACTTAGTATGATAATCTTTAGGTCCATCCATGTTGCTGCAAATGGCATTATTTCATTCTTTTTTATGGCTGAGTAATATTCCATTGTGTGTATATGTATATGTATATATATATATATATATATATATGGCACATTTTCTTTATCCATTCATCTTTGGGAAGCAACTTATATTGCTTCCATTTCTTGGCTATTGTAAACTGTGATGCAATGAACATTTGGGTGCATATATCTTTCAGATTAGTGTTTTTGTTTTCATTGGATAAATATGCAGTAGTGGAGTTGTTGGATTGTATAGTAGTCTATATATATATATATATATATATATGTATATATATATACACACACACATATACTGCATCTTCCTCATCCATTCATCTGTCTTCCATGTCTTACTATTATAAATAGTGCTGCTATAAACAATGGGGTGCATGTATCTTTTCGAATTAGAGTTTTCATCTTTTCCAGTTAAATGCCGAGGAGCAGGATTGCAGGATCATAAGGTATCTCTATTTTTAGTTTTTTAAGAAACTAAAGAGCTTCAAGATGGTGGAGGAGGAAGATGTGGACATCACCTTCCTCCCCACAGAAGCAGCAGAAATACATCTACACGTGGAACAACTCCTACAGAACACCTACTGAACGCTGGCAGAAGACCTCAGACCTCCCAAAAGGCAAGAAACTCCCCATGTACCTGGGTAGGGCAAAAGAAAAAAGAAAAAACATAGACAAAAGGATAGGGACGGGACCTGCCCCTCTGGGAGGGAGCTGTGAAGGAGGAAAGGCTTCCACACACTAGGAAGGCCCTTCACTGGCGGAGACAGGGGGTGTTGGGGCGGGGGAGATTCAGAGCCATGGAGGAGAGCACAGCAACAGGGGCGCGGAGGGCAAAGCAGAGAGATTCCCGCACAGAGGATTGGTGCCAACCGGCACTCACCAGCCCGAGACGCTTGTCTGCTCACCCTCCAGGGCGGGCGGGGGCTGGGAGCTAAGGGTCAGGCTTCGGGGCAGGGAGAGAACTGGGGTGGACGTCGTGAACACTGCCTGAAGGGGGCTAGCGCACCACAGCTAGCCGGGAGGGAGTCCGGGAAAAGGTCTGGAGCTGAAAAAGAGGCAAGAGACCATTCTTTCGGGGTGCGAGAGGACAGGGGATTAAGAGCGCTGCCTAAACGAGCTCCAGAGCCGGGTGCGAGCTGCGGCTATCAGCGCGGACCCCAGAAACAGGCATGGGACACTAAGGCTGCTGCTGCTGCCACCAAGAAGCCTGTGTGCGGGCACAGTTCACTCTCCACACTGCCCCTCCCAGGAGCCTGTGCAGCCCGCCACTGCCAGGGTCCCGTGATCCAGGGACAACTTTCCCGGGAGAACACGCGGCGCGCCTCAGGCTGATGCAACGTCATGCTGGCCTCTGCCGCCGCAGGCTCACCCCGCATCCGTACTCCTCCCTCTCCCCGGCCTGAGTGAGTCAGAGCCCCTGAATCAGCTGCTCCTTTAACCCCGTCCTGTCTGAGTGAAGAACAGACACCCTCAGGCGACCTACATAACGAGGTTCAATCTAAAGCTGAACCCCGGGAGCTGTGTGAACAAGGAAGAGAAAGGGAAATCTCTCCCAGCAGCCTCAGGAGCAGTGGATTAAATCTCCACAATCAACTTGATGTGCCCTGCATCTGTGGAATACCTGAATAGACAATGAATCATCCCAAACTGAGGCGGTGGACTTTGGGAACAACTGTAGACTTGGGGTTTGCTTTCTGTACCTAATTTGTTTCTGGTTTTATGTTTATCTTAGTTTAGTATTTAGAGTTTATTATGATTGGTAGATTTGTTTATTGATTTGGTTGCTCTCTTCCTTCTTTTAAAATATATATACATACATATATATTTTTCCTTTTTCTCTTTTTGTGAGTGTGTATGTGTATGCTTCTTTGTGTGATTTTGTCTGTATAGCTTTGCTTTAAAATTAATGCACAGAAATCTCTTGAATTCCTATATATTAATGATGAAAAATCTGAAAGAGAAATTAAGGAAACACTCCCATTTACCATTGCAACCAAAAGCATAAAATACTTAGGAATAAACCTACCTAAGGAGACAAAAGACCTGTATGCAGAAAAGTATAAGACACTGATGAAAGAAATTAAAGGTGATACAAACAAATGGAGAGATATATCATGTTCTTGGATTGGAAGAATCAACATTGTGAAAATGACTATAATACCCAAAGCAATATACAGATTCAGTGCAATCCCTGTCAAACTACCCATGGCATTTTTCACAGAACTAGAACAAAACATTTCACAATTTGTATGGAAACACAAAAGACACCAAATAGCCAAAGCAATCTTGAGAAAGAAAATTGGAGCTGGAGGAATCGGGCTCCCGGATTTCAGACTATACTACAAATCTACAGTAATCAAGACAATATGGTACTGGCACAAAAACAGAGATATAGATCCATGGAACAGGATAGAAAGCCCAGAGATAAACCCATGCACATATGGTCACCTTATCTTTGACAAAGGAGGAAAGAATATACAATGGAGAAAGAAAGCCTCTTCAATAAGTAGTGCTGGGAAAACTGGACAGCTACATGTAAAAGAATGTAATTAGAACACTCCCTAACACCATACACAAAAATAAACTCAAAATGCATCAAAGACCTAAATGTAAGGCCAGACACTATAAAACTCTTAGAGGAAAGCATAGGCAGAACACTCTATGACATAAATCACAGCAAGATCCTTTTTGACCCACCTCCTAGAGAAATGGAATTAAAAACAAAAATAAACAAATGGAGCCTAATGAAATTTAAAAACTTTTGCACAGCAAAGGAAACTACAGATAAGACAAAAGGACAACCCTCAGAATGGGAGAAAAATATTTGCCAACGAAGCAACTGACAAAGGATTAATCTCCAAAATATACCAGCAGCTCATTCAGCTCAATATCAAAAAAACAAACAACCCGATCCCAAAATGGGCAGAAGACCTAAATAGACATTTCTCCAAAGAAGATATACAGATTTCCAACAAACACATGAAAGGATGTTCAACATCACTAATTATTAGAGAAATGCAAATTAAAACTACAATGAGGTATCACTTCACACCAGTTAGAATGGATATATCAGAAAATCTATAAACAGCAAATGCTGGAGAGGGTGTGGAGAAAAGCAAACCCTCCTGCAGTGCTGGTAGGAATGTAAATTGATACAGCCACTATGGAGAATAGTATGGAGCTTCCTTATAAAACTAAAAATTGAACATCTTCTTTCT
>NW_006793646.1:143774-149368 GCF_000442215.2 Lipotes vexillifer | reverse complement strand
CTTTCCCTCTCTCTCTCTCTCTCAATTGGCTTATGTGATTATGGAGGTTGGCAAGTCCATGATATGCAGAGCCAAGATCACAGGTTGAGTCTGAAGTCCAGCAGCCTGCAATAGAGCCAAGAACTGATGTCCTAGTTCACAGGCCACCAGGCAGGACAATTCTCTCTTACTTGGGGGAGAGCCAGCCTTTTTTCACTCTTCAGGCCTTCAACTAATTGGATAAGGCCCACCCACATTAAGGAGGACAATCTGCTTTACTCAGTCTACCATGTAATTGTTAAGCTCATCCCAAGACACCTCCATAGACACACTCAGAATAATTTTTGACAAAATTTCTGGGAACCCTGTGGCCTAGTCAAGTTGATACATAAAATTAACCATCATAGGAACTAACAAGGGATGGTGCAACACCACTAGAAATGGTGGGGATTTTGATGGGTCAAGGGAGGGAATAGTTTTCACTGGAGCTAGAAAGAACTTGAATCAGAAGAGATGCTGCTTCATATAGTCTGACTACAAAGAAAAGTAACTCTGCCGGAACTATAGTTATGCAAGTAAAGGGGTGGGGGTGGAGATTATAGTAAATAAATATGCGATCCTTTCTCTTCCCACTTAAGCCAGAGGGCAGAAGAGCTTGGGAGATGCTGTTTATGGAGGTCAGCCTCCTGGGACATGGAACAGGGCAGAGATTGGTGAAGGTAAGTGGGGAGATTGAGATTAACCAGCACACGTTAATAATTTAAGCCATTCTTAACTTTGTTAAGTTAATTTATAAAAGCCAGTGTAGGGTAATTAAGCTGCTCAATCAATTGCAATCCTAACTGATACAGAAGGTGACAAATGAGTAATTTTAGTCACTAGAATTTGTTTCCTTGATTGACACACTATTCATATTGGACCATGTGGATGATGGCTTTCAATGTATTGCCCAATTAAGGTACACTATAGTGCAGTTTACCAGAAATATGTGGTTTGCTTATTTACATATTAAATGGTTTCATATGTTTCTCAATAAATTTTCTCACTGGAATAATAAAAAAATAAGGAAGAGAGTTGTAGATGATTTGTGAGAATGGAAAATTAGTACCTCCGTATTTCTGCTAAAGGACTGTTGAACAAATATTCAAAGAACATTGATTTGAAGGGGAGCCAAATTACTAGTCTCCCTTGTTCAGACACTGGGTCTAAAGTTCTAGCTAATTCCTACTTTATGGATTGAGGTGTTTCTAACATCTGAAGAGACAGTTTGGTCTTGTGGTTGGATGACATATGGTCTAGCTATTGCTGGTGCTTTCCTGGCACTGACTAAGGCAGGGACTCAGTTTATTTTTGCAGGAATCTGCACATGGGGCAGTGTCTGGATCTTCCAGGACTCTGGTTGATTCCTGTGGATCTTGGAGTTTGGCTCAGGAAGCAGAAGGCAGCAGCTCTGGTTACACAATGCAAAACTACTGGGGTTTGGGATGCTGGCCAATCTGCTTATGGAGAAGAGAAACTGTTTTCAATGATACTGTCCAGTAGTTTATCTGATGGGTGGGCAAATACACTGAATCAGTCATGATCTCAAAACCCCTATTTGAAAGCAGACATGGCTAAGTGCTTATCTAGCTCTGCTATGACTACAGTTAAATATCTTTAAATGTGTGGGTGTAGCAGTCCAGGCTGCAAATAAGCCAAAGATCTGAATTACCCAGTGAAAATAACAACTTCACTGATCCAAACTTGGCAGCTTTGCACACTGTTGTTAAATAACACTGACTCACAGCAGATGTGGTCATTTCCAAGCGGCCAAAAGGATTGGACGGAGGGACAAGAATCCCACAGTGTGTGATGGTTGCCTAAATTGAATGGCATGGCCCCTTGAGTGCTTGAAACCTTTCTCAAATATACTAAAGTGTGAGGATCAGTGGCATTAGGGACCCATATGCTGAAGAGTCCAGGTTTCTTTAACAGACTATAATATTGGCGTGCGTCTAGATGCTGAGGGCTGGGTGTTCTGCTCAAAATAGTATACCAAGTGGGGGTCCTTACTTTCTACATCCTTTACAATAAAACAGTTGATGGATAGTGTTCTTTGGAGAGGAGTATGGAGATAACCATGAAGTTTTGACTATTTGTAGTTACTACAAATTTTATGGATCATTAGAGATTTTTTTCATGTTGTACTTTTATCATTTTTTTTGAGAGGTTAGCATGAAAATTCATTATTTTTTGCATGGGTATGGAAAACACGATTTTTGTGCTAACTATTCAGAGCTCCTGGCTGACATTATATTGTGTAGACCATTAAGGCATATATGTCTCGTTCCATCTCGACACTCAGCTGACATCTAGAGATAACTGAAAAGCAAATTAATTCTTTTTAGTGCAGAGAGAGCATACATCCATAACATCCAGTTAAATATCTTAAAAATCTTTTTCTCCTAGATTTAGTGGCTGAACATCAATAACTGGGTTGATGATGTTGGCTGAGCAGTAGTTCTGTTCTCATGCTATTGGCTGGTGCTGAAGTCATTTGGAAGGTCATTGGGTATGTATAAGAGGCAAGTGCAGATCTTTTCAGGTTCAGCCTTGGAAGTTACACAGTGTCACTTCTGTCACCTTCTATTGGCCAAAGCAAGTCACAGATTCAAAGGGATCGAAGAAGAGTCTCTCTCTTGATAGGTGTAGTGACAATGTTTGTGGCCATCTTTAATCCTCTAACAGCCTGTCTTTCTCAATATCCTTCACACATGGTCACTGCTACTGAATCTGTCTCCTCTCTCACTCCCAACTCTGCTCAGACCTGCCCCACTCCAGTTCTGTCTCTCAAATAATTTCTCTCATCTCCCCCCCTGCTTCCTTTCCAATCCACACCTTCCATCCCTCGTTTTTCTCTGTCCTTTCCAGGTTGAACCCAGCTAGACTTTTTTTTTTTTTTCCTTGCGTTATGCGGGCCTCTCACTGTTGTGGCCTCTCCCATTTGCGGAGCACAGGCTCCGGACGCGCAGGCTCAGTGGCCATGGCTCACGGGCCCAGCCGCTCCGCGGCATGTGGGATCTTCCCGAAACGGGGCACGAACCCGCGTCTCCTGCATCGGCAGGCGGACTCTCAAGCACTGCGCCACCAGGGAAGCCCCCAGCTAGACTTTTTAGTTTATTCAGTATTTCTCCCTTACTCATTACCTTGATTTTCATAATAAATTGTTAACTTTTTTAAGATTGTTAGTAACATAATGCTTCTTTTTAAAAAAAAATTATTTGGGGTATAGTTGATTTACAGTGTTTTTTAAATTAATTTTTATTGGAGTATAGTTGATTTACAATGTTGTGTTAGTTTCTGCTGCACAACAAAGTGAATCAGTTATACATATACATGTATCCACGCTTTTTTAGATTCTTTTCCCATATAGGTCATTACAGAGTATTGAGTAGAGTTCCCTGTGCTATACAGTAGGTTCTTATTAGCTATCTATTATATGTAGTAGTGTGTTTATATCAATCCCCATCTCCCAATTTATTCCTTCTCTCCCCCTTTCCCCCCTGGCAACCATAAGTTTGTTTTCTACATCTGTAATTCTATTTCTGTTTTGTAAATAAGTTCATTTGTACCATTTTTTTTTTTTCCACATATAAGAGATATCATGATATTTGTCACAATGCTTCTTAATGGGAGCAAACAGACTGGAGAGTGGGTGTAATTGTTAATTTTATTCCTGTTGTCTCTATGTTTAGGTGATGCACCGCACTATGGAAACTAATTTTGGTTTTCACAGCACATGACACCAGTTGATTTTTAGAAATGTGATCCAAGGGGAGGGCTAGCAGAGAAGGTGACTGACTCAGGACTGTGTCCTGGAGATTGCCTGCAGTACATCACGCCTCAGGATTGATGGGAATGGTGCTTACTGGGTACCACATTACTTTGAAGAGCAATGGTGCTGGTCCAAGGACAATCTTAAAGAGTTTAATTTGTGACTTGAGCCTTCTTAGGAGCATATTCCTTGCAGAAGTTAGTTTCTGAAGATGATGAAACTTTACACAAATGTATCTTTCATCAGGTCTATCCCTAATTTTGTCTCCAGAACAAGAGTGCTAATTGAGGCCATATAGTTATATATCTAAATATTAAAAAATATAACTCAAGTGAGAATCTGTTAAATAAAATTTGTACTGTCCTCTTTCCTTGGCAAATCTATCTTTATGTTGACTTGGGAGGCCAGGTGCAAATTTATGATTCTCAGACTTCTCAGAATTCTGTGCTAAAACGTGGTATCCTGGGGAGAGCTGACCCCAACTTCTCTTTCCTCCCCCGTGACTAGCACTCCCTTGTGCTGAGAGGAGCCTCACTAGGCGTGTGTGGACAATCCAGGCTGCACTTCAAAGCTGTGTCCATAGTCCCTAAATACAGCAGCCCCTCAGCCCCTCCTCTGGCCTGGGAAGAGCAAAAGTCCAGTGCCATCTGCTTGTAGGAGACACTTCTGGTGAAGAGTTCCACTGTGGCCTTGGAAGCAGGCTCAGTGATGTCTGGGTGGGGAATTCCAGGGTCCCAGGTATGCAGAGCCTGGTCTATAAGGGGAGGTGAAAGTTCCACATGAGCAAGTTTACCTCCATAAGCTCTTTGCCTTGGAAGGAGCATGGCAAGAAGGGGGGCTAGAGTGAGCCCTCTAGAACACAGGGCTCAGGGCTGGGACCTCACCCAGGTCAAGGACAATGATGCCTTAAGCTATGGTGTGAAAATATTCAACCTATTTTTATTTTTATTTTATTATTATTTTTTTGTGGTATGCGGGCCTCTCACTGTTGTGGCCTCTCCTGTTGCGGAACACAGGCTCCGGATGTGCAGGCTCAGTGGCCGTGGCTCACGGGCCCAGCCGCTCTGCGGCATGTGGGATCTTCCCAGACCGGGGCATGAACCCGCGTCCCCTGCATCGGCAGGCGGACTCTCAACCACTGCGCCACCAGGGAAGCCCTCAACCTATTTTTTTTTTTAACTCGAGTATCGCAGCCAAAGTCTTACCTTGGACTTTTCTTCACACTGCAGAGGTCCACAAGAGGGTGAGGCTGTATTCGGATTAGAGTGCGAATGGGTGGAAAGTGCTGTGGTTAGTGGAAGAATGAATGGGGCTGAGACTGGCTGTGGACTTCTGCCAGGAGGGAATTAGGGGGCTGGCTGAGTCAGTATCGGGGGCTGGACCAGGTCATGTGATCTTGATAGCATATGGCTCTCATCCAGGGAGGCTACATTAGGGTAGATGGCTACATTGGGACTTTAAGGATTCAGATTATTGGAATGGTGGGTATTATAGAATACTTACGTGTAAGCTATACATAAGAAATCCAAAACAGTGAAGGAGTTTTAAAAGCATTACAAACAGTTTTTTTCTGCCCAGAGATTAAATGAAGGAGAAAGTTTTGTACTGGATGTCCTGAACCATCCTTCCTTCTTGATCTGATTTAGTTTCCTTGGAAGTGCTTTCTGTGCATGGGTAATTATTTATATCTGGCACTTTCTGAGTCATCAGTTAGTGCAGGTTTGCCTCATGAGATACATGTTTTAAACCAATGTTCGGAACATTTACAAGTCATTTTCTGTGATTATATCGTGGTGAGAAT
>NW_006793646.1:122923-143764 GCF_000442215.2 Lipotes vexillifer | reverse complement strand
CTGCTGATGACTGGTGTCTGTTCTCTAGGAAAAGTTGGTGTCGGTTCTGTCTTGTTATATTGATGCTTACTTTTTGGAGAGTATCTCTAGTGCCAGGAAATGTCTGGAACACCCTGACCCATATGGGGATTTCAAACTCTGATGGGTTCATGTTATAATGAATGCCTGCCAGGCCAGATATCTATGGAGAAAGAGAAGGGTCAGGTGTTTGGACCTCTGGGGTTAACTGCCACTCAATCTTTTCCTAAAGTCAGAGATCTCTTTTGACTACTGATAACACTGATAACCCTCTCAATGCCATTTTGGACTAAAATACAAGTTCAGATTAAGTGAGCCATCCTGAAGTTTGCAATAGCATATGACGTGGGTGGTTGGTCTTCTGAACTGAGCTTGGGTTATTGCCTTACTTCTGGGATGCATTGTGCAGTTAAATAAAACCTGAGCTTCTGCAACTCAAACAGGTCTCTGTTTTTAACTAAATTATTTTAAGATTCCCAGGTACCACTGAGGTCCTGCTTGTGCATTCTGGGTCATCAGAATTAGTTTATTTATTTATTTATTTATTTCCTTTGGGGAAATTTACTGTAGCGCTGGAATAGGGATGGTAATGCAGAATATGTGTTCATGTGATTATGTACACATGTGTGGACATGCATATGTGCCATTTAGTTGCTCCTGGGATCAATCAGGGAAATTCAGGGTGAGGTTGAAGGAGGGACTATCTCTTAGGCTTCCAGAATATTGGGAAATATAGAGTCTTTCATTTATTTATTCATTTATTAAAAAAATCTTTATTGGAGTATAATTGCTTCACAATACTGTGTTGTACAACAAAATGTACTTTCTGTTGTACAACAAAATGAATCAGCCATATGCATACATATATCCCCATATCCCCTCCCTCTTGCGTCTACCTCCCACCCTCCCTATCCCACCCCTCTAGGTGGTCGCAAAGCACCGAGCTGATCTCCCTGTGCTATGCGGCTGCTTCCCACTAGCTATCTATTTTACATTCGGTAGTGTATACATGTCGAGTCTTTTAACATGAAAGAGAACGAGTTGCACAAATCAGCTCGAATTTAATTTCCTGGGGAAATTAAAACTCAACAGAAGAATCAGAACATATTCCTTCTCTTAGTTCTCTACCTTTTTTCACCTTAGTTGAATGTAAAAGGGTAGACAAGAGAAAATTAATTTTTTATTTTGCAATTTACAGCTCTGAAATAATCAAGGTTATAATAAGTAGTCATATATTTGTTGTTATCAAGAATGACAAGATTTTTCTGATTGAAAATATCTCCCAGTTGGCAAGAAATAGGGCTGGAAGTTTGTACTATTTGTGTCACTTCATGTGGTTATGAAGCAGATTTCAGGAAGCTCTGTTAATATCAGAAATGTCATCTGAGAAAAATGTACCCATTATGATCTCTTAGAATGGATTACATTTTTTTTTTCAGATTGAGTGGAATGAAACATAGCACAAGTAAATTTTATAAAGATTCCAAGGAGAAATCCAGGATGGAGAGGAGGCAGGTCAGGGTGAGTACTTTCCGGGGAGGGCTTTGAGTTACCAGGGGCTAGCCTGTGTGTGCTAGGGACATGGAGCGAGCAAGGTTAGAAGTATTGCAAAGAAAATCGAGAAAGGATAGAAGAAAAGTTTGACTTTACAATTTTTCCCAGAGTAAATCTTGAACATTTAATATATTTAATGTATTTCATAAGTGGTTGTTGGTGCTTTCTGTATGCCAATGATTCCAAGTTATTTACAAATATTAACTGTTTTAAACCTCAAACTATGAGGTGGATAGTATTAGTATTATCCTTATCATACAGGTTAGGAAACTGAGGAAAGGGGAAGTTGTTTTCCCAGATGTTACAAGTAGCCATGACTTAAATCTGAGTGCTCTGCCTTTTTTTTTTCTTTTGTAGTTAATTAATTAATTAACTAATTAATTTATTATGTTTTTGGCTGCGTTAGGTCTTAGTTGTGGCATGTGGGATCTTTTGTTGGGGCGTGCGGGCTTCTCTCTAGTTGCGGCATGCGGGTTTTCGCTCTCTAGCTGTGGTGCGTGTGCTCCAGGGCACGTGTGTTCCAGGGCACGTGGGCTCTGTAGTTTGCAGCCTGCAGGCTCTCTCCTTGAGGCACATGAGCTCAGTAGTTGTGGTGCACGGGCTTAGTTGCCCTGTGGCATCTTAGTTCCCCGATCAGGGATCGAACCCGTGTCCCCACCAGGGAAGTCCTGAGTGTACTCTGTCTCTGAGTCAGCAGTCTCACCACTACACATCCTGCCTGCCATGCATGTACAATACAAAATTGTAATGAATGTCAGGATTCAGATAAAAGCACAATTGTGCTTACTCCTTTACCTTAATTTTTCTTTAAGAAGATCTGATAATGATGATGATGTATCTTGATGGTTTTCCATCTGTCTGCTCCCATTCTTACTGTTATTAAATCACCATCTTCACATGCTAGGATGGCATCCTTCTCTAGTTCATTTGTTCCTTCCTTCCTCCCTTCTTTCCTTCCTCTTCCCTTCCTTCCTTCCTTCCTTCACTCATTCATTCCTGTGCAGGGCATGACATGCTACTCTCTTTTTATTTTCTAATATTTGAAGGTGAATGGTCTTGTGGACTATTTCACAGTGCTTGAGTTTACAAAAGTTGAGTATTTCTAGGCAAGATAAACCAGAAAGTATCATTTAGTAAAGATTTATTGAGCACTTACCACATGTTAGGCATCATGGTAAGTACATTACAAAGATTTGCTCATTTAATACTTACCACAAACCTACAAAGTAGCCACTATTATTGCCTTTATTTTGTAAATGAGAAAGCTGAGGATTAAAGAAGTAAAAACAAAAGAT
This sequence comes from Lipotes vexillifer, assembly GCF_000442215.2. Taxonomy (NCBI): domain Eukaryota; kingdom Metazoa; phylum Chordata; class Mammalia; order Artiodactyla; family Lipotidae; genus Lipotes; species Lipotes vexillifer. Next base: position 140,897 of record NW_006793646.1, on the reverse strand, counting down.
GAAAAAACAACAAAAACACCTAGAAAGTACAAAGCCCAGATTTAAATCAGCACTCAGACTGTCTGCATTAGAATCCCAGATTTGGCTCCATTACTATAGATGCAATGAGTTAGCATGTAAAAAAGACATAAACATCAACTAGAACAAAACCAAGTACTTAATAAAGGATATCTATTAGTTTCTTTTCAGTTTGTTTTCAACTTTTATGTCTTTTTTCATTTACTTTATTGAACTTTTAAAAAAGTGAAGTCTACATAAAGAAAGGGCATATATTCTAAAGTGTAGAACTCATTGAATTTTTACCAATTGAACACTCCCATGTAATCACAGAATATGGTCAGTACCCAGAGACCCCTTTTGCCCCCTTCCAGGCACTATCCCCTCAGTTCCCAGGAATCTCGACTTATATGAGCATCAATTTGCTTTCACCTGATTTTGTTCCTTATATAAATGGAAGCATATAGTTTTATTTGTTTCTGTCAGGCTTCTTTCACTCAAATTACGTTTGTGAGATTCACCCATATTATTGCATGTAGTTAAGTGTGTGTCTTATTGTATTACATTGTGGAAATATACCACAATTTTTTACCCATCCTACTGTTAAAAGGCATTTGGTTAGTTTCCAGTTTGGGGTGCTTGTGAATAGTGCTGTCTTAAATGTTAGCTGAGCATACTATGAGCAAATGTTAGCTATTTTTATTAAACATTATGTACAGTAAAGACAGTGCAGCATAATGGTTTAGTCAGGAGGAAGCCAAGAAGAAGAGCCTAAGTTATTAGCATGTATTATAAACTAATGTCAAGAGTGAGAAAATTTGGCGAAACAGAAATAATAGGGCAAAATAATCAGAACTCAGTAGAGCTAGCCATAGTTCTCTGGTTCATCCCATGTTGTGTGAAACTTACCTTCAAAATATAAGATGCGCTCTATAACTCATGGAAAAAGAAAAGGACCAATGGACACTAGACCATGGGAGTATTCTGTTACAGTTTCCAGGAAGACAAGAGTGTGTGATGGTGGCTCTGAGCTGAGGGCCAGGTACTACCCTGGAAGACATAACGTGGTCATTTAGGAGAAGTGCTGATTTCTCAGGGGGCACATCTGAGTTAGGATGAAGAGTTTGCCAAGACTCATTAACTCACTCCCTATGTAACAAAGAGTTGAGTGGGGAACAGGACAAGTCATTTTAAATAAGAGCAGTTGGTAAGAAGTGTGTGATTATGGTTCCAAATAACCACAGTTGGATACAGTCAGTATGTATCTCACATGGAAACAAACAACATGGTAGGAAGTAAGGTGCAGTGTGCATTTGGTGATTTTAAAGTCTGGGTGGCAAACTGCTTGTGGGGCATTAATAAATATTTCCAGCTGAAGGTTACAGCTTGGAAGAGAAAGAGGATATGGAGAGAGAATAGCTGGAGATATAGAAAATGTCAAGATATAGGATTTGAATTTTAGAGTCATCAGGTTCTGGCAAAAGACAGTGTTGAAATGATAAATATTGGGGAAAATACAAAGGTCAGGTTTGTTGACCTGATCAAATTAGCTTTACATTCATTTTAAGTTACAGTTACAATTGTCAAGCTAAATAGTGTGTCTTCTTCCACAAACAACTCACAGAAATAAATACCATTGTGAAGGAGGATCCCCATCTTCCACAAGAAAATGACAGAGAAATGGGGCTAATTTGTGAAAATCAAAGCATTGAAGATGGACATTTCATCTTTAGGAAGGTAGATGAGGCAATGGGAATGTGTCAGAGAAATTTAGCCTTGAAATATATCTTAGGGATTGTCTGATCCAACCCTTGCAGTTTATAGATGAATAAAATGGTAACTTGTAGACACTGAGTTAGGCTCTTGAATCAAGCTGTCTGGGTTCAAGTTGCAGCTATCAGACTTACTCTGCCCAAGTTCTCAGGTGTAAAATGAGGTGATAATTGTATCTATCTCAGATTGTTTTGAAGATTAATGGCATAACCTATGTAATGCTTAATGAGTGTCTGCCATAGAGTTAGTTATTGGTTTTGAGAGACTGGCTTACAGTTCCACAGAAAGTTAGCACTAATGTTGCATCTGGATCCCAAGTCCAGCTGGTTCAAAAACTTCCAATTTAGTGTTGGCCAGCCATATCACACTATATCTTGCTGGAATTTCAGAAACACTTTTACTTTGCTCTGAATTCAGAACCAGGTTTAGGATAGATACAAGAGTCAGGCAAATGATACTAAAATAATCAAGATTTTTACTCATAAAAGTTGGATTGAAAGTTATGACTTAGATGTGGGACAACAATCAAATCCCTGCCCTATTCTCTTGCCCATTCGCGTGCCCCAGTCTAAACTTTGGTAGAACAAATCCAAAGGAAAGTCAACTAAGACTGCCACCTTGCTGGGGTAGGGGAAGGAGTATGAGAGAGAGGGGGAGAAAGAGAAGAAAGATCCCAAATCCTTCTTGTGTAAGAAGTTTTGCAATGTTAGTTCTATTCAGTCAATATAGACCAATAATTGTCATCCACTAACTAGAGGATGTAGTCAACATTCAGATGTCGATTACTTAGTAAGCCTCTTTGGGAGATGACCAAGAGTTAGTCAGGAAAAGAAGGGGAGAAAGGACATTCTGGCTTATTCTGTTTGAAAAAGCCATTCTTGGAGATCAAGACAATGAAGTGAGGGCAGACTCTGGGAGGAAGAATGCCAGTAGCCAAGACTAGGGCACCAATGTTCTTCTCCAGCTTCTTCCAATATTGAAACCTCAGTTCAAGATTTAAAAATTAACACAAAGAATTTGCTGATGATATGGAAATGAAGGGATCATAATGTATTCATTTATTCAACAATTATGGAACAACTGTGTTTTTAGATGCAAGGTAGATTGTATCGCTATTTTTAAAGCCCTGTAGTGACTTGCAATAGCAGTAGAACAAAATCCAAATTCCTAACCATGGCTTTCAAGGTTTTACCTGATCTGTCCTCTGACTACCTCTGTCTCTGTCTCTTTTTATTTTTTTCCTGGCTGCAGAGAGCAGCATGTGGGATTTTAGTTCCCCGACCAGGGATGGAACCCATGGCCCCTGCAGCGGAAGCATGGAGTCTTAACCACTGGACCACCAGGGGAGTCCCCTCTCTTTCTTTCTTACTTGCTAAGATCCACCCACTTAGGCCTCTTTCTGCTCCTTGGGCGTGCTCCTGCTATAAGGTCTGTAAGGTCTGTGTCCATAGCTTCTTCTTTTTTGAAAAAATTATTTCAGATGATTTTCCCCCCAGATTTATTGAGATATTACTGACAGAAAACATACATAAGTTTAAGATATACAATATGATGACTTGATACATGCATGTATTGTAAAAGGATGACAAGGATAAAGTTAGCTAACACTTCCATCCTTTCATATAATTACCATATTTTTATGTGTGGTGGTAACATTTAAGATACTCTTCTTAACAACTTGCAAGTGTATAATACAGTATTGTTACTTATAGTCATCATGTTGTACATTACATGCCCAGAACTTCTTCATCTTATAGCTGGAAGTTTGTATCCTTTGATCAACATCTCGCATTTTCTCCACTTCAGGACCTAGCAACTACCATTTTACTCTGTTTCTTTGCGTTCACTTTTTTAGATTCCTCATATAAGTGAGAACATATAGTATTTGTCTTTATCTGTCTGCCTTCTTTCACTTAGCATAATGCCCCCAAGCTTCATCTATGTTGCTGCAAGAAGCAGAATTTCCTTCTTTTTATGGCTGAATAATATTCCATTGTATGTAAATGTGCCACATTTTCTTTAACCATTTATCTCTTGGTGGACACTGAGGTTGTTTCCACATCTTTGCCATTGTAAATGATGCTGCAGTGAACATGGGGGTGCAGATATCTCTTTGAGATAGTGATTTCATTTCTTTGAATAAATATTCAGAAGTAGAATTGCTGGATTTTATGGTAGTTCTATTTTTAATTTTTTGAGCAACCTCCGTACTGTTTTCCACACAGATTGCACCAATTTATATTCCCACCAGCAGTACACAAAAGTTGTCTTTTCTCCACAGCCTTGCCAACACTTGTCTCTTGTTTATTGATAATAGCCATTCTAACAGGTATGAGGTGATATCTCATTGTGGTTTGGGTTTGCATTTCTCAGACCAGATCTTCTTGATGTTTTTTCACACCATTTGGACTGCAGCTCGAATATCATCACCCAGAGAGTTTTGGTTTCACCACCCTATCTATAGTACCCTTTCGATCACACTATACTGGCCTGTTTTATATATTTTGTGGACACCAATTAACAATTGAAATTATCTTGTTCATTTATTTGTTTACTTGCTCATTGTCAGGCTTCTTCCTACTAAAATAAAGACTTCCAGAGAACAGAAATCTTATTTGTGTCATTCACTGGTGATCTTTGGAAACAAAAATACTTGCTGGCATACAGTGGGCACTTGAAAAGTATTTTTAAAAAATAAATTTATTTATTTTTTGGCTGTATTGAGTCTTCATTGCTGTGTGTGGGCTTTCTCTAGTTGCCAGAGTGGGGACTTTTCTTCTCTTTGTTGTGGAGCACAGGCTCTAAGCACGCAGGCTGCAGTAGTTGTGGCACGTGGGCTCAGTAGTTGTGGCTTGCAGGCTCAGTAGTTGTGGTGCATGGGCTTAGTTGCTCCATGGCATGTGGGATCTTCCTGGACCAGGGCTTGAACCCGTGTCCCCTGCATTGGCAGACAGATTCTTAACCACTGCACCACCAGGGAAGTCCCTTGAAAAGTATTTTAAAATGCATGATTCAATGAGTAAATAAATGGATGAATGAATACAATGTATAAGCACTGGGGGCTTCGAGGTTAAGAGTTTGCTTCAAGAACTCAGTCTAGGTCACTAGTTTCAGAGAAATGTGCTAAGTGTTAATAGAGGCAGATGTAAAATGCTGGAGAAAAACAGAAAAAGGGGACAGGAAGGCTTCAGAGAAAATGTGATTACTAAGTAGATTCTCTTTGGGGATGACGGAGAGTTGGCCAGAGAAGAACGGGAGGAAGGACATTCTACGTAGAAGTAACAGTATGTGAATAGCCTGTTCTTGGAAATCAAAACAATCAAGGGAATGCAACTCCAGGCACTCAGAAATGTCATTCTGGTTTTTCGTGAAACAAATTTCAAATACAACTAATACAAAAAAGTGGGTAATTCCATAGCAGGGATCCTAGTACACAGACACGTGGTTTAAGAGGAATTAGAAGAATCTTTCGAAACAATAACTATAAATCTCAAACAAGAAAGGAGGCACATCTAAGAGGCTCTTGGATATATTTACATTTTAATAGAAAAATGAAAGGATGTAGACACTTCTCCACACTCTTGGAGAAGTGGAATGAGGGAGATGAACCTCAGGAATTGTGTGAGGTCAGAAGAAGCTGTGGCTTAGAAAAATTCTAACAGCCCCAAAGGACTTTCAGACCCTCAGTAAGAAAAAGAAATATAAACCAACAAGGTAGAGGCCATCCCTCCACTCATGGAAGTTAGCATAATATAACTGTTGACAGAAAGAAGGCAAACCTTTCAGACTGGAAATATTATAAGCAGCAGCAAGCACAGGGAATAAAGATCAAGATGGATGAATGTCATTTTACATAAATTTATGCTTCCAAACTAAAAACACATTTAAATTAATTGAAATAATTGAAAGTTTTGATAATGGAGAGATTTATCAATTTCCCTGAAATATGGAGAATGAGCAAAGGAAGTATCAGAACAAATAATGGCAAGTACAGAAGAAAAATATTGTTGCCCTATCCAGTAATGACAGATATAGGATATTGTAGCTAATTCTGGTTTAAGAGGACACACAAATTACTTTCACTCTCCAAAAAGTACCCCTTTGGGTTAAAGTCACTGTGTCTAAATCCAAACATTTCCTGGCTTGGCTTTTTTTGGTGAAGATTTGGGTTTTTTTTTTTTTTTTTTTAATATATTTTTCTATTAAATTTCCCTAGACCTCAGATATTGCACCAAAATGTGTCCTCTGGCTGAACTGTGCAATGTAGAAAATCTCTCAGAACCAGAATACTTTGGTTTGGACATTGATCCCTTAATGAATACTAAGGAGTTATTGTGGAATATTGAGTTTTTAGGGTCTATTTTCAACTATATGGGAAAGCTATCCTTTAGCTCACAAAGACCTGCTTTCCCACTCCTAATTGTTTAACAGGAAATATATGTTCTGAATGTCTCTGGTACACATGTACATTTATGACACATAACTGGATTTTTTGAGGTCTTTAGAGGGTAAAATGATTAAAGCATCCCTGGGGAAATATGAAGAACTCTTTGAGTCACAAAATTACCCCCAAATAGAGCATGTTCAAAGGGACTTTTTGTCTGCATAGTGAATAAAATTATTTATTTTTTTCATGCAAACTACATACACTTTTACAACTTAGAATTTAGCAACTCATCCAAACCACCGAACGTTAGGAAGTATCCTTGCCCAGTTTCTTAGAACTTTCACTGTTCCCTTTTCTTCTGAAGGCTGTTGTTATGAACATATATGTCAAAAGTGATTTATGCGCTTCAGGATAAGTCTTGGTCCATGTTGTTATTCAAAATCTTCCTGTGCTGATTCAAGACCACATCAAAAACAAATTTATGAGTTGATGTGGTCGAGCTCTGAAAAACTGACCTTAAGGTTTTAGACTGTTTCAGATACTTGCCGTACTGAGGTCCAAACCTCTTTCTGTTCAAATGGTTTTAAATTTTAATTTTACACTGCGTGAAGACTGTACGTACAAAGGCGTTTATCACTGGCACTCATTAAATTTAAAATTATAAACTAGGAGGAAGCATATTTTTTTTGCCCTGCAGACAACAGATAATAATTTAGCTATACTAATTATGTTCCAGATAATTGATGTAATTTTTATGTCTCAAAGAAGAATTTTTCCAGTCAGTATCCTTTTAAGTTGTATTTTCTTTCTTTCTTTCTTTTTTTTAATTATCTATTTATTTTTGGCTGTGTTGGGTTTTCGTGGCTGCACGCTGCCTTTCTCTAGTTGCTGCTAGCGGGGGCTACTCTTGGTTGCAGTGCGCGGGCTTCTCGTTGCGGTGGCTTCTCTAGTTGCGGAGCATGGGCTCTAGGCGCACGGGCTTCAGGAGTTGTGGCTCACGGGCTTAGTTGCTCTGCGACATGTGGGATCTTCCCGGATGAGGACTCGAACCCGTGTCCCCTGCATTGGCAGGCGGATTCTTAACTGCTGCGCCACCAGGGAAGTCCTAAGCTGTATTTTCTAAATACATACATTCCCAAGCTATAATAACATGCACTCAAGAGGTGCTGAAAACTAAGTTTTTCTGTTAAGTCCAAGGACTACTAAAGAAGAGTCTATACATAATGGGAAGAATTGGTGAACATTCTTTCACCTTTTCCTGTCAACATTAAGGTGAGAAGGGAAGACTTTTTAAGAGGCTATCTGAGAGGCCCAATAATATATTGAGGCTACCCTAGAAATACTATCAGTAAATATTACCAAGCGTGTTGAAATGTTCAAAGAAGATTATATGGGTGAAAATATGAAATAGAGTTGAACGGTATTGAGGTTGGTTAAAAGTCAATACAGGGACTTCCCTGGTGGTGCAGTGGTTAAGAATCCACCTTCTAATGCAGGGGACATGGGTTCGAGCCCTGTGTTCGGGAAGATCCCACATGCCGCGGAGCAACTAAACCCGTGTGCCACAACTACTGAGCCTGCAACCTAGAGCCCGCAAATTGCCACTACTGAGCCCACGTGCTGCAGCTACTGAAGCCCGCACATCTAGAACCCAGGCCCCACAGCAAGAAAAGCCACTGCAATGAAAATCCCGTGCACCGCAAGGAAGAGTAGCCCCCACTCGCTGCCACTAGAGAAACCTTGCACACAGCAACGAAGACACAACACAGCTAAAAACAAAACAAAACAAAAGTCAGTATGAATGTAAGAGTTATGATATGGAAAAATATATTTATAATCTCTATAATGGTTATCTAAGACCAGTCTCTTGATGTAGGGTAGATTGTGTTGTTACTCAAAAGAAAAAGTTTACTTGTGATATAGAATAAGGGCAAAAATCACACTTTCATCCCGCTCTCCCTCCTTCTCTCTTTTTCTCTCTTCCTCTCTTCCCTCCTCTCCTTTGAACACTTACTGTGTGCTCCCACTCTGGTAAGTACTGGTATTACTTTAATTAGCAAGACAGGGAGTCTCCCTGCTCTTATGGAGACTGCCAATATAGATATAAAAATGGGGGCACAGAGGGAGATGTCCCTGAATTCTGGGTCTTTGTAGGTTCTCCAAGGCTGATTTCCTCTCTTTGCTGTTTCTTTAAATGCTCTCTTTCTAGTGGAGCTTCTCTATTAGTATGACTATAAATAGGCTCAAGACTTTCAAGTGTTAAAAACAAAATAAATTCAAAATGGATTAAAGACCTAAATGTAAGGCCAGAAACTATCAAACTCTTAGAGGAAAACATAGGCCAAACACTCTATGACATAAATCACAGCAAGATCCTTTTTGACCCACCTCCTAGAGAAATGGAAATAAAAACAAAAATAAACAAATGGGACCTAATGAAACTTAAAAGCTTTTGCACAGCAAAGGAAGCCATAAACAAGACCAAAAGACAACCCTCAGAATGGGAGAAAATATTTGCAAATGAAGCAACTGACAAAGGATCAATGGCCAAAATTTAAAAGCAGCTCACACAGCTCAATATCAAAAAAACAAACAACCCAATCCAAAAATGCACAGAAGACCTAAATAGACATTTCTCCAAAGAAGATATACAGATTGCCAACAAACACATGAAAAAATGCTCAACATCATTAATCATTAGAGAAATGCAAATCAAAACTACAATGAGATATCATCTCACACCAGTCAGGATGGCCATCATCAAAAAATCTAGAAACAATAAATATTGGAGAGGGTGTGGAGAAAAGGGAACACTCTTGCACTGCTGGTGGGAATGTAAATTGATCCAGCCACTATGGAGAACAGTATGGAGGGTCCTTAAAAAACTACAAATAGAACTACCATATGACCCAGCAATCCCGCTATTGGGCATATACCCTAAGAAAACCATAATTCAAAAAGAGTCATGTACCAAAATGTTCATTGCAGCTCTATTTACAATAGCCAGGACATGGAAACAACTTAAGTGTCCATCAACCAATGAGTGGATAAAGAAGATGTGGCACATATATACAATGGGATATTACTCAGCCATAAAAAGAAATGAAATAGTTATTTGTAGTGAGGTGGATGGACCTAGAGTCTGTCATACAGAGTGAAGTAAGTCAGAAACAGAAAAACAAATACCGTATGCTAACACATATGTATGGAATTTCAGAAAAAAAAAAAAAGGTCATGAAGAACCTAGGGACAAGACGGGAATAAAGACACAGACCTACTAGATAATGGACCTGAGGATATGGGGAGGAGGAAGGGTAAGCTGTGACAAAGTGAGAGAGTGGCATGGACATATGTACACTACCAAATGTAAAATAGATAGCTAGTGGGAAGCAGCTGCATAGCACAGGGAGATCAGCTCGGTGCTCTGTGACCACCTAGAGGGGTGGGTAGGGAGGGTGGGAGGGAGGGAGACACAAGAGGGAAGAGATATGGGAACATATATATTATAACTGATTCACTTTGTTATAAAGCAGAAACTAACACACCATTGTAAAGCAATTATGCTCCAATAAAGATGTTTAAAAAAAATTGTCCTAAATTTTCAAGTTCCTTTCCATTTTTCTTTCCTTTCTTCCTCTTCTTTTTATCTTTTACTTTTATTTATTTATTTTAAGAAGTGAAAAGGGGTGACAGAGAGCTTAGACAAACAGATGGGTTTGCTCTACAATCCCTATCTGAAAGGACAAAAGCCATTCTGAATTGAAAGCATCTCAGAGATAGAACTTTGGCTGGAATCCCTTGGCAGTAGAGGGAAGATAAGGAGGAGACAGTGGAAGCAGGACAGCAAGAGGTCTTATATGCTCACTTAGTTCTCACTCCATAGGTCACTCCACCATCATCAGGGTCTGTGTTGCTCCATATCATGTCAGCAACATCACATTATTGTGAAAATAAGCCCATAGACTCAACATTTACTTAAAAATCTGCACACAAGGAGAAATGAGGAGGATTGACTGCCAGCTGGAGGCCAGGGACCATTTTACTTTAGTTCTCTTTTATACACGGATAAAACCCAAGATCCTTCTCATCTTTCTGGGCATTGTTTTTGCTCCAAAGGTGAGGGAGGCCCTGGTAGTCACAAAGAAATGAACTTATAAACTTCTATTATACATTTGAAAAGAGATTCAAGTATATATTTTGAAAAAAGTGTGGAGCAAATGTAATGGAGGTCAAACATATATATGAAGAGATCCAAATTTATATTTTGGAAAGAAAAGGAGTTGTAGTAAACAATGCAAAATACATCTATGGAAAGATTTTCAGGTCTATTTAAAAACCAAAACAAAAAACAGAGCCACCATATTTGTTCCAGAGAACAAGGAGAATTATGACATTTAGGGAGTGAAACATGTAAGATATTGTCTGTAGGTTGAGTTAACTTTTGAACACATAAAATCAGTTTCTGTTGATTGTGATGGGGAGGGCTGATTTTCCTCATCAGAAGAGATGGCATGAACATGGACCATAAAGAAAGATATAGCAAGCTTTATAACAGTATTACAAACTATTTTTTTTTATGGCAACACAAGGACAAGAGAGAATTTTAACTCAGGGGATCAGGAGATACTTCACGGAAAAGATGTAAATGTGTGCACCTTGAGGAAGAAGCCACATTTCTAAAGGTGGGGATGGGAGAAGACAATAATGTGGGGTGATTCTAGCCACTCTGAGGGAATGTGCATAGTCATTTGTGTATTCAGCAAATTTATTTTGAGCCTCAGGGTTGCACTTGGTTTATTGAGAGCATTATGTGATTGGAACTTAGGAAGTGTATAAGGAGTATAAGGAGAGTTAAGGTGGGAAAAGATAGGTTGGGGCTTGGAGATACGGAATATGGCTTACTTTTTAAGCAATTTTATATAACTTTGGTCAATACTTTTGGATCTTATTTAAAATAAGAAGTGTTGTAAAAGCAGGGGTGAGAGTTGAGATGTTCACTCTATAGCTTGATAGCTTGCTTTTCTGAGGCACTTTAAAAAATAGCTCGTGTTGGTCAAATGTTCTCACCTCTAGAGGAAACTGAACACCTCTAGAGGTGTTCTGCCACCCCCCATCCATCTCTAAGGAAAAAGGTGTGAGATTCAGGACATGGGACAAGTCACATAATTGGGCTTGGGGGATGAAGAAGAAAATAGAAATAAAGGAATGAACGTTTACCTTCATTATGGAGTTTTCTTTTAATTTTGATCTCTATCACTTTCTCCTGCTTCCAAATTGGATCATTTCCCTTTTTGTTTTACATGGCCTCTTTTAGAGATTTTTTATTTTCATGTAAGATGTCTGTCTTTGGAGCACCTTCCACTTCAGAGGAATCCTGGGCCTTAGAAAGCCAAGGAGCAAACATTCTGGAGTCCAGGGTAGAAAAAGGAGGAGGATGCATTGGTATACACACATACCTTGTTTTATTGCACTTAGCAAATAATTGTGTTTTTCACAGATTGAAGGTTCCTGGCAACCCTGCACTGAGCAAGTCTATTGATACCATTTTTTCCAACAGCATTTTCTCATTTCATGTCTCTGTATCACATTTTGGTAATTCTTGAAATATTTCAAACTTTTTCATTATTATTATATTTATTATGGTGATCTGTGATCATTGATGTTCCTGTTGTCATTGTTCTGGGACACTGCAAACTGTCCATATAAGATGGAGAACTTATAAATGATAAATATTGTATGTGTTATGACTGCTCCATCAACCAGCTATTCCCCCATCTCTCTCCATCTCCTTGGGCCTCCCTATTCTCTGAGGTACAAGGATATTGAAATTAGGCCAATTAATAACCTTGCAATGACCTCAAAGTGTTCAAGTGAAGGAGTCACACATCCTTCATTTTATTTATTCATTTTTAAATATTTATTTATTTATTTGGCTGTTTCAGGTCTTTGTTGCAGCATGTGGGCTCTTAGTTGCAGTTCACAGGCTTCTCTCTAGTTGTGGCGTGCGGGTTCCAGAGCACTTGGGCTCTGTAGTCTGTGGCATGCGGGCTCTCTGGTTGAGGCGCTTGAGCTCAGTAGTTGTGGCACACAGGCTTAGTTGCCCTGTGGCATGTGGGATCTTAGTTCCCCAGCCAGGGATGGAACCTGCATCCCCTGCATTGGAAGGAAGATTCTTTACCACTGGACCACCAGGGAAGTCCCCACCCCTCATTTTAAATCAAAAGCTAGAAATGATTAAGCTTAGTGAGGAAGGCATGTTGAAAGCTGAGATAAGCTGAAAGATAGGCCTCTTCTGCAGAACAGTTAACCAAGTTGTGAATGCAAAAAAAAAGTTCTTGAAGGAAATTAAAAGTTCTACTCCAGTGAACACACAAATTATAAGAAAGTGAAACAAAGTTATTGCTGATATGGAGAAAATTTTAGTGGTCTGGATAGAAGATCAAACCAGCCACAACATTCCCTTAACCTAAAGCTTAATCCAGAGCAAGGCCCTAACTCTCTTCAGTCTTTGAAGGCTGAAAGAGGTGAGGAAGTTGCAGAAGAAAAGTTTGAAGCTAGCAGAGTTGGTTCATGAGGTTTAAGGAAAGAAACCATCTCTATAAGATCTAAGTTCAAGGTGAAGCAGCAAGTGCTGCAGCAGTTATCTACAAGATCTAGCTAAGATAATTAACAAAGGTGGTTATACCAAACAACAGATTTTCAATGTAGACAGAACAGCCATATATTGGGAGAAGAAACTATCTATTTGTGACTTTCATAGCTAGAGAGGAGATGTCAATTCCTGGCTTCAAAGGACAGGCTGACCCTCTTGTTAGGGGCTAATGGAGCTGGTGACTTTAAGTTGAAGCCAGTGCTCATTTACCATTCCAAAAATCCTAGGGTCCTTAAGAATTATGCTCACTCTACTCTGCCCATGCTCTATAACTGGAACAACAAAACTGGCTAAGTCATTTGGACATTTGAGTCTTATTATTTAAGAAATAAATTTCTTAAGGCTATAGCTGCTATATATAGTGATTCTATAGTGATTCCTCTGATGGATCTGGGAAAAATAAATTGAAAAAGGACTCACCATTCTAGATGCCATTAAGAACATTCATGATACATACGAAGAGGTTAAAATGTAAAAATTAACAGGAGTTTTGAAGAAGTTGATTCCAACTCTCATGGATGACTTTGAGGGATTCAAGACTTTAGTGAAGTAAATAACACAGATGTGGTGGAAATAGCAAGAGCCTTAAAGTAGAAGATGTTGAACCTGAAGATGTGACTGAATTGCTGCAATCTCATGGTAAAACACAAACAGTTGAGGAGCTGCTTCTTATGGATGAGCAAATAAAATGTTTTTCTGAGATGGAATCTACTCCCAGTAAAGATGATGTGAAGATTGCTGAAATGACAACAAAGGATTTAGAATATTACATAAACTTATTTGATAAAGCAGAGGCAGGGTTTGAGAGGATTGACTCCCATTCAGAAAGTTCTACCGTTGGTAAAATGCTGTCAAAAAACATTGAATGCCACAGAAAAATCATTCATGAAAATAAGAGTCAATTGATGCAGCAAACTTCATTGTCTTGTTTTAAGAAATCGCCACCGCCACCCCAAACTTCCACAACCTCCACCCTGATCAGTCAGTGGCCATTACATTAAAGCAAGACCCTCCACCAACAAAAAGATTATGACTCATTGAAGGCTCAGATGGCTGTTAGTATTTTTCAGCAGTATGTTTTGATTAAAGTATGTACATTGTTTTTTTAGACATAATACTATTGCACACTTAATAGACTACTGTATAGTGTAAACATAACTTTTATTTGCACCAGGAAATCAAAAAATTCATGAGACTTGCTTTATTGTGATACTCATTCTATTGTAGTGGTCTGGCACCAAACCTGAAATATCTCTGAGGTATGCCTGTATCTGTATTACCTGTGGGTCACAGGTGGTCAAAATTAGGTGGCTGTTTAGGTGGTGCTAAGCAACTTTTGGAGTTCAAAGTCCCAGCCAGTAATAGACAGTGTACCTGGGCTTCTCATGTTTTCTGTGTTCTATGGAAATCTCCTTGAATATCTAGCTATGCCAGGACCTGATGGCTTACACAATAAAGAATTCAAAGACTTGACTATGTCTTTGATCAAAACTAGACTAATTTCTCCTCTTATTCTGTTGGTTTAGGAACTTTAGGGAAATTAAACATGATCATATATTATGTTCTAGCTATTACATGCCTGTGCATTTACATGCTTGGAAATCCCTATCTCCTACATTCCAGTAATCTGGATATAATATTTTATTTTACTTCACTTTTTTTTTCTTTAAATTAAACTATAGCACACATGGAGTAAAGTGTGTAAAATAATATCTTAACTGTAAGTCTCATGAGTGTTTAAATTATCCAGTTCAGATATAGAATATTTCAAACAATCCCATAAATTTCCCTCATGTATCTTCTCAGACAATAACCACCCCTTCTTCAGAAAAATCCACTATTTTGACTTCTATGATTATCTAGTAGTTCTATTATTGAACTTCATACACATGGAATCATATTATATATACACTTTTGTGTCTGGCTTCCTTCACTCAACATAATGGTTATGAGATGCACCCATGCCCTGAGTGTGTATTTGTTCTTTTTATTCCAACGTAGTGTTCCATTGTATCATCACAATTTATTTATCCATTTCCTTATTTGGGACATTTGGATTATTTCCAGTTTTTGGTTATTTTAAATAAAGCTTCTTTGAATATTCTAATTAGGATTAGTGTAGAAGTATGATTGGTGAATAGTTATGTCTAGCTTTAGTAGATTCTACTAAACTCTTTTCCAAAGTGGTTGTTCCAGTTTACACTCTACCAGCAATGTTTGAGCTTTCCATTTGCTTGATGTCCTTGCCAATGCCTTACATTGTCGTCTTTTTAAATTTTAAACAGTCTGTGGGTATGAAGGGCTGTCTCATATGGTTACGATTTGTCTTCCCCTGACAAATAATGATACTGATCCTCTTTTTAGTTTTCATTGCCCATTTCGATTCTTCTTTTGTGAAGTCCCTTTCCAAGTCTTTTGCCCATTTTTAAAGTTGGGTTATCTATCGTTTTATTATAGATTTGGGGGAGTTACTTTTATATTCTGGATACAATTCTATTGTGGGATATATGTGTAATAAATCTCTCCTCCCAGTCTGTGTCTTGCCTTTTCAATCTTTAATGGTCATCCCATAAATGAGTGTTCTTAATTGTAATGAAGTCAGATGCATTTGTTTTCCATGGCTGCCGGAACAAATGACCACATACTTCGTGGCTAAAACAACACACTTCTTATCATACAGTCCTGTACATCAGAAGTCTGACAGGTCCCAGTGGGCTAAAATCAAGGTGTCAGAGGGGTGGTGTTCCTTTCTGGGGGCTCTAGGAAAGAATCCCTTTCCTAGCTTTTTCCACCTTCTAGGAAAGTAGCTTCTGTAGTTCTTGGCTTGTGTTCCCATCTTCCATCTTCAAAGCCAGCAAACTTAATTCCATCTCAAACTTCATTCCCTTTTACAATGTAATCTAACATATTCACAGGTTCTGCGGACTAGGATGTGGGCATCTTTAGGAGGCTATTACTCATATTTAATAATATTTAATAATACCACATCATATTTAATAATATATTTCTTTTACTGGTTAGTGGTTTTTTTCCTTAAATCTCTGGCTGTCCTAAGGATATAAACATATATTCTCTTATGTTCTCATCCAGAAGCTTGACTATTTTAGCTTTCATGTTTCAGTCTATGACCTATATTAAGTTTGTGTATAGTGTGAGATAAGGTTTTTATTCCCTCATGAATATTCAATTGACCCCCAAACCCTTTATTGAAAAGACCTTTTTTTCTTAACTGAATTGCATTGCAGTGTTGTTGTTCAAGTTACTCTGTAAAGGTAGGTCTGTATTTGGAGTCTCTTCTGTTTCTTCTATTAGTTTCCTGCAGTGGCACTAATACAATAACACAAACTGGTGGCTCAAGACAAAAGAAATGTATTCCCTCTTAGTTGGGGAGGCCAGAATTCTGAAATCAAGTGTTGGCAGGATCAAGCTCCTCCAAAGGCTACAGGGGAGAATCCTTCCTTGCTTCTTCCAGCTTCCGGTGGCTCCATATATTTCTTGGCATAGAGCTACTTGACTCTAATTGCTGCCTTCTCCCCAGGGTGTCTGAGTCTCAAATCTACCTCTGCTTTTCTCTTATTAGGATGCCTGTTATTGGATTTAGGGCCTACCTTAATTTAATTACATCTATGATCTAATCAGATCTCTTTTTCCAAATGAGATCATTTTCACAGGTTCTGGACATATCCTTTTGGGGCCACCACTCAACCCACTGCATTTCTGTTTCATTGGTCTATTTATCTATTCTCATATTAATACCCAAAACCTAGTGTTAATTACTGTAGCTTGATAGTAAGTCGTGAAATTGAATTATATAAAATTTTCAGCTTCATTCTTCTTCATTATTGTCTTGGCTATGCTAGGTCCTTTAACTACCTATATAAGTGTTAGAATTACCTGTCTATTTCCACAGTAAACCCTACTGGGGTTTTGATTGGGATCACATTGAATCTACAAGTCAATTTGTGGCTAATTAAAATTTTAATAATATTAAGTCTCCTAATCCATACTTGTGGGATATCTGTCCATTTATTTAGGTCTTTAAAAAATCTCTCAGCAATGTTTTATAGTTTTCATTTTAGAGGGCTTCATTAGATTTAACTTTCATTAGATTTATTCCTAGATATTTTATTTCTGATGCTATTATAAATTGTAAAAATTGCATTTTCTAATTGTTGCTAGTGTATAGAAACATAACTGACCTTTACATATTATTCTGGTATCCAGAGTTTCTGCTAAATTTACTTACTAATTAGGATGGTTTGTAATACAGATCCTTTGAATTTTCTATGTATACTACCATGTCATCTACAAATAGTGACAATTTTACTGCTTTCATTCCAATCTTTATACCCACTCCTCCACCCTTTTACCTTATTGCACTTTTTAGAATTTCTGTACAGTGTTGAATGAAACTAATAATGGTAGCTGTAGGTGATTTGTAGGTGCAGTTTTATAAGATTAAGGGACTTCTATTTATCTGATTAAGGAATTTCCCTTTAATTCTTTTTTGCTGTCAGTTTTTATCATGACCAAGTGTTTCTTTAATCAAGTGCCTTTTCACTATCCTTTGGTACAATTGCTTTTTCCCCTTTATTCTGTTAATGTGTTAAATGATATTGATTGGTGTTCAAATGTTAAAACCGCCTTGTATTCCTGGGATAAACCCCACTTCCTCTTTTTTATATATTATTTGACTCTTTTTGCTAATATTTTATTAAGGATTTTTGTATCTATATTCATGAGAGATACTGGCCTATGCTTTTCTTTTTTTCACTGTATCATTATTATACCAACTTCATAAAATACGTTGGGAGATATTCTTCCTTTCCTTAATCTCTGAGAACATTTGTGTGAGTTTGATATTATTTCTTCCATAAATGTTAGTAATAATTCTTCTGGGCCCAGAGTTTTCTTTGTGAGAAAGTTTTAAATTATGGATTAAGTATAATCAAGCTCAGTTTTTTTTTTTTTTTGCGGTACCCGGGCCTCTCACTGTTGTGGTCTCTCCCGTTGCGCAGCACAGTCTCCGGACGTGCAGGCTCAGCGGCCATGGCTCACGGGCCCAGCCGCTCCGCGACATGTGGAATCTTCCCGGACGGGGGCACGAACCCGCGTCCCCTGCATCGGCAGGCGGACTCTCAACCACTGCGCCACCAGGGAAGCCC
>NW_006793646.1:84383-122865 GCF_000442215.2 Lipotes vexillifer | reverse complement strand
CGGGGGCACGACCCCGCGTCCCCTGCATCGGCAGGCGGACTCTCAACCACTGCACCACCAGGGAAGCCCCAAGCTCAGTTTTATATAAAGTATATATATGTTCACACAGCATATATATTTGTATTTTCATACTGTTTCCTTAAACTTTTAATGCATTTTACATATTCAAAATCTCAAATTTATATTTGAAACACTTCTATCATGTATCTGAATGACCTATAAATAGCCCAAGTAACCGTGCTAAGAAAAAGAAATATTTTCTCAGAATGTCTGAGAAGATTAATTAATTAAACACAAGGCTTATTGTATGCCTACTATGTGTCAGGAATTTTGCTAGTTAGCGGTACTACCAGCTGCTCAAAATAGAGTGAAGCCCACAGATACAAATAAGTTATGGGACATTGTCACACATAGGCACAAAAAGGAGATATCTATTAACCCAGCAGGGCTGGGAAGACATCACAGAGGAGTTTGTATTTGGGCTGGAACTTGAAGGACGAATAGAATTTTACCAGCCAGAGAACAGAGGAAGGACTAGGCTGATGGTAGGTTATATGTGAAGGCACATCTGTGGGAAAAAGTCAGATGTAAAAAGAGGGATGAGCTTGGTGTCAGAGGGGAAGAGAGTATTTGGGAGGCAGTAGTAAGAGTTGTTGCTCTAAAGGAATATCAGGACCTTTGGGAAGGACCATTCTTTGCCACATAATAAGTTGAATTCTATTCATTAGGCAGTCTACAACCACCAAAGGATTTAACCAACAGACTGACCTAATTAGAGGTGTCCAATGACAGTTAGTCTGGCAGTGGGGTGGAAGACGTATTTGAGTGAGGAAAGACTAGAGGAAGATAAAAACAAATGGTGCATGACTAAACACAATGAAAATTATACAAGTATCAAGGAATAGTTTAAGTTATATGAGAACTAAAAATTCAGTACTCAAGTTCTTTTTACGGTGGAATACTCAAACATTTTTTCTTTGTTTATCTAACTTCTATCAAGTTGATTCATTTTTATAGCAGGCTTGGAAAGACATCACTGTTTGTATTATAGCAGTCAGCACTCAGGGAAGCAGAGTCATGACGAGAGCTATGAGATAAGGGGTCTATTATAGGAACTAGATCTTATTAATTGTGCAAGAAGCTAAGTAAGTGAAGAGAAGGGGAAAATGGAAGATGAGAGTCACAATCACTAACTAGCCTTCCTGAAATTCTGGTGGACAAATAAGAACATGCAAGGGGGAATGCTGAAAAGATGTATCCAGCCACCATGGCACCTTGAAGGAGAAGCTGTAGAGAAGTCTATGGAAAGCTTTCCTCTGTGTAGCTACCACCTGTGTGAGTTTCAGCCAAATATCAGTGACCCTGGGGCTTCTATTGGTCAGCAGGGCCAGCGATTGGGAAGAAGATATGTAATGTGGATGAGAGTGAGGTCAAGCTGAGATCTGCAGGGCAACCTTGCCTCTGACTTCAAAAGGACTTTCAAAGAACAAGTTTTATCATTTTCATTCTGCACCAGAATCTCTCACATGTTCCCCTTTTGGCCAACTCTAACCTGGAACAAGGCATGAAAGATGACTTTGGGGAACGTATCTACCCTAACTGGGTTGATCATAGAACAGGTATTACATATAACACTTAAATACGGGATATAATAAGATATAGGACATAAGATGTAAGATATACCAAGCATTATGGAATGCTTGTTTATCTGATAATGTATGTAAGGTATTTAGTCTGGGACTTGATACATAGCAAGTGCTCAGTGAATGCTGTGATTATTCCAGAATCTCATCCCTATTTTTAAAGTGTCCTGCACAAAGCAATGAGAAGCACATTGCAGTGTCAATGATTGTGTTAGGTTTGTCAAAAGTATAAACTTGAGGAGAGAGTCCAGGGGTAGCAGGTACTCTTTGTTGCCCACAGTATCATTCTTATATGTTCTTTATTACCAACAGAACACAAATTTGTTTGTGGTGGCATTGAAGCTCTGAGGTCTGGTTGTGGACCAATGAGATGAAAGCCAATGTTCCTGATAGGGTTTCCCAGACAGCCTCTAAAAAGGCAGGCAGAATCAGGCTCTTTGATTTTCCACTTCTTTTCTTCTGCCTGGAACCCAGGCATGGTCTTCTTGTGACCATGAGGAGTCACACACATGCTAAGGATTGCTGAGCATAAAGCAATTAATCATAGCAACACAAAGCAAAAAGAGCTGGAAGAGTAGATCTATCTGCTAAAATAAAGACATTTCCAAAAGAACTGCAAATCACTAGAGGTCAATTTGAAAGCAAAAGGATAAGCAGCTTGCAGTCTGAGGTTAATGAAAAGGATGTTTAAGTGCATCTTTATAATAAAATTCTCTGCAAAGCGTTATTGTGAGTGTCCTCTTGGAATATTGAGTTCTTGGATGTAGAATTTTCACTTCTCTTCTGCCTTGGGAATATTGAGCTCTTCTTTGCTTAATTATATTTAGGACATGCTCTGAATGAGCAGCTACAGTCATCTCCACTTATGATTGCTGGTTAGTTATTTGAGTACTCCTGTTGCCCTTCTAGAAATAGTGGGCATTTCAAGTGAAAATAGGGGCCAATAACTGCCAGAAACATTAGACAATTAGGAAGAAAGAGGCACTCAAGGAATTCCAGGGTTCTCAATCCTCATTCAGGTCCTCTGATATTTTTCTCTTTTCCCCAACATGAATGTTCCATCCTAGCTTGTCTTAACTGCTTGCCATTTTCTGAACACAAATGATCCATTTCCATCTCTGTACCATATCTCACACTGTTTCCTTGGTGTCTTAGTCTACTCAGGCTGCTGTAATAATCCCATAAATGACAGAAATTTATTTCTCACAGTTAACGAGGCTGGGAAGTCCAAGATCAAGTTGCTGGCATATTCAGGGTCTGGTGGGGACCTGCTTCCTGGCTTGTAGACAACCACCTTCTAGCTGGGTGTTCACATGGCCTTTCCTTAGTGTGTGCTAGTAAGGAGAGGGGAGATGGGGAGAAGAGAAGGAGAGGGATGGGGGAGAGAGAGAGCTCTGGTGTCTCTTCTCCTTATTATAAGGGCACTAATCCCATCATGAGGACACCACCCTCATGATCTCATCTAAACCTAATTACCTCCCAAAGACCCCGCCTCCAAATAACCATCACATTGGGCTTTAGGGCCTTAATATAAATTTGGTGGGGGGGCACAAATATTCAGTCCATAACACTTGGCATACCCTCACCCACTAGCTTCCCCTAGTAGTAATCATTGGGAAATGATTACTACTAAGGGAAGTAGTAATATCAGTTCAGGCTATTTATTATATCAAGCTCTGGATTATATGCATAAATCAATTTAATTCTCAGAACTGGCTTACAAGATAGGTATTGTTATTACCTTTATAAATGGTAAAGTGATATCCTGAGAGGTTGAGACTTTTCTGAAGATCAGCTAGCATGTTTTCAAGCCAGGGTTCCATTCTAGGTGCTATAAAGCACCAAAGCAGGTGCTTTAAATGAATTGCTCCCAAATTGTGGTTGTTGGACCAGCAATATCAGCATCACCTGGAAACAAAAGTGCTTGGATCCTACCCCAAACTCACTAAATGAGAAGCATTGTGGGAGGAGCAGAAATTTGTGTTCCAACAAGCTTTTCAAGAGATTCTGATTCATGCTCAGCTAGAGAATTACTACTCTAAATAAGTGTGAGAAAGGAATGATACATAATTGGTTATTTATTAGTGGACCAGGTTGTTTGCATGTTAATATTGGGTATATATTGATGTGAACAATATTCATCAGATGTGTTATTATGTTAATATAGGCACCTGTGGCTCAAAACCACTATATGAAAAACCTCCCCATCATCCTAGGTCTAGTTTAAACCTGACTTCTTCTGTAAAGGTATTTTTTGTTTGTTTGCTTTTTTTTTTTTTCTTCACTTCCATTTTGCTTGTCTTACACATGGTCGATGTAAAGTATCATCTAGAGCTTCCCTGGTGGTGCAGTGGTTAAGAATCCACCTGCCAATGCAGGGGACACGGGTTCGAGCCCTGGTCTGGGAAGATCCCACATGCCACGGAACAACTAAGCCCGTGTGCCACAACTACTGAGCCCACATGACACAACTACTGAAGCCTGCGGGCAGCAACGAAGGCCCAACACAGCCCAAAATAAATAAATAAATAAAAATATCATCCATTCATCTCCTTCAGGTTGGGACTACCTTCCATGTTTTGACTCAGTACAGCAACAAGCATTGTCTCATGTATACTATTTGCTCAATAAACATGTTGGATTAATAAATCTGTTTCTATTTACAGAAATGCTTTACTTGGTTCCTTATACTTGAAAATCTGCACCAGAAAAATCTGTGATCATATACACAAAAAATCTAGTGCTTCTCTCCCTTTTCACTCTGGTGTATATTTATGTTGAACAATTGCTAGCTTGCAACAGAGAGGAGCATCCCATTTGTATAAAATCCATAGGTAATTCCCAAATGTAATATTAAATTGATGGATAACACATAACAGTTTAAAATGCCCAAGCATTAAAGAATAGGAGGGATGAAAAAGGAAATGAGGAAATCTGAGAAATATATATTATTTTTGGAAGAATTGCACATTGGCCACATGCTGAATTGGCTTAGGATCAAGTGAATAAAGACATCTCTGACAATGCTATTACTTTTTATTTGCCTCCTGTTTGCCTGTTTTCCAGTCCACCCATAACACTGCTTTCAATGTTACTTAATAAGATAATATTAAGAATTTGGTCCAATTAGAAATAAAGGTTGACAGACCCTGGTGTATCCAAATAACATTTTTGCCTGTTTGTACTAGTACTGAAGTATACTCCTGCATACATGTTCTGCACCACTGGTTTCTGTGGTTATGTGATCCTTCATCCACCTGATATGTCTTTGCATCCTAAGCAGGGTATAGAAGTACTAGCCAAGGAGTACTGTCTTTGCAGCCCCCTTGGTACTACAAATTCAGTGGGATGCAATAGATGTTGCTGACATCTGTGATTCTCAGGTGATCAAAGCTACTATGGAGACTAAAAGCCAAGGGTCCAAGTGACTGCATAAACTGTGATGCTTGCTACCTTACCCGGATCTCCAAGAAAAAAAAGAAAGAAAATCCTGATTTGTAGCATTTACTGGTTTCAAGGCATCAACTTGAACAAGTGCATAATCAACTCTCCAGCATACCACTGGGCTAAACAGAAATGGACTTAAAAATAAATTTAAGAATCAACCCCAATTTTTGCTTCCCATGCTTTAATAGAAATTAGGGACTTAGCAACAATACACACCATATTACAAATATCATCTTTTGATTTCAAACGTCATCCTAGACCAGTCAATACAAGAATTGAAGGTTGAAATTGAGAGAAATCTCCGTAAATGTGTATTTCAGTTTTGTCTCAGATAGGTACTTATCTCCAAAAACTAATTTTTCAGTTCCTTTCTCTCTTGAAAGCCAAATTTTACCACAATCTTAGATATATTCAGAATCAATAGAATCATGTTTTGTCCTCCAGCCAATGTTTGGGTACAAAACTTTCAGATACAGTTTTTGTGATGGTGCAGGAAGAGATGGGGATTCGGTGCAGGAGAGCATTTCTTATTTTAGTCTAAGTTCAATGAAAGCTCTTAAACTGTGTAAACTTTGGATTTAGATGAATGAGTCTGACCAATGAAATTTGGTGCATATTTTAAACAGAAGGAAAGGCTGTAATGATACTAGAGGTTATTTTGGATATGATAGAACTAGTGATAAATTTTCTTATATAACGGCTGCAATCATCTGAGAAATAGGAGGACATCCTTTGCTTTAATTTTTTGCTCCAAATAAAGAAGAAATATTTTGTCTTTTGTCTTGAAATATATATAATCCTTTTTGTCCTGAGTAGACAACTTTCTGGAAATTGATATACAAGCATAGAAATGTAAACCTTATTAAAAATTAAATTTCTTTTGTTAGTTTATTACCAAACTTGTAATCATAAAAGAAAAAAAATCAAAAGATGCAGACCAGCAGAAAGAACGTAATATTGGTGCATATACTTTCAGATACTTTAATGTATTGCTATTATTGTTACCTGATTTTTTCCCTTAAAATATGTTTATGTGTCAATAAGTACATATTACCATATGATTTTAACTGAATTTACAGCCTTTCATTATGTGAGTGTCCCCTAACTTAACCAATCTTTTTTTTGTTGGATCTTTATATTATTAAAAATTTTTCTATTGCATGCTATAATATCTACATGACCATAATCTTTATAGGTTAATTTTTCTTCATATTTTATATTTATTTTCTATAAAATACATCTAAAATTATTTTCTTAGTATAAAGAGGTAGAATTACTGTATCAAAGTTAAGAAATACTACTGGAATTATTTCCTAAAAAATAGATGTGGAATTTTAGGTCAAAGGTCAAACATGTTATCCTGACTTCTTAAACATATCACCAATTACTTTCCCAAAACTTTTGACCAATTTATATGGCTATCAGGAGCTCATCACACATGATGCAATGCCCTTCTCAACCACAATTTCTTTTTATACATTTTCCTAACATAACTAGTAAAACATTAAATTAAAATTATTTCTCTTTATTTGTACAAGGAATAAGTCTTTTAAAATGTTGTTAGCTATTGGGTCTTTTTTATGTTAAGTAGGATGTATTTGTTACCTATTACAACCTTAAAATTATTGCAAATTTAGCCACTTAACACAACACTAATTTATGATCCCACAGTTCTGTAGGTCAGGAGTCTGGTGAGCTCAGCTGGTTCCTCTGGCCTGGGTTTCGCAGGCTGAGATCAAGTTGTTGGCAAAGCTGGACGCTTATTTGGAGACTGCGGGCGAGTCTGTTTCCAAGCTCGTCCAGGCTGTTGACAGAATTCAGTTATTTGGGCTGCAGGGCTGAGGTCTCTGTTTCCTTGCTGGCTATCAGCCAGGAGCCTCTCTCAGCTCCTTAAATCCACCTGAATTGCTCATCATGTTGACCCTCCATCTTCAAGGCAGTGACATCCTGTTAAGTCCTCTTCATGCTTTGAATCTTTCTGAATTCTCCTGCTGCATCTCTTCTGCCTCCAGAAAGTTCTCTGATCTTATGGACTCATGTCATTAGGTTGGACTCACTTGCATAGGACAAGCCAGGATAATATCCCTGTTTTAGGTCTGTAAACTTAATTATACTTGCAAAGCCCCTTTTGCCATGTAAGGTGTATTAGTCAGTATTCTCCAGAGAAACAAGCAATAGGAGATATAAATCTATATATCTATATCTATATCTGTGCATATATATAGATCTATCATCTGTCTATCTATCTAAGCCAAAGTCCTTAGAACCAGGGAAGCTGTTGTTATAAGTACTAGTCCTACTGCATCAATCAGTGAGGCAGAGAAAAGGAACAAATTTCTCCTTTGCCTTTTTTTTGGTGTGTGTGTGATGATGTTAATGGCAATTGTTGATAATGAACTAAGAATAATAACACACTAAGAAATTGAAGGGTCTTTTTTTTTTTTTTTTTTTCGGTACGCGGGCTTCTCACTGTTGTGGCCTCTCCCGTTGCGGAGCACTCCGGATGCACAGGCTCAGCGGCCATGGCTCACGGGTCCAGCCGCTCCGCGACATATGGGATCCTCCCGGATGGGGGCACGAACCCGTGTCCCCTGCATCGGCAGGCGGACTCTCAACCATTGCACCACCAGGGAAGCCCCTGAAGGGTCTTAAAGAAAATAAGATTGTAATTTATCTTGTCCTCTCTGCATCCTGAATTACCACTTTTAATAATCTTGTCTCTAAATTAGCTTACTATTTTACTCAATGATTAGGTATAAAACGCATGGAATAATTATAAAATATATTATTGGTGTTATAATTAGCATCATTAATTTTTTCTTAGAAAAATCATACAGTGACTCTAATGCAATTTCTTTTTTTTTTAAACATCTTTATTGGAGTATAATTGTTTTATAATGGTGTGTTAGTTTCTCCTTTATAACAAAGTGAATCAGTTATACATATACATATGTCCCCATATCTCCTCCCTCTTGTGTCTCCCTCCCTCCCACCCTCCCTATCCCACCCCTCTAGGTGGTCCAAAGCACGGAGCTGATCTCCTTGTGCTATGCGGCTGCTTCCCACTAGCTATCTATTTTATGTTTGGTAGTGCATATATGTCCATGGCACTCTCTTACTTTGTCACAGCTTACCCTTCCCCCTCCCCATATCCTCAGGTCCATTCTCTAGTAGGTTTGTGTCTTTATTCCCATCTTACCCCTAGGTTCTTTATCACCTTTCTTTTTTTTTTTTTCTTAAATTCCATACATATGTGTTAGCATATGGTATTTGTTTTTCTGTTTCTGACTTACTTCACTCTGTATGACAGACTCTAGGTCCATCCACCTCACTACAAATAACTATTTCATTTCTTTTTATGGCTGAGTAATATTCCATTGTATATATGTGCCACATCTTCTTTATCCATTCATCTGATGATGGACACTTAGGTTGCTTCCATCTCCTGGCTATTGTAAATAGAGCTGCAATGAACATTTTGGTACATGACTCTTTTTGAATTCTGGTTTCCTCAGGGTATATGCCCAGTAGTGGGATTGCTGGGTCGTATGGTAGTTCTATTTGTAGTTTTTTAAGGAACCTCCATACTGTTCTCCATAGTGGCTGTATCAATTTACATTCCCACCAGCAGTGCAAGAGTGTTCCCTTTTCTCCACACCCTCTCCAGCATTTATTGTTTCTAGATTTTTTGATGATGGCCATTCTGACTGGTGTGAGATGATATCTCATTGTAGTTTTGATTTGCATTTCTCTAATGAATAATGATGTTGAACATTCTTTCATGTGTTTGTTGGCAAGCTGTATATCTTCTTTGGAGAAATTTCTGTTTAGGTCTTCTGCCCATTTTTGGATAATTTTTTTTTCTTAAATTCCATATATATGTGTTAGCATACGGTATTTGTCCTTCTCTTTCTGACTTACTTCACTCTGTATGACAGACTCTAGATCTATCCACCTCATTACAAATAGCTCAATTTCGTTTCTTTTTATGGCTGAGTAATATTCCATTGTATATATGTGCCACATCTTCTTTATCCATTCATCCGACGACGGGCACTTAGGTTGTTTCCATCTCCGGGCTATTGTAAATAGAGCTGCAATGAACATTTTGGTACATGACTCTTTCTGAATTCTGGTTTCCTCAGGGTATATACCTAGTAGTGGGATTGCTGGGTCATATGGTAGTTCTATTTGTAGTTTTTTAAGGAACCTCCATACTGTTCTCCATAGTGGCTGAACCAATTCACATTCCCACCAGCAGTGCAAGAGTGTTCCCTTTTCTCCACACCCTCTCCAGCATTTATTGTTTCTAGATTTTTTGATGATGGCCATTCTGACTGGTGTGAGATGATATCTCATTGTAGTTTTGATTTGCATTTCTCTAATGATTAATGATGTTGAGCATTCTTTCATGTGTTTGTTGGCAGTCTGTATATCTTCTTTGGAGAAATGTCTATTTAGGTCTTCTGCCCATTTTTGGATTGGGTTGTTTATTTTTTTGTTATTGAGCTGCATGAGCTGCCTGTAAATTTTAGAGATTAATCCTTTGTCAGTTGATTCATTTGCAAATATTTTCTCCCATTCTGAGGGTTGTCTTTTGGTCTTGTTTATGGTTTCCTTTGCTGTGCAAAAGCTTTGAAGTTTCATTAGGTCCCATTTGTTTATTTTTGTTTTTATCTCCATTACTCTAGGAGATGGGTCAAGAAGGATCTTGCTGTGATTTATGTCATGGAGTGTTCTGCCTATGTTTTCCTCTAAGAGTTTGATAGTTTCTGGCCTTACATTGAGGTCTTTAATACATTTTCAGCTTATTTTTGTGTATGGTGTTAGGGAGTGTTCTAATCTCATACTTTTACATGTAACTGTCCAGTTTTCCCAGCACCACTTATTGCAGTGGCTGTCTTTTCTCCACTGTATATTCTTGCCTCCTTTATCAAAGATAAGGTGACCATATGTGCCTGGGTTTATCTCTGGGATTTCTATCCTGTTCCATTGATCTATATTTCTGTTTTTGTGCTAGTGCCATACTGTCTTGATTACTGTAGCTTTGTAGTATAGTCTGAAGTCTGGGAGCCTGATTCCTCCAGCTCCATTTTTTGTTCTCAAGATTGCTTTGGCTATTCGGGGTCTTTTGTGTTTCCATACAAATTGTGAAATTTTTTGTTCTAGTTCTGTGAACAATGCCAGTGGTAGTTTGATAGGGAGTCCATTGAATCTGTAGATTGATTTAGGTAGTAGAGTCATTTTCACAATGTTGATTCTTCCAATCCAAGAACATGGTATATGTCTCCATCTGTTTGTATCATCTTTAATTTCTTTCATCAGTGTCTTATAATTTTCTGCATACAGGTCTTTGTCTCCTTAGGTAGGTTTATTCCTAGATATTTTATTCATTTTGTTGCAGTGGTAAATGGGAGTGTTTTCTTGATTTCACTTTCAGATTTTTTATCACTAGTATATAGGAATGCCAGAGATTTCTGTGCATTAATTTTGTATCCTGCTACTTTACAAAATTCATTGATTAGCTCTAGTAGTTTTCTGGTAGCATCTTTAGGATTCTCTATGTATAATATCATGTCATCTGCAAACAGTGACAGCTTTATTTCTTCTTTTCCAATTTGGATTCCTTTTATTTCTTTTTCTTCTCTGATTGCTGTGGCTAAAAGTTCCAAAACTATGTTGAATAAGAGTGGTGAGAGTGGGCAACCTTGTCTTGTTCCTGGTCTTAGTGGAAATGGTTTCAGTTTTTCACCATTGAGGATGATGTTGGCTGTGGGTTTGTCATATATGGCCTTTATTATGTTGAGGAAAGTTCCCTCTATGCCTACTTTCTGCAGGGTTTTTAACATAAATGGGGGTTGAATTTTGTCGAAAGCTTTCTCTGCATCTATTGAGATGATCATATGGTTTTTCTCCTTCAGTTTGTTAATATGGTGATCATGTTGATTGATTTGCGTATATTAAAGAATCCTTGCATTCCTGGAATAAACCCCACTTGATAATGGTGTATGATCCTTTTAATGTGCTGTTGGATTCTGTTTGCTAGTATTTTGTTGAGAATTTTTGTGTCTATGTTCATCAGTGATATTGGCCTGTAGTTTTATTTCTTTGTGACATCTTTGTCTGGTTTTGGTATCAGGGTGATGGTGGCCTCGTAGAATGAGTTTGGGAGTGTTGTTCCCTCTGCTATATTTTGGAAGAGGTTGAGAAGGCTAGGTGTTAGCTCTTCTCTAAATGTTTGATAGAATTCACCTGTGAAACCATCTGGTCCTGGGCTTTTGTTTATTGGAAGATTTTTAATCAGTTTCCTCCTTTGCCTTTTGTTTTATCCCAGTCCTCAATGGATTAGCTGATGCCTACCCATATTGGGGAGGGGAATCTATTGTACTTTACTGAGTCCATCTATTCAAATGTTAATCTCATCCAGAGAAATAATGTTTAATCTGGGCACTCCATGACCAGTCAAGGTGATACATGAAAATAACCACCACATTAGGTAATATATTTATTGGCTCCAAGGGTTAGGGTGTGGATATTTGGGACCCATTCTGCCTACCACACCATACAAGGCCTCCACTATTTGTCTTTCCTGCTGCATTCCTTAATTCTAGAGCAGGAACATGATGTTTTTGTCTTTTGTAACTAAGGGAGAGTGTTCACAAACATCTGTAATAAGAATTATTTATTACTTATATTATTTACTTATAAATGAACATATTCAAACATACTCAAAAATAGATTGAAGAGTCAAGAGAAATCTATGTACCCATCCTCCAACTTCAACAATGCTCCATATTTTACCAATCTTGATACATCTATTTGTTCACACTCTGGTTTTTTGTTTTGATGTATCTTTTGTTGGAGGAAAATATCTTTATTTGTGAAGACTAATTAAGCTTCATTTTGGGGGGAATTATAGTAGTTTCATATAATACAAGTTAAAGAACAAACAGTTAATAATCTAACAAAGCGAAAAGGATACTAGTGCTTTCCTCTCATTTAGTTGGGGGTATTAAAGTCTTGCCTAATTTACATAATTACCATTATGATTCATTGACATTTTGTATTAATTGTCTCACAATATAGGATTCTCTTATTTTATTCTTGTGCCGGTACATAAGGGATAGCTGAATGAAAGGGAATGGGAGAAATAGTCAGTTTTCTCAGAGAATTTAAGAAATGAAACCCAGATTGCACAACATTTCTGCTCTTTTTTTTTCCCTCTCTTTTCTCTCTATGCCAAGCCTTGGGTATTTGCAGGGTAAGTTGTAATAGAAGATATTTTACTATAATAACATGATTAGTTACCATCATTGGGCAGCATGGAGGTATAAATAGACCAAAATCCATGTATAATCCAAAAATAACATTTCTGTATTTGCAATGTGCTTTCATATCATATTTAACTGAGCATGGGCTGATGTTCTGGGAATTTGGTTGGAACAAAGTAATAAAGTACACCATAAAAATCTGGCCTCAGTCTGCAGACACCTGGCTCCGAGACTGGTGGAAGGGATTCCTCTTTCCAAGTGTTACAGTGAAGACAAAAATCATGACCAACTGTTTCATTTAAAAAGCTCTTCTCTATGTAAATATTTTTTAGATTGAACTACATATAAAATATTGTTTAGAGAATCATCCTCAAATTTATCATGTTACAAAACTGTATTATCTTATTCCTTTTTTCCCCTATTTTAGAGAATGATACATTCCTCTTTTACAACAAACATTTGTGCTTTTTTTAAAAAAAATTTATTGTAGTATAGTTGATTTACAATGTTTTGTTAGTCTCTGCTGTACAGCAAAGTGAACTGGTTATACATATACATATATGCACTTTTTTAAAGATTCTTTTCCTATATAGGTCATTACAGAGTATTGAGAAGAGTTCCCTGTGCTCTACAGTAGGTCCTTATTAGTTATCTATTATATATATAGTAGTGTGTATATGTTGAACACTTGTGCTTTTAATTCCAAACTTTCTCATCTCCTCTGGAACTATGCTCCATTAAGTATTACTTTTTTTTTTTGCCTCTATCGAGCCTTCTTACATTTTCAATCACTCATTTAATTTCACCATCACTTACAAATATGATTCACTTCTGTCTGAGAAACCAAATCTCTCTATTTATTTTTTGCCTTTACCAATGAATTTCTTAAATATCCACCTCATCAGCAGTGATGTGGTTTTAAATTTGTTCTAATTTGTTTTCTGTCCCCATCAGGTTTACACAGCATTCTTCACAACCCCCAACAACTTACTATTCCCTGAATCCAGCCATTTTTTCAGTTGTCATATCTTTAACCTTCAGTATTAATTGACACCATTAACCAATCCACCTACCCATCCTTTCTTTGCCAAAATCTCTCCTTTGTGTCGCTTCAGACATGTTCTTATCTTGTTCTTATGCTACTCCTCCAACTACTCTCTTTACTTTTTTCACATGTGATATCCATTTAGATATGGGAGTCCAAGGAACATCTACTCCTTGTTGCTTCCTTTTCTCTGTGTTTTGAGCTCTCCTTCTGGACAATATAATTCCATGGCTTCAACTTTACTTTCTGTGTTAACGGCTTCCAAATCCATGTTTATACTCCTGAATTTTCCTCCAAAGTTCAGTCTCAATTTTCCAATTTCTGGCTTAACATTTCTGTCTGGATATCATTCTAGCACATTCTATTTAGCAATTCAAAGAACTGAACTTCTTGTCTTCCCTTTTAAATCTGTATCTATCACCATTTCCCATTTTTAGTACAACTACTACCTTGTCATTTAGGCTCAACATATCAAGGTCACCTTTGATTCCCATTGTTCCTGTCTCTTGTCAAAACATCAAATGTTAATAAGCCTGTCTGAGTGTATATCCATAATGAGTGTCTCTCTCCCTCCACAAATTAAATATCATTTAATCGCTCACTTCCGACTCCGTGAGCTCTTATATTTCAGAACCCTATTACCTTTGACTAGGAACATTGCAAAAATATGTTAGCTTTTCTCTCCCACCTACTCTTCCAGGTTAGCTTTTGAAGTCTTGCCAGTTTAATCTTTCCTCAATTTAGTTTTTATAATGTCATCCTCCGGTTCAAATCATCAATGACTCTGTTTTGTTAAAGCAGCAGTTCTCAGCTGGTGCTGCTTACCTCACCCCAACCCCAACCCCCGCTCGGGATCATTTGGCAATATTTGCATCCATTTTTGACTCTCATAACTAGGCAAGGGGTTTCCTAGAGTGCTGTTAAACATCTTACAGTGCACAGGACAGCTCCCTCTAGAAAAAAATGATCTGGGGGTTTCCCTGGTGGCACAGTGGTTGAGTCCGCCTGCCGATGCAGGGGACACGGGTTCGGGTCCTGGTCCGGGAAGATCCCACATGCTGTGGAGCGGCTGGGCCCGTGAGCCATGGCCGCTGAGCCTGCGCGTCTGGAGCCTGTGCTCCGCAACGGGAGAGGCCACAACAGTGAGAGGCCCGCGTACCCCCCCCCCCAAAAAAAAATGATCTGGCTCCAAATGTCAATTGTACTGAGGTTGAAAAACCCTGGTCTAAAGAATAATGGATGAATAATTAACTTGTCCTCATCTACACTTCATTTATAACTCCATGGGATTTTTACAAATTTTCCTCTTCTCTATTTCCCACCTTTGGGTCTTCGCTTATACATTTTCCTCCCTCATCGGTGTTTACTTTTCTTACCTTGTCTTCTCATTAAACAAAAATCCCAATACCATCCATCTCTCGGTGTTCAGCTTTATTGTTATATCTTTCATAGGACCCCGTAATAATCCCAGTTGAAAGTGATGATCCTTTTTTCTGAATCCTGATGAGGATTTTTTGGTGTGTGTCTGTCTTACCATTACTTGCCGTTTAATAGTTATTTATATAAATGCTTTCAATATTTATTAACCTTTACATTTATTTAAATAAAAACTTTATTGAGCTATAATTCACATGCCATAAAATTCACCCTCGTAAGAATACAGTTAAGTGGTTTTTAGTATATTCACAGAATTGTGCACCCATCACCACTATCCAATTCCAGAACATTTTCATCACCCCCAAAAGAAAGCCAAGTGAATTAGCATTAAGTGAATTAGCATTCACTCTCCATTTGCTCCCTCCCCCAGCCCCTGACAAGCGCTAGTTTATTTTCTGTGCCTATGTTTTAGTATTCTGCACACTTCATATGAATGGAATCATATGATAGGTTGTGACTTCTTTCACTTAACAAAATGTTTTTAGGATTAAAGACTATCTTGGGAAAAGCACGATATAAGATGTCTTATCCATATGACTGGCTTTTCACTTTGTAGTTACTGAGCAGTTTATTCAAGACTTTCCTGGCTTGTTTTATTCATCAACCCAGTCCCATTCAGTTTTAATCTTTCAGAAATATGTTAATATTGTTTGTTGGCAAAACACCCTCCCAACCATTTCTTTACCACATTATTTTCTCTGTAATGACTTTATTCCTTTTCATACTTTTTTTATCAGCAGGGTTCATAAAGTATTAGAGAAAAATATGTGAACAAATCTGCCATCTTTACAGATTTTAAAGGCAAGAAAATTATCCTTTCTTGTTCAAATTTTCAAGTTCAGCTATGGCATTTGTGGAATAATTAATGACATTAGTCAGGATCTATTAACTGTGATTTATGTTAAACCGTGGTTTATGTTAAAATTGGGATCTGGCAAAAATGAGTGTCAAGTATATGGTGTTGATGGATGTAATTAGACTTCTCTGAGTGGACAAAAATACTTAGAGCGGGAATTAAAGTGTCTGTAAAGTATTTGTATATGAGGATCTTGCTAATATAACCAAATTGGGCTTGAGGTCAGTACAAAATAATGTGTAGTCTGCGTTCTAACATTTTATTTTATTTTATTTATTTATTTTTTTGGTATAGTTGATTTACAGTGCTGTGTTATTTTCAGATGTCCAGCAAAGTGAATCAGTTATACATATACATATATCCACTGTTTTTTAGATTCTTTTCCCATATAGGCCATTACAGGGTATTGAGTAGAGTTCCCTGTGCTATACCAGAGGTATTTATTAGTTATCCATTTTATATATAGTGGTGTGTATATGTCAATCTGCATTCTCCCATTTTAAAAGAAATGCAAATTTTAACTTTTTAACTGTGCACTCCATGGCTTCTTGAGATCATTTGGATTATTGGGGGAAAAAGCATTTCAGGCAGAGGGCACATTAAGCACAAAGCCCTCTGTGAAAAAGGGACTTGCCTGCTTTGTTGAAAGAATAGTGATGAAGCCAATTGAGTTAAGGTGGGATGAAAGAGTAGGGGGAGATGTAGTCAGAGGAGAAATGTGGATCAGATCACATAGGTCCCCATATATCATGGTAAGGACATTTAACTTTTATTATGAGTGACCTGGAGAGACATTGAAAGTTGTGAGTAGAGGAATTAGATTATATTTTAATAGAATCTCTGTCTCTGCAGTTTGGAGAATATGCTGAATCTGGACAAACATATAAAACAGGGAAGGCAGTTAGGGGGTGACTGTAATAATACAGGCAAAAATAATTGTGTCTTGGACTGGGTTGATGTGTGATAAACAACCAGATTCTGGATATGTTCTGAAGATAGAGCAAATAGAATTTGCTGACAAATTTTGTGTAGAGTTTAAAAGAAGGAAAGACATCAAGGAGGATGCCTGAAGTGTTTGGTTGATAACTAAAAGGATGGAGTTGCCACTATATATGATGGGAAAGACTGGAGAGGGACAGGTCTGGAGTTTGGGGGAGAGGGGATGATAGGTAGTTATCAGGAGTTGGGTTTTAGTCATTTTGTTTGAACTGCCTTCCAAGTGGATTTGTTGGGCAGGCATTTGGAATTCAGAGGAGAGATTCCGATTGGGGATGTAAATTTAGGAGTCATTAGTGTGTGGATAGTACTTACAGCCCTGAGACTGGATGAGATCAACTACAGGAAAAGTGTAGATGAAAGAGAAGTAATCAAGGACTGAACTCTGGAGCACTCCAGAATCTAGACATCAGGAGATAAGGAAGAACCGGCAAAGGATGCGGGAAAAAAGGAGAAAAGGCAAGTGAGCATGGAATCTAGCTCCTCATTAGATAGTAAGCTGTGTAGGGACAGGAGTCCTACGTGCTTGTTCAGGTTGTATCCTTTTCTAGCACCTCATCCACAGGAAGCAATAATCTGTACTGACTAAATAAATAAAACAATGTCGTCACTGCATCGATAGCTTGTATATGAAGCAGAGAGCAGAGAGGAAGAGTCTTCCTTTTCACATCCACGTGTCCCTTCCAGATGTCCTTCTGTTATTCAAACACTGGTGGCTCTAGCCCTGAAAGGCAGCAACTGGTAATTCCTTTATTCTTCTAGATCACCCAGGACAAGGTGTTGTGGGGACCAGCTTCTCCTGTGCTTATTCTAAGACTCATGGAAGATAATCAGCCTGTGTATGCGTTCTCAGGGAGGAAAAGAGGGCTTAGGTCTTTTATTCTATGCTTTCCACATTTTCTTTTCTCTTGGTCCAACACACTGTCCTAGTTGATGCCTTTGTGTTTTGGAAGAGAGTCACTTATGCCCTCTCAAAGAGACATCCACAATTGCATCAGTCTTCTGAGCACTCAACTTAGCACCACTTGCAGCACTGAGTACCCCAACAAAGAACCCCATGAGTCATTTTCATCCTGTTACTCTGGTAATATTGTAATATGGGTAGAACAAAGTGATTTCCTTGGTGATGCCTAGAAACTGTGTATGTTGACCTAGTTACAAATGTTCTCTGCTTGGTGCAATACTACACAGCATGGAAGATTTATTCGAACATATATTTTAGAGTAAAATGATATAATGAAAAATAAAACTCAGAATTTTACTTTCAAAGTTTTTGCCAAAGGAAAAAATAACAAATTCAATTCATGAGGCTCATAATTCTCAATAAAAAGGCATAGAAAATATAAGAGAATACATTTTTGAGCTTTAGTTTGCAACAGTTCACATACTACTGTGATCATTCTTAAAGTTGTTGGAGAGATGGTGATGACAAATATGTTAGCCTAGAAATAAGCAGCGTATTCAGGCCATCAGCTGACTGAGGCAGATCTAAATTTTGAAGGAAAAAAAGCAAAGCAAACCAAAGAAAAATTTATCTTCAGAAGAACCAAACCACTGTCTTTCTTCAATTGCTTGCATTGTTATGAAGACGTCAAGCATCCTTGTGATCGTGGCTTAGAACATCCTTCCATTTACTGCTTTAAAAGTTGCTAAAGTGTGAAAGTAAACTACCTAGAGTGGTGGGATAGGGAAGGTGGGAGGGAGGGAGACACAAGAGGGAAGAGATATGGGGACATATGTATATGTATAACTGATTCACTTTGTTATAAAGCAGAAACTAACACACCATTGTAAAGCTATTATACTCCAATAAAGACGTTAAAAAAATAAAATAAAACAACAAAAAAATATTACTTTGCTTACCAAAAAACAAACAAACAAGAAAACTAGATCTGTATTTCTAAATCTACATTAGTATGTTATTGAGCACAAGAATGGTAAATGTGTAAAGCAAGTGTCAAATTTCTCAGTTAATCCCTTCACTTCATAAAGGCAACTTTCATTCAAGGAGTCCATAATGAGGGTGAAGTTGCACATTGTTATCTTACTAATTTTGATTTGCAAATTTCTGATGATCAACTTTACATAAATACATGTAATATCATGAGACAAATATGAGAAATAAATATTTCTTTTTCTGTAGATCTTATGCTTTCTAAAATAGGCTGAATGATTTCCTTTCTCCAATTTAGAAAATGCATTGGGGTTATATTTTAAAAGTAACACTTATGCAATTGGTTACCAATTCTTGATGAAATCTAAGAAAAGAATGGAGCATTTGCATTAGGTCAAAATGATTTTCAAACTTCCTCAAGGTTAATCAAACTTAATCAAAGAGTCTTCTGTCAAATGAGATGCAGGCTGAATAAAAGTTCCCATATAGAACAAAATCTTCTTGTGTTTATTTTACACTAACTCATATTTTAATTTATCTTCTCTACTTTGTTACAAAGTATTCTCAAGTTTTTGGGTCACTCTTAAATTCATGCTTGTCAAATATTGTGCTAAAATTCTTTCTTAGATGATAGTTACAATGACTTAAAAAGCCATTTTTCTTTGGTTTTCTTTATTGTCATAAAATCAATGAAAAACATCAGAAGTTTGGGTTATTGGTTGTCCGAAAAAAATGGAATAGAGTGGGTGGCTTAAACAACAGAAATTTATTTTTTCACAGTTTGGAAACAAGAAGTCCAAGATCAAAATGTGGGTCAGCTCTGTTTTGGCAAGAGGGCTTGTAGATGTGTGCTCACATAACTTTCCTTGGTGTGTTTATTTAGAGCGATCTCTCTATTTTCCCCTTCTTATAAAGCCACCAATCCTATTGGATCAGGACTCTACTTGTATGAATTCATTTAACCTTAATTACCTCCTAAAAGCCCATCTCCAAATACAATCACAATGGGGGTTAGGGCTTCAACATATGAATTTGCAGGGACACAATTCAGTCCATAGTCCTGATATAGCATCAGACCTAATGATATCAATATTCCCAGTGGTTTAGTATCCTGCCCAATGTTTCAGTTTCTACAAGCAACATCTACAGAGCATGTACTCTGTACCTGACACTGTGCTAGACCTGGGGTGTTATAAAAATGAACCAAAGAGTCTTCTGCCTAGAAGCTTACAGTCTAATGGGTGAGATTGATGTGTATACCCACAAACATCATAATACCATGTGTGAAGCAAATAGAAATGTGCACATGCTAATTCACCAAAAAATTTCTCTCTATACTGTATTTCCCATCAGTATATCTTAATTCATGATATATATATATATATATTTACATAGTAGCAGTCCATTTTTTTCTGCTCTGACCTCTGATATAGCACATATTGTCTATTGAGCCACAAGCAACCTATATTATGTTTTAGGTAGAGCATTTTATTTCTGAGCTGCCTTAGGATCTTGTGCCAGAATTTTTGCTTGTTTCAGTGACTGTGGCAAAGGCTCTCCTTGTGGCGTCATTTCTCTTCAATCTTTTCTCTTCCTCGATATATGATCAGTATGATTTAGAATGCTTAGATGATTTTCACATCCTTGAAAAGTTAATTCATTTCCCCATCTATGGATAGGACTATTTTTTTAAATTGAGGGATAGTTGATTTACAATGTTTTGGGTGTACAGCAAAGTGATTTAGTTCTTTTTCAGACTCTTTTCCATTATAGGTTATTACAAGACATTGAATACAGTTCCTTCTGCTATTCAGTAGGTCCTTGTTGGTTACCTATTTTATATATAGTAGTGTGTATCTGTTAATCCCAGATTCCTAATTTATCCCTCCCCTCTCCTTTCCCCTTTGGTAACCATAAGTTTGTTTTCTATGTCTGTGAGCCTATTTCTGTATTGTAAATAAGTTCATTTGTATCATTTTTGAGGTTCTACATATAGGTCATATCATGATATTTGTCTTTTTCTGATTTACTTCATATAGTATGATAATCTCTAGGTCCATCCATGTTGCCACAAATGGCATCATTTCATTCTTTTTGTGGCTGAGTAATATTCCATTGTATA
Organism: Lipotes vexillifer; assembly: GCF_000442215.2. NCBI lineage: Eukaryota > Metazoa > Chordata > Mammalia > Artiodactyla > Lipotidae > Lipotes > Lipotes vexillifer. The sequence goes on along the minus strand of NW_006793646.1, from coordinate 102,154 downwards.
TTTGTTCCACATCTTCTATATCCATTCATCCATCGATGGACATTTAGGTTGCTTCCAAGTCTTGGCTACTGTAAATAGTGCTGCTATGAACATTGAGGTGCAGGTATCTTTTCAAATTCGAGTTTTGTCTGGATATATGCCCAGGAGTGGGACTGCTGGATCATATGGTAACTCTTTTTTTAGTTTTATAAGGAACTTCCATACTGTTCTTGATAAGACTGTTTATAATTGGAGTTGAATCACTTGGCACTTCTGAAGAATATTTTCTCACAGATTTTTGAAATAAAATTAAGCAAGCGTTAAAGTTTTGCAATTGTGTCAATTTCTGTTTTGATGTAAAATGAAATTATGTGTGTCCATACATCAGTGTATTATGTAATTTATGCTTGGTAACCCTTTCATTGGTCACAAGTAGTTCTGAAATCGTTGGTATCAAGAGTGGCCAAAAGACCACAGTTAATACACTTTTGAAACACTGTTTAATATTGATGCCACTATCAGACCTTTTCAAGGCTGTTCTATGGTTAGTTTCCCAAGTGAGGCTGTAAAAGGTCAGGAGTACCCTGAGTTTACAAGCATTAAGCCTGGCTTTGTCCTACCAGCTTCCTCAGTACTATTGTAAGTGTCGGGGTTTAAATCTCTTTCTATGTGTTTTGCCCTTTTATTTATTTTAGCCGGTGGACACACCTTTTCCTTTTTAAACTGGTATGTCGATGGCCTTTCCTTGTAATAACAGTTGACATAATCCTCTTGAGCTGAAAGAAAACACTATTAAGGAAAACGCTGGCTATTTCCAACTTTCTCAGACCTCTGTAAGGAGGAATGCAGGTCTCTACCAGGATCAGGTGGAGACAGAGCTACAAATGGGTACAATTAAGAATTTCAGGTTCTCAGGCAGAATTCTCTGTGCTTGGGATTTACATCTTTGCCCCTAGCCTGGGATGCTGAATTGGAACAATAATGAGAAATCATCTTTTTCACCTGTTGGATTTGCAAATATTTTAAACAAGCAATAACAACCATTGCTGGCAAATACACAGGGATGTGAACGTTCCCTTACTTCGGTGGTAGGATTCCTCAACAGTCCTTGCACGAATTATTTGAATTAAAATTACTATACATTATATAGCAATTCCAGTTCTTGAATTCTACCTTACATTAAAAAATTTACACCTGATAAAGGACTATGTGGACATAATGCTATTTGTAGTATGGTTTGTAGTGTCAAAAAACCATAAACAATTTGAATGTTCATGAGTAGGGAATTGAATAAATCATGGCACATGTGTGTGCACGCACAGGCACATACCCACACGCACACGCACACACACTGAAAAATGATGTATTGGGATATATTAATGTCCCAAATGGGATGACTGTTCACAATATACAGTGAGATTAAATAAAGCAAATTCAAAGTAAAGTGAATAATATCAACCTTAAAAAAACCTAAAACCTAAAAATAGGTTATGTAGTCCTTTTTTCCAGCTGGAACCATGGAGGGTGTAGAAGAGAAGAAAATATGGTTCCTGTCGAAACTCCTAAAAAAAGTGAAGGAATTTCACAGAGCTCAAGATCAGGCACCTGAGAAAGAATTTTTCCCAAAAGATGTTTTGAAAGGCAAAGACAAATCTTATATATGAAAAGGTAAGCCCAATCACAAGTAATATGGGCAGATGTACAGAACTGACACAAGAATGGTTAGGATGGCAAGATAAGCTGACAACTTCCATGTACCTGCAGAACACATACTGGCATTTATCATCAGGATCAGTATCCATGGTGTGACCCCAAAGGTCTGAAAAGTGTTGCAGCTTCTTCATCATTGCCATATCTTCAGTGGTACTTTTGTGAAGATCAACAAGGCTTCAGTTAACATGCTGAGGATTGTGGAACCACATAAATTGCCCTGACAGACAGCACATTGATTGCTGGCTCTCTTGTTAAATTTGGAATCATCTGCATGGAAGATCTGATTCACGGGATCTATACTGTTGAACTATGCTTTCAAGAAACCAACAACTTCTGCTGGCCCTTCAAATGATCTTTTCCATGAGGTAGAATGAAGATGATGAAGACCATCTATTTTGTAGAAGGTAGAGATGCTGGCAACAGAAAAGATCAAATCAACAGGCTTATTAGAAGGATGAACTAAGGTGTCTACCTTGATTCGTTTTGTAATCTAGTCAGTTAATAAACAGTGACTGCTTTCAATTTGAAATGTAAAACAAACATCCCCCCAAAAAAACCCAAATTATGTGATTAACAAAAGAAAAAATGGGACAAGTATATATCCAATTCTTCACATGTGTTAACTATGGGAGATATGGGGAATTATTTACTTGTCATTCATTCATTTATTCATTATATTAAAAAAGGGAAGACACAGAGAGTAGAAGAAAAGTGGTAGTACACTCTCCTCATGTTGGATGTTGGGTGAGAAGAGGGCTGGACACCAATATGTCAGTCAACCTCATTATCTCCTCTGTAAATGGGAGCAGGGGGCTTCCTCTTACTTTTTAAGCACAGAGGTTTGGAGAAGGATGTTGCCTGAGAAGGAAGAGAATGGCTGGACCACCCAAATTGCTTGCACTTACTGACAGCCCCTCTCCCTTGTACAGTTGTCTTTAGGTTGCCCAGTGCAGCTCTTTTCACAGCTATGTGCAACCACCCAGCAATACCTTGCCTCAGGAGATGTTCTGCCCTCACCAGTGACAAGCTCAAGCTCCTAGGGTGGGGAGGATGAGGGCAGCATAAGGTAATTGATGGATGAAGGTACATCTACTCCAGGTATGAGTCAAAGCTTCCAGATGAGTCAAGAAATTTGCCCCATATCCATGCTTCCCTCCTCATCTCACCCACAGAGCTAGGCCCCAATTTGTGTGTGGGTTTGACTGCCAAAGATTTGCTAGGAGAAGAATATAGTAGGATAATATTTGAAGTTATTAATCCATACTTTTTCTTCTCCCTGTATATATCTTTTCATCTTTCTATTCCTCCTCATTTAAGCAGATCCTGGGGAAGTGTGAGGCAGGATATTGTTTCTGGCTATTAATTGCCAGTGACTGAAATTTGAAGGAGAAATCAAGCAAGATTTCCAGAAAAGGCAAAAAAGAAAAAGAATATGGACCTCGACCAAGTAAGTGTCTGGGCCAGAGATATGATGGGGGGTGGAATTTTCCAAGCTAGAAAGTGCTTCCCATAGGAATAGGGAAGTGTAGGGAGGAGATGAAGGGAGGAGTCTGTAGGAGCAAGGAGAAAGATTCAGTGCCTGATTTCCAACTATGTTAAGAAGGGAGTAGTAAGACTCCATGCAGAAAATGGATGCTTGGTATTGAAACAAATGAAACTAAGAGGATCCATTTCCCCCATGGCAGACATTTTGGTATTACAAAAAATGTTGCAATGAATTATCCTTGTGTTCCTGTACTAGATGTTTTTGGAATTTATATTTTAGAAGTTGACTTTCTGGGTCCTAAACTTCAAACTTTGCTAGATATTGCAAAAAGTTTTTAGCGTTACACCAATTTGCTCTCTCAATCTCTTTACCTTTTTCTTCTTAAATTTAAACTACACTCCCTATTGTAAAACTTCACTGCTCATTAATCATGGGTAATTAAGAATTTGAAAGTTCCCGTTTCCCCGACTTCCTTACCACTACTTGTCATCGACAAACTTTTGAATTTTTTCCAGTGTGACAACATGAAATGATATCTTGTTTTAATTTGCATGCTTCTATTATTAGTAAGTTACAACTTTTTTTTCATATCTTTATTGGTCCTATAGAGCTTCTTGTCTGTGAACTGAAGTTTTATATTCATTTCTTTACTGGGCTTTTTGTCTTTTTCTTATTTATAGGATATTTTTATATATTCTAGTTGGCAGTTATTTCTCAAATGCCTTGTAAGTATTTTCTCTGTCTCTAGCTTGCCTTTTAAACTTTGTTTATGACATCTAAAGTATGATATTTAAAATGTTTCTGTTATCAAATTTATTCATATTTTAGTTTGTACTTAATGGTTTGTTTTTTTTATTCTTAAAAGACTTTGTTTCAGAGCAGTTTTAGCTTCATAGTAAAATTGAGCAGAAGGTACCCAGAAATCCCATATACTCCCTGCCCCTATACATGCACAGCCTTCTCCATTATCAATAGCCCCACCAGAGTCATACATGTGTTACAATTGATGAACCTTTTTAATTTTTAAGAGATCTTTCCTTACTTCAATGTTATGAGATTGTCTCCTACATTTTCTTCTAAAACTTTTGAGTGTTGCCTTTAAGTCTTTAATCCATGTGTTCTTCCTATTTGTGTATGGAATGAGGAGGAATTCAATACTCTGATACATTTTAAAATTTGTTCCTCAATCACATGAGGTCAACCCATCCTATTGGCAGATTCACCTGTAGCCACACTGAAAGATCGAGGGTAGCAAAACAGTTCATAGCAGGCATCAGGACTGAGCATTGTGGGTAAACCACTGGGCTCATGGATGAGCCTCATAAACCAACCAGTGAACTAGTGGTGTTACCTGGATTAGTGAGTGGGATGACCTCTGTGGAATCCCGCATATCATGAACATTAACTAATGGGAAACCAGGGACATTCAACTGATTTAAAAAGGATACAGCCGGCCTAGACTCATAACTGGATATCAGTGTCTGGGTCAAAACAACAAACCAACCAGCAAACATAGCAGCAAATATGGCAGAACTAACACAGCCAAAGTATTATCCAACCAAATGTAGACAATCCAGAGGAAAGCATTTTCTGGATAATGTTTCCTCTCTGTAATGTCACTAATTTATTTAACATACACTGTAGTGTTCTTTAAGTTCTTAAAAAACTCAGCACAGTGGAGAGAAAAGAAATATACTATTTTAATTGTTTAATTGGAAAATATAAAATTTATATTTATTTCTCCCCTGCTAAAACAAAAACAAAAATAAAATCAATTTTAACTATTTGAGCAGAGATTACAATTTTGTCCTATAAGTAAAACAGCTACAAGAAATTTCACAGTAATTTTAGTATTTATACAGCTTTTTAAAGAAAATAAAACATTGAATTATAAAAAGCATTTATACTGGAACACAGAGAACTATATTCAATATCTTGTAATAACCTATAATGGAAAAGAATATGAAAAAGAATATAGATATATTCACTTTACTGTACACCAGAAATTAACACAACATTGTAAGTCAACTACACTTCAACTTAAAAAAAAAAGCATTTATACTGGTATTATGCCTTCTGAAGTAAAATCTCAGTGTATATCATAAGTTTTAAGAATTAAAAAGTATAACCCAGAATCCGGCGTGTAATTTCCAAGGTGAGCGTCAATTTAAGTATTTGAAATACAGCTTGATCTTTGTGATAAAATTAAAAAAAGAAATTAGCTGGGACTATCCCACATGCATTCTAAAGCCCCCAGTTAGCCTAGGTAATTTTTCTTATTCTCCCACAACACATGGCATTCTTTCTATGAATGACATCAGTTTGGAAATACCCCGTGGTTTCTGAGTTATAAATGGATAGCTCACCATGAACTCCTGATTATATTATGATTCATACTTTCACTTCTGTTTTTATACTATCATTTTGAAATAGTGAAAGTGAAACTGTGTTTCACTGGCAAACAGTTCACTAGGGAGAAGAAAAATATGGTTGAATATAATAATTTACAAAATATTTAAGGTTTATTGTCTAAGAATATTGTGAAAACCATTTCTTAAGGAAAAATCAATGTAGTTGTGACCAAAAAATTGCTCTTAGAAAGTGAATCTTGGCGTTAACAGTGACGATTGTCAGAGTTCTGCTTTGCATGGGAGCATTGCTTATGATTCCTTCTGACATCTGTATATCTATCTATCATCTATCTATCAATAAATCTTTTAAAACTCTTTTTATTCATGGAACTGGTTTATGAATCATAGCCTTTTACCTCTAGAATTTGTTCTCTTAACAATTACACTATGGTAGAAAGATGATGCTAGCTAGAGAAAGAAAGAAAGAAAGAATGAGCAAGAAAGAAAAAAGAACCATATGGAAATTTCCAACATAATTCCAGGCTTGAGAGCCTTTATTCATACTTCAATTTTCCTTAGGGCAGGTGTCATGCCTGTTCATTGCAGTGTCTCTTGTACCTTTGCCAGTTCCTGGCACATAGCAACATTCAACACATATTTGTTGAGTAAATAAACACAGCAGGTTAAAAGCAACTTCTTGACTTCATGGTTTTCTGTGGAAAACCACAAGAAAAAAATGTGTTCTGAGGTCTCAGCATTCTAGTAACCAAGAAGTATCAGGAATCTAATGAGATCCTTCTCTTATGAGATCCTTCTCTTGTGAGATTCTTAACATAGAAATGCTACTTTAAGGGTATCTTAAGCTATGAGGTCGAAAACTAGATGCCTCGATGCCTTGTGATTCTTCATTTAATATTATTTGTAGAATGGGAATTTTCCCAAAGATTATAAAAACTTTCTAAAGACTAATGTCATTTAAAATATCTTTTATTAAGTATAAATTTATCTTCCTGGGCTGTCTGTCACCAAAGGACAGTTCCTACCAAAGAATTATGTCTTGTGGGTCAATATGTGTTTTCCTATGAATGAATGAATTCCTCAAAATCAAATATATCCTTCTCAGACCAAAAATATTTTTCTATCTACACTGCTTTAATGTTTGTACTTCATATCTACCAGCTCCTTTAGCTTAAGGCATTGAAGAATAATCTTATCTAAGAGAGGATGTACCCTTCTATTTTAAACCATAATTAACATCTTAAAATGGGGTAATCTAACAGACCAGTTAGTCAGTCACTCTTTGTATTTCTAAGAGGTCAGAACACAGGAGGGATATGACTGTATAAGTGGTAAGGAGTGAAAAATGTTTAGAAGACTGTTTAGTAGGAAATAGAAAAGTTACTCCTTCCAAAAATTGTCTGGAAGCCTCCAAACATCATTTAAAAATATTAAAACATCCCAATGCCAGTTATAGCAATAACCTGAGCTGAAAATAGCATTGAGAATATGCTGAGAATAGCAGTGATAGGAAAAAAAAAAAAATGGTTCTTGCTTCAATCCATCACATTTTGGGATAGCAAAAGATTAATCAGCAATAGATTATCACAACAAAATTGCTATAACTATTAAATGGATATTACTGAAAAGAATGTCAAACAGTGAGCTTCTCTGAAAACTTAAGAAAATTAAGAGCAGAAATTGGAAGTTATCTTACTGAGACAGAATAGCTTATAAACCATTAAGACTTGATTTATAACCTGTTAAATATTTTTAAAAGAAATAATAAGTTAAAAAGAAAGGGAGTTCGTCAGTCTGGCATATGAAAGAAGAAAACAAAGAACCTATGAAGTACACTTTGGCAGAGAATTCTAGAGACATTTTTTCCTGTGATTTGTCCTATCTAGTGCTGATTGTTGAAATTGTAGCATTATTCTTTGCTTGATGCCATTAAACATCTTGTTTATATCAACCCTTACTTACTCTGAATTCATATTCACTAAGTAATATTTTTATTATAATTTGATTTCTGATATAACTTTACAAGGAAGGAATGCTTTGGCTAGAGGACTTTTGGCAGTTATATCTCTCATTATAATTAATAAGAGATATTTTTTCCTGGTTTGTACAGAACTCTCTTGAATGTAGCTTGAATAAGTGACAATTCCCAAGTCTGACCAAGTCTTGGACACTGAGGAAACTGAATTTTCAAATAGACAAAGTTGAACAACAGATTGAGCTGCAATGGCTTCCCCAAGGGTGTCGCCACTTTGATGGGCTCTCCTCATTTCTTATGGGGAACGTATGAAAGAGTATCTGGTAAAATGCATGGCATATAGTGGTGCACCACTTACATGAGGAAGAGGGAAAGAAAATAGTGTACTGAGAAGAAGCAGAGCAGAGAGAAAAAAGAGAGCATTCAGCATCCTTGCTTTATTGACATATTAAGCTCCGATATATGGTACCTTGTCAGGTATGATGGTTAATTTCATGTGTCAACTTAACTGGGTCATGGGGTACACAGATATTTGGTCAAACATTATTGATGATGATGATGATGATGTCAGTGAGGGTGTTTACTAATGAGACTGACATTTGAATTGGTAGACTGAGTAAAGCAGACTGTCCTCTGCAATGTGGATGGGTCTTATCCAATCAGTTGAAGGCCTGGAACGAACAAAAGGTTGAACACCTGCATGAGAGAAAACTCCTTCTGCCCTGGCTGCCTTTGAGCTGAGGTATCAGTTTTTTGCATCTTTCAGACTCTAATTGAAACATCGGCTCTTCCTGGGTCTGCCTGCTGGTATTCAGACTGGAACTACATCATCAGTTCTAGTGAGTCTCCAGCTGGCCGATTGAAGATCTTGGGACTTGTCAGCCTTAATAATCATGTGAATTTGTTCCTTATAAATAAATCTCTTTCCCCATCTATATACCTCCTATTTGTTCTGCTTTTCTAGAGAACCCTGACTAAATACATCAGGGGTCTTCCTGAAATGACAATCACAAGAACATTTTACTGTTGCAAATGAATTAGATCCTTAATGTACTCACTGGCAGGGGAAAAATGTTTTCATCTACACTAGATTTTTCTGTGACTCAGTGTGAATATGTTTCTTTTTTTTTTTCTTTAATGAGAATATATCCCATCTCATTAACACTTGTCGAATCTATACTCAGTAATGGAAAATTAAATACAGTAATGAACTTAAAAGTTTGGTGTCCTCTTACGTCACTGGTGTCTGTGGTACATCTCACCTGGTTGGTTTTATTTGTGATGCTGCTATATTTGCTTTAGCTTGATAGGTTCTTCCCTCAAATCCCAAAACTCAAACTTGACTCATTTCTCCACTACAATGTCAACAATTCCACAACTTGCAAGCCCTACAAAAGTATTTTTAAGACTCACATATTAAAGGAAAATATAAATCAACAGTTGACATACTCCACGATGGTAACAAAAGACCATGCATTAATTCCACAAGCATTTATTGGGCACGTACCAATGTACCAGACTGGAGAAACAAATATGAAACAAACACAGACCCTTTCCTTAAAGAGGGAAGATAGGAAAACAGATATGAAGGCTAAGAGGAAAAAGAAAGTGCCTGGTGTTTATGGAGCTTCTACGCTTTACCAGATGCTATTAAAGACTTTACAATGGATCTTCCCAACAGCTCTTTAAAGTAGGTACTATTATCCCTCTGACATGTATGAGGACACCTATTCTCAGAGAGGTCCTCCAGTTAAGACAGTGGAAATTAAGGCTAGCATTCACTGAGCCTCAGTGAAAGAGTGGAGTTCAAATGGGGTTTATACCTTCACACATTTTCTGCCACATTGTGTGATATGATAGTCACTAGATACATGTGGCTATTAGGCAGTTGAAATGTGGCCAGCCAACAAAAACAGAAATAAAGATCAATGGAACAGGATAGAAATCCCAGAGATAAACCCAGGCACATATGATCACCTTATCTTTGATAAAGGAAGCAAGAATATACAGTGGAGAAAAGACAGCCTCTTCAGTAAGTGGTGCTGGGAAAACTGGACAGCTACATGTAAAAGAATGAAATTAGAACACTCCCTAACACCATACACAAAAATAAACTCAAAATAGATTAAAGACCTAAATGTAAGGCCAGACACTTTCAAACTCTTAGAGGAAAACATAGGCAGAACACTCTATGACATAAATCACAGCAAGATCCTTTTTGACCCACCTCCTAGAGAAATGGAAATAAGAACAAAAATAAACAAATGGGACCTAATGAAACTTAAAAGCTTTTGCACAGCGAAGGAAACCATAAACAAGATGAAAAGACAACCCTCAGAATGGGAGAAAATATTTGCAAATGAAGCAACAGGCAAAGGATTAATCTCCAAAATTTACAAGCAGCTCACGCAGCTCAATATCAAAAAAACAAACAACCCAATCCAAAAATGGGCAGAAGACCTAAATAGACATTTCTCCAAAGAAGATATACAGACTGCCAACAAACACATGAAAGAATGCTCAACATCATTAATCATTAGAGAAATGCAAATCAAAACTACAATGAGATATCATCTCACACCAGTCAGAATGGCCATCATCAAAAAATCTAGAAACAATAAATGCTGGAGAGGGTGTGGAGAAAAGGGAACACTCTTGCACTGCTGGTGGGAATGTAAATTGATACAGCCACTGTGGAGAACAGTATGGAGGTTCCTTAAAAAACTACAAATAGAACTACCATACGACCTAGCAATCCCACTTCTGGGCATATACCCTGAGAAATCCATAATTCAAAAAGAGTCATGTACCAAAATGTTCATTGCAGCTCTATTTACAATAGCCAGGAGATGGAAGCAACCTAAGTCCATCAACAGAATGGATAAAGAAGATGTGATACATATATACAATGGAATATTACTCAGCCATATAAAGAAACGAAATTGAATTATTTGTAGTGAGGTGGATGGACCTAGAGTCTGTCATACAGAGTGAAGTAAGTCAGAAAGAGAAAAACAAATTCCGTATGCTAACACATATACATGGAATCTAAAAAAAAAAAAGGTCATGAAGAACCTAGGGGCAAGATGGGAATAAAGACACAGACCTACTAGAGAATGGACTTGGGGATATGGGGAGGGGGAAGGGTAAGCTGGGACAAAGTGAGAGAGTGGCATGGACATATATACACTACCAAACTTAAAATAGATAGCTAGTGGGAAGCAGCCACATAGCACAGGGAGATCCGCTCTGTGCTTTGTGACCACCTAGAGGGGTGGGATAGGGAGGGTGGGAGGGAGGGAGACGCAAGAGAGAAGAGATATGTGAACATTTGTATATGTATAACTGATTCACTTTGTTATAAAGCAGAAACTAACACACCATTGTAAAGAAATTATACTCCCATAAAGATGTTAAAAAAAAGAAATTACATTAAAAAAAAGTGTGGCCAGTCCAAACTGAGATGTACTATAAGCATAGACTGCAAACCATATTTCAGAGACTTAGTATGAAAAACAATGTAAAATATCTTACTAATAATTTTTATACTGATTACTTGTAGAATTGATAATTTATGGATATACTGATGTATTTGCCATGGTTTTCCAGAGAAACAGATCCCATAGTACTTATCTGTCCATCTGTCTATCATCTATCTATCTATCTATCTATCAATCATCATCTTTCATCTATCTATCTATCTGGCAGAGAGAAACAGAGATAGAGAAAGAGACAGAGAGACAGACAGAGAGGAGAGAGAGAAAGGGATTAATTTAAGGAATTGGCTCATGTGTTTGTAGGGGCTGGCAGGACTGAAATCTACAGAGTAGGCTGGCAGTCTGGAGATTCAGGTAAAAGTTGCTATTGCAGTCTTGAGTCTGTGATCTGCAGGGCAGACCAGGCAGGCTGGAAACTCAGGTAGTGTTATGGACTGAATTGTTCCCACCTCTTTTCCCTCCCAACAATTCATATGTAGAAGCACTAACCCACAGTGCAACTATATTTGAAGATATGACCTTTAAGAGGTAATGAAGGTTAAATGAGTTCATAAGGGTGGGGCCCTAATCTAATATGACTTGTGTCTTTATAAGAAGAGGAGGAGTCATGAGGAATGCATGAACTCAGAGAAATGGCCATGTATATACACAGTGAGAAAAAGGCTCTCTGAAAGCCAAGGAGAGAGGTCTCAGGAAAAATTAAACTGACAACCTTGATCTTGGACTTCCAGCCTCCAGAACTGTGAAAAAATAAGTTTTTATTATTTAAGCCACCTAGTCTGTGGTATTTTGTTAAGACAGGCCTAAGAAACTAATACAGGCAGGGTTTCTATGTTGCAATCTTGAGGTTGAATTCCTTCTTCTTTGAGAAATCTCAGTCCTTGCTTTTAAGGCCTTCAACTGATTGGATGAGACACACCCACATTTTAGAGAGTAATTTGCTTTACTTAAAATCTATTGATTAAAATGTTAATCATGCCTAAAAAATATTTTCACAGCAGTGTCTGGATTAGTGTTTGAGCAAACAACTGGATGCCATAGCCTAGCCACACTGACACACAAAATTAACCATCACACTTGGGCTCAATAAAATATATGATTAAAATTATTTCCTTTTTTCGTTTTAAAATGTGATTACTAGAAAATCAAAAATTTTGTATGTGGCTCACATTTGTCACTCATATCAGATTTCTATTGGATTCTACTGCTCTAGACATTTATGAAAGTAGATAGCAAGTTTCATAGAAGATATATGCACAAAGTGCCATGTGAGCATAAAAGAAAGACATTGATATCTATTTGGGGCTGTTAAGGAAGATTTTGCAGGGATGGTATGATGGTTAAAGTACAAACCCTGGAACCAGAATGCTTGGGTTGAATGCTCTGTCACTTCACTGGATGGGTGGACTAGAGCAAGAAATTTACTCTCTCTGTGCCTTGTTTTCCTTATCTGTAAAATGGGGGTAGTAATTAAGCCTCCTGCATGGGGTTGTTATGTAGTTTAAATGATTTTATACATTAAAGTATTTAGAACAGTGTCTGAGACACTGCATTTCAGTAAATATTACTTAAAGAAGGTTGTGCTTGAGCAGCATCTGGATGGATGGGGAGCTGGACAGATCCTGAAGGGCTTATTGAAACGGGATGAATTTCCAGTGAAGGGAACATCAGACCTTCTTCTCTGGTCTTCACTTTTTGTCTTACCACAGGGAAATCAGCAGCTTGGTCTCAATTAATATATTCTGTGACTTAGAGTTCAACCATCTTGAGTTGACTTCTTGTATCGTTTGGCGAATGCACTTGGCACTGTTCTTGGCACTCCTTTTGGTTCTGATTCTACCTGACCTCAGCAGCACTCAGAAGTGCTGGCCATGGTCTTCTTTTCAAAACACTGGATTTTTAGCATGATTGTTTCTTGGTTTCTCCAGTCTCCTGTGTGCTCCAACTTTGGCTCCTTTGCACAATTCGTCCTCTTCTGGGTCAAGTTCAATCCTTATCTCTCTATTCTTCTCATTTTAAGCTCTCTTCCTAGAAAATTCAATACATACTCATGCAAGGCCTTGGTTACCACATATACTGCACATGACTCACAAATTTGTAGCTATAGTCCAAACTTTTCCACTGAGCTCCGGATCTGAATAATCAAATGCGTACTTGATTCTCTCCACTCTATGTCTCAGAGACATCTCATATTCAAGTCTTAAAACGTGTTCACCTGCCTCTCTCCATCACATACACCTTGTTCATTTTCAGTGTTTCCAACTTGTGTCTTACAAAGCCAGAAACTTATGAGTTATACCTTATCCCTCTCATTTATTCTCCAAATCCAACACAACATCAAGACAGTTCTATTCCTCTGAATCCAAGGCTGCCATTGTTTCTCACTGGATCACTGGATTAATCTTTGCACTCTTTTTGACCCCCTTCTAATTTCTTATCCACACTGTAGCCAGGCTGGTATTTTTGAATTTCAAATCTCATCATATAATTACTCTTCTAAAAATATTTAATAATTTCTCATGTTCATTGGATAAATTAAGCTTGTAATTTCTGGACCCTAACTACAACTGCAGCCCCATTTCACATCAGGCTTCTCATCATTTGGCCACACAGATCTTTTGCCATTACCTTGTTCCAATCATGCGCCTTTTGGCCATAGGACCCATTCCTCTGCCTGCACCCCCCCTTCCCTATGTTCTCAGAGCATTATTCTCCTTCAGAGAATTTACCTTAATTATTCATTACCTTTGTTCATATGATCCTTTGATTATTATCTGTGTTCTCCACTGGAATATAAGCACTCAGAAGTCCAAAAGGGCCTGTGTCTTTATTCCCCTCCTATTGTATCTCTGCTCTAACAGAGAAGGACAAATAAGTGTATGGTTTCAATCAGTGCTCACGTCAACTCTCCCTCATAGCTACTTTCATTCCACAGTTTCCATGTGCAGCCAGAGAGGTTCAGTTGGTTTACTGACACACCCAAGATTGCAAAACTGGTAGGTGGAAGAACTTGGAACTGAAATCAGGTCATGCTGTTTTTACTCTTCCATACTTTATTTTAGACCTCCCTGTTTCTTAAGCTTGGGGAAAAAGAACCACATCTCCTCTTTTTTTGTTAGTGATTATACTGGACACCTAGGCTCTCAGGGACTGTACTTATTTATGCACATGCATTTTTTGGTTTTCTTTTGTTTATTAATTAGGTTTTTTGGGGAGAACAGTTTTATTTATTTGTTTATTTGAAGTATAACTGTTCAAATTTGTTACAGCAAAGTGATTCAGTTTTATATATATATGTATTCTCTATATATTTATATATGTATACTTTTTCAGATTCTTTTCCATTTTATGTTATTACAAGATATTTAATGTAATTCCCTGTGCTATTCAGTAGGTTCTTTTAAAATCTATTTTATATACAGTAGTGTGTATCAGTTAACTCCAAACTCCTAATTTATCCCTCCCTCACCCACCTCTTTCTCCTTTGGTAACCATAAGTTTGTTTTCTATGAACATGCATTTTTTTTTTGTTTTGGAAAAAATACTGACAAATTTTTAATGAAATGTGATTAAGAGAAAATCACCTCTGATGGTTCCATAACCAGGACCTCTGGATATTTTTGATTAAGTGGAAGAAAAATATAGACTCAGAAAACTTAGAAAAAATCTTTATTAATGAATAGAAAGTTTATTCCAGATATTCTGCAAGAAAAACAAATCCATTGAGGTGAAAAGCAGGATGGTTTAATTCAAGTACATAAATAAATACATTGACAAAATTTTACCATCTCTAATAGCAATAATCAGAATGATTTGTCTGGTTATACATTTTTTATTAAGTTGGACCACATAAAATTGATGATGTTTGACTCTTTTTGACCAGAAAACAGCATTTTATTATGGTTCAATTCCCTCATAAAGAGATATTTCCCTATTTCTTCTCTGAGATCCAGGAAAATTTTACTTAACAACCGATTAAAAAGAGGCCAACTTTGATTGACTTTGCTGACTAGAATGTTGATTCTTTTTTTCTTCCACATTACCATATATGCACCCATTTTCCATCTGGATGCTGTGGACTAGTTAGAGGGAATTGCTATTTGACCAAGGGTAATGGGGCCCCATGTAGAATGGAGGAGCTCATGAAACTCCAAAGAGCTACTGTACTTATAATTTCCTTTTAGAGAAAACGACCTGAAGCAGTATCTTCCTGCAAATTTTGATATGACCCATGGCATACTCATGCTGAATGAAAACAATGAGTGTGGTGGTTAGACTGGGGACCAGGAGGTAAAGTCTGTTAGAGAGAAGGAGATGAGAAATCATGCTGACCAGGAGAGATGTTTTCAGTTACTGAATTTCTAGTTCCTAATCTCTTTCTAAGAGGCCTTGCTATACTTTATATCTTACCTATGAATATCCATGAAAATTTCCTTTCATAGCCTTCTAATAAAACTCCTTTTATTTGCCCTTGTTGGAGAAAATGCTTTCCCTCACCACCAAACAGTCACTGACCAAGACAAGAATTAAATGGGATGATATATGTGAGGTTTTTTTCCTTTTCTTTGATAAACTATAAAGATAAATATGAAGACCAACTATTGAAAAAAATGAATCTTCCTCTTGGGAAACTTAGGTTTCAAAACGGAAATTTATTTCATGTTGCCCAAATAGATTGTGAAAAACCAGTAGCCAAGCCAAGGAAGATGTTGCTTCAATGAGGTATGAAATGCATGTTATTAGATGGGGTTTTATCTTAGATATTCAGCCTAAGTGTACAAGCAAGCATCATTTATTTCCAATCCAGAGGATTTTAGAAGTCATTCAGTTGGATTTTCCATTTTTCCTTCAGAAGGGATTAGTCTGAGCTCTTGCAGTTTATGGACAACCGAAGAGATCACCTCTGACCATACTTCACGATTTAGTGATACAGCAATAGTATCAATTGGGCTAGTCCTTAGGTCTCATTCCTTATGAGAAGGTTTCATCCCTGTAGCTGTATGGACAAGTGTTTTTAGAAAAAATTGTTTTCTACAGCATAGAGAAACACACTGGAGAATATTATAAATGTATTTCATTTATTTCACAAACCTTTTAATTTGCCTTCAGAGGGGGTTATTCAAACAAAGATCGAGCTGAACTCAAAGGTTAAAGATCTGAAATCAGAAGACTCATCTTTCTTTTCAATACATATATGTATATGTATAACCAAATCACTTTGCTGTACACCTGAAACTGACACAACATTGTAAATCAACTATACTCCAAAATAAAATAAAAATTTTAAAAATTAAAAAAGAAGGGCTTCCCTGGTGGCAGAGTGGTGGAGGGTCCGCCTGCCGATGCAGGGGATGAGGGTTCGTGCCCCGGTCTGGGAGGATCCCACATGCCGTGGAGCGGCTGGGCCAGTGAGCCATGGCCGCTGAGCCTGCGTGTCGCGAGCCTGTGCTCCGCAATGGGAGAGGCCGCGACAGTGAGAGGCCCGCATACCGCAAAAAAAAAAAAAAAAAAAAAAAAAAAATTAAAAAAGAAGAATCATCTTTATTTTCTTTATTGCAGAACATCAGTTCTTCATAGCTCTCTAATATGTGGCCTTATCTATGGATAAGAAAATCTGGGGTTGACCTACAGTTCCTTTTGAAATGTTTTTTCAGTAATTTAGAACAGATATCTTCATCTTTTTTATGTGTTATCCCTGATACCAGATATCAGTAAGATATAGGATGATTTTGGAACTTTCCCAAGGGTAAATGATGAGTGTAGAGTTCACATCAAGAGGTTTTAAGAAGATAACATTTCTGGTTTAGAGCCCCAAAGACAATATCTCTGAACTGGGAGTAAAGATTGGATATGAGGAATTATGTTTCTTATTCCTGACAGGCAATATGTTGCATACAATGGAATGTAGACTTTATGGTGATTAGAGAGGGACTGAGGGAACTTTTTATTATGAGATAAAAGTGCAGACCTTCATGAAAGTGTTTTCCTTAAAGCCGAGCTTGAGACTTTGTATAGCCTTTCATCAATGCCCGCAATCATCCAGGCGCTCTAGGATCATTAAAAGTGTGTCAAGATTCTGAAGGCTCCACTAGTTCTCTGTCTGCTTGCCATTGCTTCAGGAGTTCACTGACCACTGCTGTCAACAGGGGGCATCCATAGCAAGTGTTTATATCCTTTAAATATCTACTATATACCAGTTACCAGTTGGGCAAAATGGGTAAAATGATGTCACTCTATCATATTTAAGGCACTGTGTCAAAGCCTATGTACTATTTTGGTTTAATCTTAAAAGAAACCCTAAAAAGAAGATATTATTGAAATATATTTTACAGATACAGAGGCTGGAGTTTAGAGAGGTGAGCCTGCCTGCTCCCCTCTACATATATACACATAACTATTAAGTGGAAGCTTCAGGATTCAAATCCAAGTTTATTTTATTCTTAATCTGGTGCTCTTAACTAATATACCTACTGCTTCCAAATACCTTTTTTTTTTTTTTTTTTTTTGCCTTCAAGGTGAAACCATGGGTGATCATTAATTAAATCCATTTCTCCTGCTGTAATCTGCCTTTACTAGTCAAGGTAAATTCTTTTTTGTTTTTTCTTTTTTTAACATCTTTATTGGGGTATAATTGCTTTACAATGGTGTGTGAGTTTCTGCTTTATAACAGAGTGAGTCAGTTATACATATACATATGCTCCCATATCTCTTCCCTCTTTGTCTCCCTCCCTCCCACCCTCCCTATCCCACCC
>NW_006793646.1:63150-80991 GCF_000442215.2 Lipotes vexillifer | reverse complement strand
TTTGCCTTATGTATTGAGGTGCTCCTATGTTGGGTGCATAAATATTTACAATTGTTATATCTTCTTCTTGGATCGATCCCTTAATCATTATGTAGTGTCCTTCTTTGTCTCTTCTGATAGTCCTTATTTTAAAGTCTATTTTGTCTGATATGAGAATTGCTACTCCAGCTTTCTTTTGGTTTCCATTTGCATGGAATATCTTTTTCCATCCCCTTACTTTCAGTCTGTATGTGTCTCTAGGTCTGAAGTGGGTCTCTTGTAGACAGCATATATATGGGTCTTGTTTTTGTATCCATTCAGCCAATCTGTGTCTTTTGGTGGGAGCATTTAGTCCATTTACATTTAAGGTAATTATCGATATGTATGTTCCTATTCCCATTTTCTAAATTGTTTTGGGTTCGTTATTATAGGACTTTTCCTTCTCTTGTGTTTTTGTCTAGAGAAGTTCCTTTAGCATTTGTTGTAAAGCTGGTTTGGTGGTGCTGAACTCTCTCAGCTTTTGCTTGTCTGTAAAGGTTTTAATTTCTCCATCAAATCTGAATGAGATCCTTGCTGGGTAGAGTAATCTTGGTTGCAGGTTTTTCTCCTTCATCACTTTCAGTATGTCCTGCCACTCCCTTCTGGCTTGTAGAGTTTCTGCTGAGAGATCAGCTGTTAACCTTTAGTCAAGGTAATTTTAATTGCTGCCACAAAAGACTTGCATGTCCTCCTCATTGCACATAGCCTAAACAATAAGATGTTTGCTTAAACCATAAATAGTTTTCAAGAAACAGTTCTGTCTAGGTCGAGCTGAGCTGGTTAAGACTGCATGGAACCAGTGACCCTTCAACTGGGCATTTGCAAGTGTCTGCTTGGTGACCTTTTGAATGTGCAGAGGCCTGTAGCCTAGTTATACCTGCACAGGATGATCACTATGGCACCTTTTCCCAATCACCTGTATCTACGTTCCCCATGCTCCCCACCCTGCTTCTTTACTTTTTATGCCATAAATACCACAAGTTCTTGCCTTCAGGGAAGTGGATTTGAGGTTTTTCTCCTGTCTCCATGGTTGGCTACTTTTCAAATAAACCCTCTCTTTACTGCAGATTTCTGTGTCTCAGCATTTTGGCTTGAAGTGCATCGGGCAAAAAGAACCTAGTTTGGTAACAGAGGGACTGAAATTCGAGTAATAGTAGTAAACTTGTTAGTAATCAATCAAGCAGATTATGATGGAGGAAAGCACAGACACTAAGAGAATATGGGGGAGATGAACAAACTTGATTGATGCAATAAGACATGGTACCCTGGAGAAAGTGATCATGCTGATAAGTAAGAATCAGTCAGTAGTGATAGAAGAAAACCTTATTTCAGGCATTGGGAAGGGCATGTGCACATATTGGAAATGACATATTATTTTTCTGCAGTTTACACCCAGATATATTTTACTGTTAAAAAGTAATTTATGCAAGAAGAGATGAGTCCCCAAATATGATATTTATGCTGTGGATGAAGAGGAAGAGAAGATCTGAGAGATGTTGAGAATAGGATTTACTAAATTTGGTGATTGGATTGAATGTAAAGAGGAGATGAAAAAGAAGAAAACCCCAAAGATGATTGCTAGTTTTCTGTATTGGCTGAATGTTTTATCCTAGGAGTGGCTACATAAGAGGAATAGGTTATTAGGAAATAATGGGGTACTTCTACAGGACATACAGAGGGGGAGGTTTAGAGTTGTACCAATGGATCTGGAGCTCAGCAGAGAGGTCCAAGCTAAAGACATGCTTCTAGAACTTATCAGCATAAAGGATTTGGTAATTCAAGTCCTTAGAGGAAATGAGATATTTTAGGGATAGTGTGAAGAAAGAGAAAGAAGAGGATGAGTAATGGAAGCTCCAATATTTAAAGGATGGGCAGAGGAAGAGGAGCCTGTGAAAAGTGAAGAGAAGGAAAAACCAGGTAGGTGGAAAATAATGCAGGGTTGACTATAGTCAATAGAGCAAAGGGAGGTGAGAACTTCCAAAAAGAGTATGTATGGTACTGCTTCACATTCTACAGAGAAATGAGAAAAGATTGAAAATCATCCTTTGAATTTAGCAATAGGGGGAAGATTGAGATAACATTCTCTTTAGTTTAATGACAAATTTTGATGCTCACTTTCTTC
This sequence comes from Lipotes vexillifer, assembly GCF_000442215.2. Classification (NCBI taxonomy): domain Eukaryota; kingdom Metazoa; phylum Chordata; class Mammalia; order Artiodactyla; family Lipotidae; genus Lipotes; species Lipotes vexillifer. The sequence goes on along the minus strand of NW_006793646.1, from coordinate 78,851 downwards.
ACTGGGATAAGGCTTTGTGTGGTTAGAGATGGCTGGGGAGGGAGGTGTCAACTTAGGGTTTGCACACTGCTCCAATATCCATAAAGAGGTAGCATGGTAGAAAAGTATTTCTTCTGGCTCCTTGAAGTAAGATTACTGAAATCAGCCTCACATAATTTCTCTATGTGTGCACCCCACTAATGGAGATCAAGGGACTTCTCCCTAGAAGGAGATTGCTGCAGGAATAAGGGTTTATTCTTCTCTACCTTCAGAGTCTCTCTGAGTATAATCTATGCAGCAAACATTGGATGAAGAGTCTGTCTTTTCAGTATCAGAAGTTGTCGGTGTCCAAATTATGTGTTTGTAGATTAGTTATAAGAATATAACTTCTACTAATCACATTGAATGAGAATTGTGCTTTTACACCTTGTGACACCAGGCAATTAATCAGAAATGAGAATTTTCAAGGTTAAGCTTGAAGTCAGGTAAGCTTGTGTGTGGATAATGCCTCGTACTTTCTGGGTGATCTTAGGCAGTTACTTAACTTCTTTTAGTTCCAATTTCCTCCTAGGTGAAATGGGAATGATGACAAGGTTTTTATAAGTATTTAAGGAGATAATGTAGATCTCTTTGCACATAACCACTGCTCAGTAAATGTTAACCACTATTATTTCTACTTTAATCTCTAAAGTTAATTTTTCTTCTCTGCGTTGGAACCCATCCTTGAATGGGGATTTTCATGCATTGCTCCCATACCTCACTGTAACCCATTCTCCTTAGGGTACTCAATCTCTCTTTTTGCTTCTTTCTTTTTAAAAATCTTTCTTGCTATTAGTCATGCCTAGTGGTCAATTACTTTAAACAAATTAATGCTTTTCTTTGGAACCTGATGCCTATTGAATGAACTTTGAATTTATTTTCTTCCTTTTCATGACCAACTCTTTCAAGAAATAGTCTACACTTACTCTCATTTTTCCATTATCTGTTTTGTTCATAATCTTTGACATGGAATCTTAGCCTCCTGAAACTTCTTATGGGAAGGTCACTTGTGATATATTTCTAGTGAAAATCAATGGCCTTTTGAAATTCACAACCTCTTGGGCTATTCAGCTGCATGTGATTCTATTGAGAACTGCTTTCTTGAAAAAATCTCTTACCCTTTTCTGTGTCACTACAACATCCCCAATGTTTTCCCCACTGGCACTTCTTTTCCCCCTACATCCCAGTCAGTGGGGTTTCTCAAGGATTAGTCTTTAACTTTCTTTTATACACTAATTTCTTCACAGAGTTGTATTTACTTAGAGTTTTCATCATAACTTTGATGACAAAAAGTATCACATCTTCATGTGTTCTGACTTTTTAACTTGTACTCAACCTTCATATTTCTGAATATCTTGAACCCCTGCCATCTTCTCATTTCTCAGCTTTTACTTTCATCTCTTTCTTGGGTTTTACTACTTTCTAGCCAATAAGGACAACTCCCTTTTCTATATTTCTTTTGTGCTGTAACATTCAGGTTAGAATCTGCTTTGAACTCTGTGAAAACACTGCTCCCGAACAGCTTATTTGCACTTTGAGGACAGCACTCAAATTGATATTTCTTCTGTGAAACTTAAATACTCAATAATTAATTACTATGTCCATTAAAATAAATGTCAATGTTGTAGATGAAAAACAAAATATAGGTAAACACTGGAGAAGAAATAGTTTTACACCCTAGAGTGGTGTAATACTTATTTGGGAACTTGTGTTTATTGTCAAGCTAAGTTTATTTAATAATATTAAGAGACATAATAGGAATATGAGATTTAAATGTATTAAATATTGGGGGTCATATAAAACAAACATACTATACAATTTTTTTTCCTCTTTTTTGTTAATTATTTGGCTTTGGAACTTAATCCATTTAATATGTTTCTCCATAACCCTGGTTAAGAAATGAATACAAAATTTTTTTTCCTGGAACATTAAAATTGGATATTTAGCAAATATTTTATGATTCACAATTCACAATATAATTACTTTCATTAAAATCTTATTTGTGCAGTTAATTAGAAAAAATCCACGGTTGGCAAATTCTGTGTTGAAGAAATACTTTATTTTGTATGGTATTGAGAAAGCTTTCCTAACTTTCAGGTTATTTTATTTGAAAAAATTCAAACTAAATCTCAAATAAATTGTAAATTCAGTAAGAAAAAAAAAAAATAAATGCAACAAGCTCCTTGATACAAATCCACACAAAAAGGGAGCAATTTTTCACTGAGTTGAAAGAAAGAAATATTTCTCTTATTCCTACCTAGTATACCTAGATTAGTCTCAGAAAGTACATAGACTTGTTCGTGTTTTGTCTGGTTGAGAAATGACTAAGATTCTATTCTGGATGAGGTCACTTGGAAAGCTTCTGGTGGTGATCAAACAATAATTATGATACTATTTGGGGCTATATGTCAGAATATTGAAAGCTCAGTTTGAAGTCTTTTCAACAGCTGAGTCACTGTAGTGCCCTTGCAAATGAATTTTATTTTGCACCTCAATTTTTTCTATCACAATCCAAAGGGGAATTTCAATCCAAAAATACAATGAATTGCTTAATAATGAGAAAAAATTGAAATCAGAAAAAGGGAAAAGCAAAAAAGCTAATAAAGTCTTACAGGAATTTTGCCAGCTGAGAGGTAAGGGCCAAATGTGGGTGAATGACAACCGAGACAATTGGATAACACCAGTATTTTATTTTAGTCTGTCTGAAGGAAATACGTCTCCAAGATGGCATATTTTTAGCCCCAGATATCAGCTTTATTTGATATATTGCTATTGTGCTTTTATTCATTCACTCCTTTATTCTATCAAACAGATATGTGTTAAATACCAACTATAAAAAAGTACTAATACATATACATATATCCACTCTTTTTTAGATTCTTTTCCCATATAGGCCATTGCAGAGTACTGAGTAGTTCCCTGTGCTATACAGTAGTTCCTTATTAGTTATCTGTTTTATATATAGTAGTGTGTATATGTCAATCCCAATATGTATATATATATAACAGATTCACATTGATGTACACCTGAAACGAATACAACATTGTAAATAATCTATACTCAAATTAAAAAAAGAATGTTTTGGGAAGACTACAGAAGAACCAGTTTTAATGTGGATGTTGAAAAAGGAATAAATAAGAAACATTTAAAAATTTAAAAAAAAGTATTAATGATGGGTGCCACCATCAAAGTGTGTGATGAAGTTACAGCCCTTACCCATAAGCAGTTCTTCTCATTCATACTCACCCAGGCCTTATTCCAAGATGGGAGCCATTTGTAGGTTTTATATGCTGGAGATTATGGGAACCATGGAGGCTACAGTATTGGGAAAATGTGTTCCTGGCTTTTTGAACCCATCTTATTTAATTTGTTGTCTCTTCCCTGCTGAAAACAACAAGGAATTAAAGATTAAGAAGTAGACCTTGGAAAGTCAGAAACCTATATTAAATGGCCCAGTTCCCCTCGAGAAGGGGACGATGACCGCTGTGAGTTCCAGCTGTGTGGGTGTGGAGTCTGTTGCTAAGACTACACTTAATGATTTTGTGATACATGTTTAAGTGGTAGCTGAGATTTTTACAGATCTTTTCAAGAAGAGATTTTTATTCCAGGTGTACTTTTCTTTATATCCTGTCTCCTTTCTTTCTCCCTCCTTTTTACTGTTACACTCTGCATAACTTCAAAGATCGAATCCTTTTCCTTATAAAAAAGTTAAAAATTTTAGAAGTTTATAAATAAACATACCCACAAAAAGAACAGGATGGACCCTCCTTTTTACAGTTAGGTTTATGAAAATAGAGGAAAATAACTTAGTTGGAAATAGATTGATTCTATGATGCTAGGGATAGAAAAGGCAGAGAGAAGTGAATTTGCATGGTGTTTTCATATGACACATAAAGTTCAAGTTACTCCCATAGGGACTTGTCAGTCCTGAAGGATATTTTTTACATAGGGAGGAAACTTACTACTGTATTACTGACAACCTCCTATGGTTTGTCCCAGGCCATATATACTCTTCTAGGCATCTCTGACCCAGTATAAGTTACAATCAGAGGGGAATTTCCTTATTTGATGTCTTGTCACTTCAGTGACTTTGTAAGTAGAAATGAAAGATCCCAGAAAAGTTTTGAAAAAAATTTTAGTTCTTCCTGGCAATTACATATTCTTTTTTCTGTACATCATTTGTACATGATAAACTCTTATTACCTTAGGAACAAATATGAAATAGTTCTCTGGAAAAAGGAATTTGATTTTGGGTCAACATCTGGAGAATACTTTTTTTTTCTCTGGTAGCTCCATAATAAAATATATGTTCAATATAACTGAGGAGAAAGACTACAGATGTTGCTTCTGATTCATGTGTGTCCCTCTGTATAAGTACAATGAAGGTAAAATTTGAGTAATTAAGAGTATAACACTTTAATACTTAAAAAAATTGTATACTATGGACAACCATCTAGAAATTTACTTCAAATTTCCACTGATTTTCCTATATAGAAACAGGTACTGTCATATTCCTTTTCTGAAAAGTAAAAAAGGGAGCGACCATGAACAAATGTTTCATGGGTCATTGGTTATAAGACTCAAGAAGATTGTGTGTGTGTGGGTGTAGGTATGTAAGAAAGAACAAAAGAAAGAGAAAGAGAGAAAGAGACAGAGACAGACAGGGAGACAGAAAAAGAGGTGTTTGAAGGAGGAGAAAGAAGAGTGGTAAATGAAAAGTACACATCTATAATTAAAGTATAGACTTTGGTCTAAAATAATGCAAAGTAGAAAAACATGGCTATAAGGGAATACTAGGGAGAAAGAGATTGGTTACATAGGATATTGTCCTTAGTAATTTTTTTTTTTTAAATTTCTTTTGGCTGCATTGGGTCTTCATTGCTGTGTGCAGGCTTTCTTTTGTTGCAGTGAGTGGGGGTTAATCTTCATTGTGGTGCACAGGCGTCTCATTGTTGTGGCTTCTCTTATTGCAGAGCATGGGCTCTAGGTACACGGGCTTAAGTAGTTGTGGCTCGCGGGCTCGGTAGTTGTGGTTCACGGGCTCTAGAGTGCAGGGTCAATAGTTGTTGTACACAGGCTTAGTTGCTCTGTGGCACGTGTGATCTTCCCGGACCAGAGCTCAAACCCATGTCCCCTGTATTGGCAGGTGGATTCTTAACCACTGCGCCACCAGGGAAGCCCTGTCCATAGTAATTTAAAAATTCTATAGTTATGCATTTATTTCCTAAGGTACATGAATAGGTTCTAGTCCAAAATTTTACCTCAATTTATAATTTGGATGTGATTTTTCCATTTTCCTTCATATAACTGTCAAGATGATCACACTGTTGATAAGAAGGATTAGGTAAAATTAATATAATTATCTGTATTATATTATTATAATTATTAGGGCAATGAATTAGACCAGAACCATCCTTTAAAATGTTTTAAAGTACTGTAAATTAAATCTATTCAAGCATTTTGCCATAAAAGAATGAAAAACAGAGACCAGAGACCTTTAAGATGGCAGAGGAGTAAGACGTGGAGATCACCTTCCTCCCCACAAATACATCAGAAATACATCTACCTGTGGAACAACTCCTACAGAACACCTACTGAATGCTGGCAAAAGACCTCAGACTTCCAAAAAGGCAAGAAACTCCCCACGTACCTGGGTAGGGCAAAAGAAAAAAGGAAAACCAGAGACAAAAGAATAGGGACAGGACCTGCGCCTTGGGGAGGGAGCTGTGAATGAGGAAATGTTTCCACACACTAGGAAGCCCCTTCGCGGGTGCAGATGGAAAGTGGGCGGGGGAGGGGAAGCTTTGGAGCCACGGAGGAGAGCGCAGCAACAGGGGTGCAGAGGGCAAAGCAGAGAGATTCCTGCACAGAGGATCGGTGCCGACCAGCACTCACCAGCATGAGAGGATTGTCTGCTCACCCACCGGGGCAGGTGGGAGCTGGGAGCTGAGACTCGGGCTTCAGAGGTCAGATCCCAGGGAGAGGACTGGGGCTGGCTGTGTGAACACAGCCCAAAGGGGGCTAGTGCACCACAGATAGCTGGGAGGGAGTCCAGGAAAAAGTCTGGAACTGCCTGAGAGGCAAAAGACCATCGTTTCGGTGTGCGTGAGGAGAGGGGATTCAGAGCACCACCTAAACGAGCTCCAGAAACTGGCATGAGCCATGGCTATCAGTGCAGACACCAGAGATGGGCATGAAATGCTAAAGCTGCTGCTGCAGCCACCAAGAAGCCTGTGTGCAAGCACAGATCACTATCCACACTTCCCCTACTGGGAACCTGTGCAGCCCGCCACTGCCAGGGTCCTGTGATCCAGGGACAACTTGCCCAGGAGAACACACGGCACACCTGAGGCTGTTGCAATGTCATACTGGCCTCTGCCTCTGCAGCCTCGCCCCACATTCCGTACCCCTTCCTCCACCTGCCCTGAGTGAACCAGAGCCTCCTAATCATCTACTCCTTTAACCCCATCCTGTCTGGGCAGGAAACAGATGCCCTCAGGCGACCTACATGCAGAGGCAGGTCCAAATCCAAAGCTGAACCCCAGGAGCTGTGTAAACAATGAAGAGAAAGGGAAATCTCTCCCAGCAGCCTCAGGAGCAGCAGATTAAATCTCCACAATCAACTTGATGTACCCTGCATCTGTAGAATACCTGAATAGACAACAAATCATCCCAAAATTAAGGCGTTGGACTTTGGGAGCAACTGTAGATTTGGGGTTTGCTTTCTGCACCTAATTTGTTTCTGGTTTTATGTTTATCTTAGTTTAGTATTTAGAGTTTATTATCACTGGTAGATTTGTTTATTGATTTGGTTGCTGTCTTCCTTTTATTTAAATATATATATATATTTAATTTTTTTTTTTCCTTTTTCTCTTTTTGTGAGTTTGTACGTATATGCTTCTTTGTGTGATTTTGTCTGTATAGCTTTGCTTTTAAGCCCTTTTATCTGTCTTTTTAATTTTAGCCACCTTAGTGAGTGTGAAGTGGTGTCTCTGGTGTTGATTTGCATTTCCCTAATGCTAATGATGTTGACATCTTTTCATGTTTTTTTTTTTTTTTTTGTGGTACGTGGGCCTCTCACTGTTGTGGCCTCTTCCGTTGCAGAGCATGGGCTCTGGACGCACAGGCTCAGCGGCCATGGCTCACGGGCCCAGCCGCTCCGCGGCACGGGGGATCCTCCCGGACCGGGGCACGAACCCGTGTCCCCTGCATCGGCAGGCGGACTCTCAACCACTGCGCCACCAGGGAAGCCCTGGTGGATATATTTTTGGTTTGATTGCTCTCTTCTTTCTTTATTTCTTTATTACTCAAAATTTTTTTTTATTTTTAATAATTTTCTAATTTTTTGTTTTAATAACTTCATTTCTTTTCTTTCTTTCTTTCTTCCTTCCTTCTTTCTTTCTTTCTTTTTCCTTCTTCCTTCCTTCCTTCCTTCCTTCCTTCCTTTCTTTCTTTCTTGCTTTCTCTCTCTCTTTCTTTCTTTCTTTCTTTCTTTCTTTCTTCTCTTTATTTCTCCCTTTCCTTCTGAGCCTTGTGGCTTACAGGATCTTGGTGCTCCAGGCATGTGTCAGGCATGTGCCTCAGAGGTGGGAGAGCCAAGTTCAGGACATTGGTCCATGAGAGACCTCCTGGATCCACATAATATCAAACAGCAAAGGCTCTCCCAGAGATCTCCATCTCAACACTAAGATCCAGCTCCACTCAACAACCAGCAAGTTACAGTGCTCAGCACCCTATGCCAAGCAAATAGCAAGACAGGAACACAACCCCCCCCATTAGCAGAGAGGCTGCATAAAATCATAATAAGGTCACAGACACCCCAAAACACACCACCAGACCCAGTCTGGCCCACCAGAAAGACAAGATCCAGACTCATCCACCAGAACACAGGCACCAGTCCCCTCCACTAGGAAGCTTACACAACCCACTGAACCAACTTTAGCTACTGGGGGAAGACACCAAAAACAACGGGAATTACAAACCTGCAGCCTGTGAAAAGGAGACCCCAAACACAGTAAGTTATGCAAAATGAGAAGACAGAGAAAAACACAGCAGATGAAGGAGCAAGGTAAAAACTCACCAGACCGAACAAATGAAGAAGAAGTAGGCAGTCTACTTGAAAAAGAATTCAGAGTAATGATAGTAAAGATGATCCAAAATCTTGGAAATAAAATAGAGAAAATACATGAAGTGTTGAACAAGAACTTAGAAGAACTAAAGAGCAAACAAACAATGATGAACAAAACAATAAATGAATTTAAAAATTCTCTAGAAGGAATCAATAGCAGAATAACTGAGGCAGAAGAATGGATAAGTGACCTGGAAGATAAAAGAGTGGAAATAACTACCACAGAACAGAATAAAGAAAAAAGAATGAAAAGAATTGATGACAGTCTCAGCGACCTCTGGGACATTAAATTCACTAACATTCGAATTATAGGGGTCCCAGGAGAAGAAGAGAAAAAGAAAGGGACTGAGAAGGTATTTGAAGAGATTATAGTTGAAAACTTCCCTAATGTGGGAAAGGAAATAGTCAATCAAGTCCAGGAAGCACAGAGTCCCATACAGGATAAATCCAAGGAGAAACACGCCAAAACACATACTAATCAAACTATCAAAAATTAAATACAAAAAAAAAAAAAAGCAGCAAGAGAAAAACAACAAATAACACACAAGGGAATCCCCAAAATGTTGACAGCTGATCTTTCAGCAGAAAATCTGCATGCCAGAATGGAGTGGCAGGACATATTTAAAATGATGAAAGAGAAAATCCTACAACCAAGGTTTCTCTACTCAGCAAGGATCTCATTCAGATTCAACGGAGAAATTAAAACCTTTACAGACAAGCAAAAGCTAAGAGAATTCAGTGTGACCAAACCAGCTTTAAAGCAAATGCTAAAGGAACTTCTCTAGTCAGGAAACACAAGAGAAGGACAAGAACTACAATAACAAACCCAAAAGAATTAAGAAAATGGTAAGAGGAACATACATATCGACAGGTACTTTAAATGTAAATGGATTAACTACTCCCCCAAAAGACATAGACTGGCTGAAAGGATACAAAAACAAGATCTGTATATATGTTGTGCACAAGAGACCCACTTCAGACCTAGGGACACATACAGACTGAAAGTGAGGGGATGGAAAAAGATATTCCATGTAAGTGGAAATCAAAGAAAGCTGGAGTAGCAATTCTCATATCAGACAAAATAGACTTTAAAATAAAGACTGTTACAAGAGACAAAGAAGGACACTACATAATGATCAAGGGATCAATCCAAAAGAAGACATAACAGTTGTAGATATTTATGCACTCAACATAGGAGCACTTCAATACATAAGGCAAATGTTAACAGCCATAAAAGGGGAAATCAACAGTAACACAATCATAGTAGGAGACTTTAACATCCCACTTCCACCAATGGACAGATCATCCCAAGTGAAAATAAATAAGGAAGCACAAGCTTTAAATGATACATTAAACAAGATGGACTTAATTGATATTTATAAGACCTTCCATCCAAAATCAACAGAATACACTTTCTTCTCAAGTGCTCATGGAATATTCTCCAGGATAGATCATATCTTGGGTCACAAATCAACCCTTGGTAAACTTAAGAAAACTGAATTCATATCAAGTATCTTTTCTGACCACAATGCTATGAGAGTAGATATCAATTACAGGAAAAAAATATGTAAAAAGTACAAACACATGGAGGCTAAACAGTAGACTACTTAATAACCAAGAGATCACTGAAGAAATGAAAGAGGAAATAAAAAAATACCTAGAAACAAATGACAATGAAAACACGACAACCCAAAGCTGATGGGATGCAGCAAAAGCAGTCCTAAGAGGGAAGCTTATAGCAGTACAATCCTACCTCAAAAAACAAGAAACATCTCAAATGAACAACCAAGCCTTACATCTAAAGCAATTAGAGAAAGAAGACAAAAAAACCCCAAAGTTGGCAGAAGGAAAGAAATCATAAATATAAGATCAGAAATAAATGAAAAAGAAATGAAGGAAACAATAGCTAAGATCAATAAAACTAAAACCTGGTTCTTTGAGAAGATAAACAAAACTGATAAACGACTCACCAGACCCATCAAGAAAAAAAGGGAGAAAACTCAAATCAATGGAAGTAGAAATGTAAAAGATGTAACAACTGACACTGCAGAAATACAAAGGATCATGAGAGATTACTACAAGCAACTCTATGCCAATAAAATGGACAACCTGGAAGAACTGGACAAATTCTAAGAAATGCACAATGTTTTGAGATTGAACCAGGAAGAAATAGAAAATATGAACAGACCAATTACAAGCCCTGAAATTGAAACTGTGATTAAAAATCTTCCAACAAACAAAAGCCCAGGACCAGATGGCTTCACAGGCAAATTCTATCAAACATTTAGAGAAGAACTCACACCTACCCTTCTCAAACTCTTTCATAATATAGCCAAGGGAGGAACCCTCCCCAACTCATTCCACCATCACCCTGTTACCGAAACTAGACAAAGATGTCACAAAGAAAGAAAAGTACAGGCCAATATCACTGATGAACACAGATGCAAAAATCCTCAACAAAATACTAGCAAACAGAATCCAACAGCACGTTAAAAGGATCACACAACATGATCAAGTGGGGTTTATCCTGGGAATGCAAGGATTCTTCAATATAGGCCAATCAATCAATGTGATAAACCATATTAACAAATTGAAGGATAAAAACCATATGTTCATCTCAATAGATGCAGAAAAAGCTTTTCACAAAATTCAACACCAATTTATGATAAATACCCTCTGCAAAGTAGGCATACAGGTAACTTACCTCAAAATAATAAAGGCCATATATGACAATTCCACAGCCAACATTCTTCTCAAAGGTGAAAAGCTGAAACCATTTTCTCTAAGATCAGGAACAAGACAAGGTTCCCCACTCTCACCACTATTATTCAACATAGTTTTGGAAATTTTAGCCACAGCAATCAGAGAAGAAAAAGAAATAAAAGGAATCCAAATTGGAAAAGAAGCAGTAAAGCTGTCACTGTTTGCAGATGACATGATAATATACATAGAGAATCCTAAAGATGCTACCAGAAAACTACTAGAGCTAATCAATGAATTTGGTAAAGTGGCAGGTTACAAAATAAATGCACAGAAATCTCTTGCATTCCTGTACACTAGTGATGAAAAATCTGAAAGATAAATTAAGGAAACACTCCCATTTACCACTGCAACAAAAAGAATAAAATACCTAGGAATAAACCTACCTAAGGAGACAAAAGACCTGTATGCAGAATACTATAAGACACTGATGAAAGAAATTAAAGATGATACAAACAGATGGTGAGATATACCATGTTCTTGGATTGGAAGAATCAACATTGTGAAAATGACTCTACTACCCAAAGCAATCTACAGATTCAATGCAATCCCTATCAATCTACCAATGGTGCTTATCAGAGAAGTAGAACAAAAAATTTCACAATTTGTGTGGAAAAACAAAAGACTCTGAATAGCCAAAACAATCTTCAGAAAGAAAAATGGAGCTGGAAGAATCAGGCTCCCAGACTTCAGACTCTACTACAAAGCTACAATAACCAAGACCGTATGGTACCGGCACAAAAACAGAAATGTAGATCCATGGAACAGGATAGAAATCCCAGAGATAAACCCACACATGTATGGTCACCTTATTTTTGATAAAGGATGCAAGTATATACAATGGAGTAAAGACAGCCTCTTCAATAAGTGGTACAGGGAAAACTGGACAGCTACATGCAAAAGAATGAAATAGAATACTCCCTAACACCATACACAAAAGTAAACTCAAAATGGATTAAAGACCTAAATGTAAGGCCAGACCCTACAAAACTCTTAGAGGAAAACATAGGCAGAACTCTCTGTGACATAACTCACAGCAAGATCCTTTTTCACCCACCTCTTAGAGAAATGAAAATAAAAACAAAAATAAACAAATGGGACCTAGTGAAACTTAATAGCTTTTGCACAACAAAGGAAACCATAAACAAGACCAAAAGACAACTCTCAGAATGGGAGAAAATATTTGCAAATGAAGCAAATGACAAAGGATTAATATCCAAAATATATAAGCAGCTCAATATCAAAAAAACAAACAACCCAATCGAAAAATGGGCAGAAGTCCTAAGTAGACATTTCTCCAAAGATATACAGATTGCCAACAAACACATGAAAGGGTGTTCAACATCACTAATCATTAGAGAAATGCAAATCAAAACTACAATGAGGTATCAGCTCACACCAGTCAGAATGGTCATCATCAAAGAGTCTACCAAAAATAAATGCTGGAGAGGGTGTGGAGAAAAGGGAAGCCTTTGTTGTAGGAATGTAAATCGATACAGCCACTATGGAGAACAGTATGGAGGTTCCTTAGAAAACTAAAAATAGAACTGCCATAAGACCCAGCAATCCCACTACCTGGAATATACCCTGAGAAAACCATAATTCAAAAAGAGTCATGTACAACAATGTTCATTGCAGCTCTATTTACAATAGCCAGGACATGGAAGCAACCTAAGTGTCCATTGATGGATGAATGGATAAAGAAGATGCGGCACATATATACAATGGAATATTACTCAGCCATAAAAAGAAACGAATTTATTTGTAGTGAGGTCGATGGACCTAGTCTGTCATACAGAGTGAAGTAAGTCAGAAAGAGAAAAACAAATACTGTATGCTAACACATATATATGGAATCTAAAAAATAAAATAAACAAAAGTTTATGAAGAACCTAGGGACAGGACAGGAATAAAGATGCAGGTGTAGAGAATGGACTTGAGGACACAGGGAGGACAAAGGGTAAGCTGGGACGAAGTGAGAGAGTGGCATGGACATACATACACTATGAAATGTAAAACAGATAGCTAGTGGGAAGCAGCTGCATTGAACAGGGAGATCACCTGGGTGCTTTGTGACCACCTAGAGAGGTGGGATAAGGACGGTGGGAGGGAGATACAAGAGGGAGGAGATATGGGTATATATGTATATGTATAGCTGATTCACTTTATTATAAAGCAGAATCTAACACACCATTGTAAATCAATTATAATCCAATAAAGATGTTAAAAAAAGAATGAAAAAGAGTGTCTAAAGTGAGCCTATAAAGAGATACACATTCAAAATTTGAAAGTATTCTTTTCATATTGAAATATCTAGTAATATTTTTCATATAAGAAAATCAATTTCTTAGAATAAATCTTTTTCTGATTTTTTAAAGCTTACCTATTAGGGCATGAAAACTGACCCAATTTCTGATACATAGCTCTGTAATGTATTAACAAACTCATTCAGGACTCTTTGTCTCTACTTGTTCAAATCTTGAAATAAAAAATTTGTTTTATACCGACTGATTTCTTGTGGAACCCAGTATATTTATAGGCCTAGCATGAGTTTTGAGGCTTTAAAATGCTTTCCAATATACTTTAGTATAAATAGGACATTTGATTTTGAGTTCCTTGATATTTGGGATTAACATATAGAACAATATTTGGCTCATAGTAGGTACTCAATAAGTGTTTGTGGAAAGAATGAAATTTTCAAATTAAATATTCTAGAGGGACTGGTTAGCTTTAATTTGCTCCATAAAAATAAGCTGCTTTCCTAAACTTATATACTACTTTGCAACTTTCTGCTATAAGTCATAACTAAACTCAGCCCTCTTCAGTATATAGATGTACCTGAACCAATTGACTACCATATCTACAAAAAATGATTTAAAAGTTGTCCAAGGATTATTCCTCTGGAAAATTATATCAAATATTTGTTGGTATTCAAATTAAAATGTCATTCACACATAAAAGTTAAACTTTACTAAATTTTACAAAATTAAAAGTGAAAAAAAAGCAACTAGTTTTATTACTGTTTTTGAATTGGAAACCCAGACAAGCTACTGCACTGCTGACACTCTGGCCAAGGCCAAGTTCAATCAACAGCCAACACCATGAGCATTGCAGATAGAATGCTTATTAGATGGGCATACCTACCTCCCAACCCAGAAAACGTGTAGGTCCCAGAGGCCCCAGATGCATATTAGCAAAGAGGTTCATACCTTGGAGAGGAGCAACTGGTCTCCCATATTTCCACTTATTTGTATATAGAGATGAAGCTTGAGATGAATCCTTAATATTCATAAATATCCAAATAATTCTAATAAACCACTTAAAATGCTTTCCAATATACTTTAGTATATTGGAAATTTAGTATATTGGAAATTTAGTATTTAGTATAATTTCCTGGAACATTAATTACCTGTTGTTTCAGGGTAGGTAAATAAGCAGATTCCTTGAGATACAGTATTAGACCTTCCTGGGTTCCATGCTTGCCCTTCCTTGATGAGTTGGTGTCCGGTCTACTATGGAATACTCCTAAAACTCTTGTAGATTATATAATTTAAAGAGATTATAAATATCACTCATTCACTTATTCTTTAAATCATTCACCAGATATTGAGAGTCTTAATGGGTTTGTACTGAGGGTAGAGAAGTAAAAAGACAGAAATAGCCTGTCTTCATGGGATGAGCATGAAAAAGTTCTTACACATAAAAAACTGTTATGAAGGCAAAGCCTAAGGCACTATCATTGGATATAAAAGTTGGAAGGAATAAATAAGGAAAACAGAAGTGCACAGAATGCGGATTTTTCTCATGGCCTTTTGAAAGCTCTTTCATGACACCCTTCAGGGGGATGTCACTGATCACAGTCCGACTCCCCAGCCTGGGCTAAGGGCTCCATCTCTGTCCTCGTTTAGTGTTTTGTGCCCATGTTTGTACTATTTCATTGCCTTCACCATGTTATTAGAAATGATCTCTTCACGTATTTTTATCATACAGTTCATGAGGGCAGTGACAGATATTATTCATCTTTCAATCCCAATCATTAGCAATTTATTTATTTTAATAATTTATGGAATACCTTTTATAGATACTGCACTAAGATCAGTATTATACACAGTCTCCATTGACATACCCAGATTGTGCACAACCTCAGTGCACACACAAGTCTTATAAGGTAGCCTTCTGGATGGGTGCTGCTTACATGGTTTCGACTCATGTCAATCACTAACAATTTAATTGAATAAGTAGACTGATTGATTTGCAGAAGGTTGAGTTTGGGGGAGGAAGCATGATGAAGAGGAAAAGTTTCATTTTGGGGGGAACAGGAAGACTGAATTCTACTGTTAGGCTGCTACAAACAAGTTTGTTGTGGGAACTGAAAAGAAGAACATGACATGAACTTGGGTGTGTGCTTTGGGCACTGAGTTTTGGCAGATGCTTTTGGTACCCTGCATCTCTTCCTCTTAGCCCACCTCTGATTTCAGCCACAGGTTTGCTGGACAGTATCTGGGAGTTCAGACTCATCTCCTGCTGGCAGATGTGTCCTGTTTTCCTGGGAATTGGCTCAGGAAAGTTCAGACTGGAAGTAGAAGGACTTTCTGTCCCTGGGAGCAACCCTTAACCAAAGATTATGGGAAGCTGATGGAGAAATGCTTCTGCCTCTTGGCCTTTAGGGGATGATCCTGAGACCTCAAAGAGGCCTTTGTTTCTCTTTTCAGTGGTCCTGGCAGAATCTAACCCTCCTTTATGATAGTGAAGCCTTATATTCCCTTTTCTTTTTCTTTTCTCATTCTTTTGCTCC
>NW_006793646.1:40883-63140 GCF_000442215.2 Lipotes vexillifer | reverse complement strand
ATTCCTGCTTCCTGGGATCTCATTTCAAAGAAATACCCAAGTCCAAGTCCCCATCTTAGACTCTTCTGTCAGGGAAATCCAAACCAAGACACCAGCCAAGTAGCAGAAGTCTTAGAATATTAGTAACCTAATGTGGCCAGTACTTTTCTGCTCCAGGTTTCCATATAACACCGAATATGATTTCCCTAACAGCCTGCATGCACTTCCTTATTTATGGTTAGGTCCAGCCAGGGAAAACCTGACTGATATTTTTTGTCTTACAATATCTTTCCTCTATTTGCTATGTAAGATTTATGTCATTTTGCTATTTGTCTCATTTGTTGACAGGGAACTCTGGCCAGTAAACACGCACAAACCCATGTAGTTGCCTAAGGAACAAACTCACCCAGCTGTACTTGGAATCCTTTATAATTCTCAATGGCAGGGACCATAAGCGACAAGATTTCAAGAATCCTCAAGAAGAAGAATGTGTGAGCTAAGTATTCCCAAGACCTTCAGCTGTCTGGAGTTCTCTGCTCTTTCAAATACAAATTCAATAACTGAGACCCTCCTACACAAAGGCAGTAAGTGATATAATCAGTCTAATTCCCTTCCTCTTATTTCCCAGGTAAGAGAGTGAAGGAGAATGGGTACAAGATGCCCTTGGCTCATTTATTCTTCCATTTGCCATGCCTCCCAAGCTCCCAATATCCATTTCCTATCTAACTTTCTTCAACTCTGGATCTATCATCTTGCTGTACCTGTGTCCTGCCCCCACTAGTTTATTCAAAGACAGGTGAACAGAACAGTCACCTGTCCTCTGTTCCTTCGAGTTTCATCAGCCCAGAGTTGCTATGGAGATTTTTATGTGAAGTCTTGGTGATAGTGGTGAGGAATTAAAGCACAAATCAGCAAAGAACCTAAATTCGCATAAGTGAATCACTTTGCCTCAAGTTCATCAGCCATTTCTCCTCTACGAGATTCTTACTTTTTGTCCTTTTTTTTGGCTCCTGGCCTGCTGATGCTTTTGTGGGTCTTCTCTCTCACTCTAGAGTCTTTTTTCCCCTCCTCTTTAGTCCAAGTCCCCAAATTCACCTCCACCTCATTTTAATGAAAAAAAATTTAAAAGATGTTTTATTGTATGTGGAATTTACTGATAATTTGTTAAATGGAACAATTTAGCTTCCTCTTTGTCAACCTCCTCATTCCAGACTCTGCCCCAGACATCATAGTTTGAAGCCCCAATAATATGTCCCCTCAAACAAAATTCCAGTTTTCAATGCATATTTAGCAATCCAAGAATTGACAGAAACTGAAAAATCACAGCTTTTCTTGAACTGTTTAAAGATAAAATTCTTAGGTTGTCTCAAGGTCAAAGTGCTACTCATGGCTCCTTGACCAGGGGCTTTTGTTAAAGGAAGTAGGGCAAACGCAGACTTCTTTACCCATCCCCAGAATAGAAAATCCAAGGGTCAGATTTACCCCATCTGCCCCTCCCTCTTGACCTAATACAGCTCCTACTGCCAAATTTGGGGTGTGGTCCCCTTGACAGCTCTACTCTTTGGAGTGTTCTCAGCTTCATATCATGGGAAGGGACTGGAACTGATAGTGAACTTGAAAATTATTAGGGTCAGAAAAGGAGTTTTTGAGTTATACAACATATATATATATATCTTTGAATTGGGCTTGGGATGTTACATTGACTGCCCTGTGGTGCCGTATCATAAAGCCAATATGATCCTTCTAAAATTTAGCAAGCCAGACTCTAGTTTTCAAGGATAAGTGAGGTAGGAGAAGCAGGGAATTGATGGTGCTAACTTAAAATAGTGTTATTCAGATCTTTAGATTCTTTCTCTGAATACATTTCCAGCCCCATTCTCTTTCTCCTTCCTTTCTAAGGCTCCAATGACACATAAGTTAGATATTTTGTTATGGCTCCACAGTCCCTGAGGTTCTGCTCATTTTTCCCCTCAGTCTATCTGCTCTGTTTTCAGACTGGGAAATTTCTATTGCTCTATCTTCAAGTTCACTGATTCTTTCTTCTATCTTCTCTATTCTGCTGTTGAGATTATCCATTACTTTTTTGTTATTATATTTTTCAATTCTAAAATTTCCATTTGATTCTTCTTTATATTTTTTATATCTTTGCTGAGACTTTCTATGCTTTTATTTGTTTCAAGTATGTTCATAATTGCTTGTTGAAGCAGTCTTATGATTTCTGCTTTCACATCATTGTCAGATATTTCTAACCTCTGTGTCTTCTTGGTGTTGGTATTTGTTTATTATCTTTTCTCATTCATGTTGAGATTTCTTTTTTTTAGGTTAATGTTTATTTGTAAACAAACAATCTCCCCCAACCCCCAAAACCCCAAAAACTTTGATGGACGTTGCCTCTTTCGAGAGTGAATATTCTCTTTTGAGGTGATGGAAATTGCATGAGTAAAGGAAAATCTGACTGGCTTTGGTAATTAAAGAGTATAAGAAAGTCAGGATTTCTTATAGCTATTTTAGTAGGCAGAGTGCTTCCACTTTGGGAATAATGACACAAGAAAATGTTGAGATTTTCTTTGTTCCTAGTAGGATGAGTGATTTTTGGTGAAAACCTGGATCTTTTGGGTATTCTGTTATGAGACTCTGGAGTTTATTTAAAGCTTCTGTTACAGCAGGGCTCCCCTGACTCCACTCTGGTAGTTGCAGGGGGGCTCTGCCTTGTTACTACCAGGTGGGAGTGGAAGTCCAAGTTCCCCACAGACACATGTAGTGAAGTTGCTCCTCAACACTGCTAGGTGTGGGTGGGAGTTCTGGATTTTTGCTAAGCCTCTGATGATACTACCCTGGTTTGGAGGGGCAGGAGTGCCTTGTTACTGCTCCCCACGTGACCTCTCTCAACACCATGGGTACGAGGGTATCCTTATTACCTATAGGTAGTGATGAAAGTCCTAACTTTCCTCTAGGCCTCCTCTGACACACATAGTGGGGAGAGAGAAAGGTGGGTTTGGAAGTCCAGCCTCCCCACTGACACTACCAGGATGGGGTTGGGGTGGGGGTGGGGCCTAACATGAAAATCTGCTCCCAAGTGCAGATTCTCTGACACCCAAGATCCTCTGACACCACTTTGGTGGAAGGGTGGGTGCCTCATTCCTTGCCTTCCACCCTGACAAGGGTGGAAGTCTAAGTAGACACTTTGCCTTTGCTGGTGGGAGCAGGATGGGGGGGAGACACAGTTTTTTCAGAGGTATTTAGCTAGAGTAGAATGGTATTTTCTGAAAATTTTCTGTCTTGCTGGGATGCTCCTTTTGGATAAGGGGAGCAAGCTTTTCTATGGGTTTTTTTTTTTTCTGGCGCTCATTTGTGTTTCTGGGTTGCTAGCTTCTCCAGATAGAAGTCTGGAATATACAAGGCAAAGAAAACCCAGAAAAAAAAATCCAAACCTAGAGAACTCACTGTTGTGTCTTTCCATGAGTCCTGAGGTCCCTAGCCAGTTTTCTTTCTTCTCGTCACCTTTATCTTCATCTTCTTATATGACGTCTGCCCAACCCACCACCACTTTCCCACTGTAGTTAGCAGAAGGAATAGGGAAAATTATATCTAGTCCATTTTTCCAGAAGTAGAAAGTCTCTGACGTCTTTTAAAATAGACTAGCTTCCAGGCTTTGCTCAGCACCGACCTATCTAGCCAACCTTTGAGTTTTCAAGGCTCAGTCGGCTCTCCCCAGACTCTCACTGTCTGGTTACCTGCTGTAGTCTTAATACCAAGCCACTCAGAGGATTATATGGCTACATAATAGGTGTGCTTTCTCCAGCCCAGGCTGCTATTTCATGGATTCCCCACTCTGCCCTTATATCGTCATGTATTTATCTTTTCAGGTACTTCCTCTAGGTCCTTCCCAGTGTCTAGTCTATCTCTGCATTTTGTTGAAAATTTGAATAAAAATTCTCTATAGCTTGGAGAATGAGTACCAAAATGGATAAGAATGAGTCCCAAAAGGGATAAAAATAACCTCAGTTATGTTATGATTTGACATTCTCTAATATTTGTTCAAGTCAAATTTAAAGTTATCATTTAGTGATTTCATTTTTAAATGGGTTTACTTGAATATTATAAACAACTATTTTCTAGAAACAAAAAGCTTTGATTTCCTTTGTAAGAAAACCATTGTGCATGTGCTATATTGCTGAATAGTAGAGAAAGGCTAAATAATGTTGAGAATAATAGAATAAATGAAAAAAATTTGG
The DNA here is from genome assembly GCF_000442215.2 of Lipotes vexillifer. NCBI lineage: Eukaryota > Metazoa > Chordata > Mammalia > Artiodactyla > Lipotidae > Lipotes > Lipotes vexillifer. The sequence goes on along the minus strand of NW_006793646.1, from coordinate 58,926 downwards.
CTTACAAACTGTCTCTGTCTTGTTAAAAAACTACTTGTATAAATATTTTAAAAGCCAAATGCCTCAATATTTGCCATTACTGTTTTTTTCCTGGCATTGAGATTTTAAAAAGCCAGACAGGAAGAATGTGAAAGAGAATGGTTGCTAATGCAGAAAGTGTGTTTAACCCCAGAACCCTAATATCAATTAAACTAACATTATGGCTTCATGATTTTCTTTCAAAAATAATTTCCCCTCTCTAAACCATCTCTGACAAGCTACTTCTTGTTACCAGCCATGTCTCAAGGGATATGTACTGACTGGAAATTTTGAACATCTATAAAAGCGTTTATTGAATTTTTGAATAATTAGATTAAAAACCAGCAATAAGCAATCATCATTTTCATGTTTGTTGAACAATTGTTCCTAGTTGAACCACAAACTTCGGCTACAAAATTCTGAAGAAAGTGCAATGTTTTTTGCAAGGATAACACATTTGTAGTCACTAAAAAACAAATAAACCAATCAACCAACCAAACAAACATCAACTAAAAACAAATCAAACACGAAAATGACATTAGAACAAGTCCAATATACCTGGAGGAAGAAAATTATAACAACAGTGTGTGTTAAACACAGTTCTTTTCTGAAGAGTTTATGTCCAACTTTTATTTTTTATGCAAATTTCCTCCTTTAAACTTAGGATGGCTTAAGGGGAAGAGGGTTGATGTATCAATTTTTTCTTTTCCTTCACTTACAAAGGAAACCTGAGAGTGTGGAAAGATCTTCAAGGTTCACACCCTGCAACTACCTGTCTAATGAAGAAATTCCTCCTCAAGATCACGTCTGATTGAACAAGAGCAGGGGCAGAGAACTGCTGCCACTTTTATACAGGCTGTTTTTTTTTTTTTTTTTTAGCTGCAATGGTTGGAAAGTCTTTCCTCATACTGAGCTGAATTGTTTCTCCATGTTCCAGTTTCCTCCTAGGGAGCACTTTTGGGCTCTCTTCCATAAGATGGGCTTATAAATGTTTTTTTTTCTTCTGAACATTAAATATTCTCAGGTTCTTCAAGAGACCCCCTGCCACTTTTATACAGGCTGTTTTTTTTTTTTTTTGTTAGCTGCAATGGTTGGAAAGTCTTTCCTCATACTGAGCTGAATTGTTTCTCCATGTTCCAGTTTCCTCCTAGGGAGCACTTTTGGGCTCTCTTCCATAAGATGGGCTTATAAATGTTTTTTTTTCTTCTGAACATTAAATATTCTCAGGTTCTTCAACAGGCCATTTTGGCTAGCTCTTCTAGACCATTTATCATTGTAATAACCGCCTTCTTTTAGTGCTCCCTATAACAACATCTACTAAAATATGATGGGAAAAGTCGTTTTAGGAAAACTTCCATTCAGTTCAATTCAGAGAATAGTTATCAAGCACTTATGATGTGCCAGACACTCTGTTGGGCCCTGGGGCTAAGTCAGTGAACACAGCCATCTGTCCTTCTGAAGATCACAGTTAGCAAATGCAGATATTCAATGAGTGATTACAGCTGTGATGAGTGTTCTGGAAGAGGCTGTAAAGTTGTTTAAAGCAAGGCAAATTTAATTAATCCTGAAGAATCATGGAAGCCTTCTATGATGAAGAGATGTGTAAGGGAGGATTTGAAGTATAAGTAGAAATTAGTCAGGATACAAAGATCCAGGTAATGAAAATGATACATGGGGAAATGATACATGGGGAAGATGCGGGGTTGAGAGATGTCCCAAAGTCAAAGGGAAAAGAGTGTTTCAGAAGAATATTCCAAGTTCTTATATCAGTGGAGAAGGTCCTGGGTGGTTGCCACAACAAGGAACTCAGTTGTTCAGAAAAGAGCAAACCTTTGGCTCTCTCCTTTCTGTGTCGGGCTACCTAGCTTCCATACTGTTTCCTCTACTTATGTACACGTGGTTTTAACAACTGTCCCTGTTATGTGAACATACTATCTCAAAAATAAAGTCTTTACAGTTTTATTTTTTTAAAGAAGGGCTCAAGGCAGGTAATCTTGCTTCTTTCTACTTAGCTATATTTTTGTGACACATGGCCAATTAGGTAAAGACCCAGAAGTGTTCAATGGATTTAGCAATAAGGAATTCATTGGTCACACTGCAAACAGCCCTTAGTGGCTTAGTGGGAAACGAAATCAGGTTGCAGTGGGCTTTGGAGTGGATAGGAGGTGAATAGGAGTTGAGTGCAGTGGGTGAGTGCAGTGAGGTGAGTGCAGTGGGTTTCTCTAGTGAATACAGAGAATGCAGACATTCAAGAATCTTAGCTGTAGAGGAAAGAAAAGAGATAGGGTAAGTATCTAGAGGAAAAGAGGAATAAAGAAATGTCAGTGTTTTTGGAGAGGAGATTGGCAAGTTTAAATATTGCTGGAAGGGCATTACTATCTGGGTAAAGTAAGAAATATGGGGAAGAGTTTTCCCCAAGGAATGCTTTGTCTATGTCCTTTGTTTCCAGCTTGGTTGGGTAGACAAATTTAACATCTAAGTAATGTCTAGGATAAGACATCCTGTGATAAAGAACTTAGTTGTTCGATGAAAGAGAAAAAAAAGAAAAAAGAAAATTAGGTAGTGTATACTGAGGTGACCGTACATTCAAAAGGTGGTAGCAAGCCTGGAGATCAACTTGGGCTGGAGCTTTAGAGGCAGAAAAGATTTGGGACTTCCTTCATGGTCCAGTGGTTAAGACTCTGCACTTCCACTGTAGGGGGCATGGGTTTGATCCCTGGTCAGTGAACTAAGATCCTGCATGCTGCGCAGCCAGAAAAAAAAAAAAAATGTTGAAAAGATTGGAAGCTTTCAATCAATTTGACTTTGGGCAAGTTATATAGCCTTTCCAAGCCTCTGATTTCTGTTTGTAAAAAGGGCATCATGATGCTGAACTCAATTTTTTTTGTGTGTTTGTGAAGAAGAGATAGTTTTTTAAAAGCTTCTACTATGGTCAATATACAATAAATGAGAGTTCATATAAAAATTTAATAGAACATGGTACTTGAAGGACAGAGAGACTATTACTCTATCATGCTTTGCACATAGTAGGTGTTCACTAAAAAAAGTAACTGGGGAGAAGGAAGAAATGAGAAATGCATATTGTGAACAAATATGTGAAGCTAAAAGAACATATGTGAGGGCAGATGATAACAAATTACCTAGGTCTATAATTCACGCAGCAACATTTCACTGTGTTCATAATATTAAGAAAATCTGGGATATTAGGTATTTGGGAGCTAATTCATAAACTGTCATTCATGGATTAGCTTCCAAAAACCTAATCATATTATCTGATTGTTAATCATATTATCTGTTATATGGACACAAATCTCAGTCCAAAATATACCAGATGTGTAAGCGACGTAACTTTATTCTTCTACATATCAACCAGATTCTTCTTTGAATTTTCCATTCCCCAGGACATCAAACACTAAAATTGTCTCTCTTTTCTCTGACTTGTTTCTAAGTTCCAGGGAGATTTATGTAATTTCAAGGTGTTGTAGGACCCATCTTGTCTGAGAGTGATCTGTTCACACAGATATTTGCCAATCAACCCAAGGTTCCATTTGGTCTTTCCTCAATGATACATGCAGGAAACTGTCAAGACAACTCTCATTCTTGTTCACCCAGGGCTTCATGTCCAGGGGGTATGTCTGCTGCTTTCATGCCAGGCTTGAGATTTGAGGCATTATTCTATTGCTTCCATGCTATTCCCTGGTAAGGAAGTTTCCCTGGGACATATCTATGGCTTCATTTGCCTTAATGCTTAATCTGTGGCTTAATCGCATCTACGGGTTTATGATCTAAGAAAAGGAGCAAATATCCACATTTGTTCTCTGTCTCCTAAACCATATCAGGGTCTTTCCCTCTCACTGAAGTTCCAGTATAGAAAGCAGAGTCAGTAATTACCTTTCTTTAAACCACCATTCTTTGGCTTTCTTTGCTCTCCCCCAGCCTGGTAGAATGTTTTTCCAATCTTCAGGGAAAATCTCTCTCTATATAAATCTTGATGGCTTCCCTCAGAGTCATTTCTGCTCCTAAAATAACTCTTTTATGGGTTTAAGATTTTGGAAAATATAAACCAAAAGCTTATAGGAAGTTTCTGTTTTCCACCCCACCTTTTCACACCCACATCCTCAGGAAATAACTAGAATAGACTATTTGCCTGAATTGGGTGAGCAGGTGGGAAAGGGAAAGTTGGAACTTTAGGGAAAAATCCATTTATATTTCAACCTCCTGTGATAATGACAGTGCATTGCATTACCTTACAATTTTCTACATAAATTATAAATAGTAAATTGATAAAGTCCTACATTGGTTACTTCAGTTTGATCAGTCTTCTACAGCCATGCACTTCAACACGTGTTTATTCATCTGCATTCCTCATCCACATTGTTTGGGAAAAAAATTCTGGACAAATTCCTTTAACACAACTTATGAAAAGTCAGATTAGTTGGCAGAAATGTGAGTTCTGGCAGTCACAATTCTGAGATTATAGTGGCAACATTTTAAGATGGCTTAGATGGGTCTCGTGGCCCTTTTCACAAGGGAGATTACCACAATCCAGATTTTCTTCTCTTGGAAGAGTCTTGAAAAGTCAATATTGATTTTTGCCCAAGGATTCTTGGTCAATTCCCAAGGGCATAAAATTAGTTTTGGCAGTTTTGTGCTAAGAAGTGTAGCATATTCTATTTTCACTTACTTAAAATTTTATTCATATAAAATCAATTAACAGGCTTGTAGATTTCCAGTTTTAGTCAATGCCTTCATGGAAATAAATCCCTGATATGTGCTATGCAGAATTGACAAAATATCAGAATGAATTCCATTTGAAAGCAGATTTTCTAATCTAAGGAGTATTATAGGGTTTATAATTGCTTTTATTGTCCAGGCAGTTTCTCTCATAGATATCCTCTCCACACTGACCTCAAGATAGTTTATCATTCCCCAGAGATATTTATAGGATTTGATATTCTAACATCAATATTTTCATACATAGCGCAATATATTTGGAGATTGGCAAGGTGATGGTTCATGACATGAGTATACGATATTGCTTTTCTAAGTGTCCAAATAAATATTTTGTTCTAGACTTTGGATATAAACTTCCAGTGTTACATAGAGGAATTCATAGTTAAGAGTAGTACAGCCCTTTGGGAGAGTTTCTAAAGAAGCTCATGATCTATACTAGTTGTACAAGAACAAGAGTGAGTGTGGCTATAAGATACTCATCATCCGTGCTAGCAGCAGAGCCGCTGTTAAACCATACTGCTATTCAAAGTGTGTATGATGTTATTCTTGAACAATTGATGTCTCTGGGCCATCTGGCATTTCATGGTTGGGCCCTGCACCAGCATCATATGGTGAAGTGCCAGGGACAGGAAACTGTGGCTTTTTTCATTGTACTTTGCTAACAAAGACTCAAAAGTCAGTAACTGCCTGACATTCCTGCAAGTGTCCTCCAGTTGGAGTGTCCACACTTAGACAATGAATTATTGAAAGTGTTGTGCAGTGAATGTGCATGTGTGTGTGGGTGAACACACAGAGTCACACCAGGGATATGTGAAGGTCTGGTTTTCTTTCTGGAACAGATCAGTTATAGAGTGGTGTGATTGCCAGCACACCACAGTTTGGAATGAGTGAAGTAATTCAAGCAGACAAATATTTTAAAATGTTAGAATTTCATTTTCTGTTTCCTTCCTGGCTCAGACACATGATGTATAACCTACACAAGGTATCTAGAATAGTCAAATTCATACAGTGAGAAAGTACATTGGTAGATGCCAGGGGCTGAGGGAGGCAGGATGGAGCGGGGAAAGGGGTAGTTAGTGTTTAATGGGGACAGAGTTTCAGTTTAGGAAGGTGAAAAATTCGGGAGATGGATGATGGTGAGAGTTGCACAATAGTGTGAATGTACTTGTGCCACTGAACTGTACGAGTAAATATGGCTAAAATAGTATGTTTTATATTATGTGACTTTTACCACAATAAAAACAGCAACACAACAACAACAATAACAAAAAAGACAAAGGAGTCCTCTTGAATTCTGCCTCTGACTATGTCTGATGTTAGTCCCGTAGTTAGGCTGCATTTACCAGGGACAACACACCAGGAATCCCAGATGTCAGGGCTTTCATCAGAAAATTCCAGGAGATGCAGACTTTCAAACTGCTTTACCTGGAACATCAATCAACAGGTGTCAGTTGTTTGATGTCTACAGTAGCATCTGATGATCAAAACCATTGCTACGTTTGGGCCAGAACATCACAGAGTGGCTAACTACAGTTCTTACCACACAATTGTGCTTAAAGTCAGGATGATATAGTTGAAACATAAAACTAACCACTACACTGTTTTTACTGTTGAAATAATAAAATGTTAAACTTAATGAAAAATCATAGCATAAATCAAAACTTGTCCTTGGAACTTTAGTTTTCCAGAACTTGATAATTCCTCTTTGGAGAGTCTGTCATTTCTCTCAGATCCAGGATTTAAGTTTTCTTCAAAATTCTAAGTGCTCCTAGAAGTTATTGCCCAGCATCCTCCTTTACAATCCTCCTAAAATTTATCTTTTTAACTGATATCAAAATATTCAAATATTATCCAGCCCTAGGAAAGAACAAATGTTATTTCAATTTTCTTAAATTTATCAACGTTTTTTAGGATGATCATATAGAAAATAACATTTGTTTCACATTCCGTATGTCCTTGATAGATATTTCAAACTTGCTTGTGTGCAGAATTTCCACTGGAGTGATCATCTATATTCAATTCCCATAAAACAACTCTCACACCAAGAAAGCTGCCTTGGATTTTTATATATTTTTAAGCAGGTTCATAAAAAAAGAGATCCCTTGCCCTTTCATAGAGAGAAAGAGCAATAAATATATTTAATATCATACACAGAAGTGTGAACATAAAGTGAACTTCATGCACCCTGATTCTAATTGCAAATCGTTCTCACTCTTTTATGGTCACATCGCATATAACCAAATTTAATCCGAGGTTACCTTTAAGAGCGAATCCTTGGCCTAACCTGCTTGCTTGCTCCAACTCTCTGTCTCCTACACTCAGGCCCTCTGGGTCTTCTGCTCTCACTGTGAAATTCAAGTCCCCACATAGACTCTTGCTTCAAGTCAAGGGTTAGATGAAATAACTGTGACTTCAACTGAATTGTGACTTAAATGAGAATTTGTGTCAACACATATGTTCTTTCATTTGTGCTTTGAGTGGCCTTCACCCCACGAACAGTAACATATTTAAATTAGGGGAAAAAAGATTGTTAAAAATTAAATTTGCTCTGTGTTTACATAGGTAATGAACCATACCCAAATAAATAATTTTTTAAAAATCCTTTGCTTCAAGGTTGGCCTTAAATACAGCTAGAATAGTTAACTATAACGTATGTGGTGTTTCTTAGAGTGAGGTCTCACGGCTGCCTAATACATTCTTCCTGTTAATAATAATTAACATGTCTGTGGTACTTTTACCGTGTGCCAGGCTCTGTTCTCCATCCCTCCTCTACCAGAAAACGTTCACTTCCTGGAATAAACTCAACTCTCATAAAGCGCCACCTACACTGCCTACATCCACTCTCCAAGTGCAAGTGTTTTCATTATCCTTTTTCCAATGACCTCTTTTCCCGATATCTACTATTCAAAATCCCACAAGAAGACACAAGTTCTATTCTTCCAGAATAAGTCTTCCTAAATTTCACTAAAGAATGCTTCTTTCTCTTTATGCCTTAGTCCTGTTAACACCTTAACTAATGCACTTTTCCATTTTAATTATTAGAAATCGTGCAGACTTGACTACTAGACTTCCCTCATAAATAAATTCCATCTCCCCACAAGGCAGGCATCTAATCTCAATAGATGAACTTTAAGGGCTACATTACAAATGGATCGTTATTCCTGAAATTAGTTAAGACTCAATTTGTATAGAAAAATAAATCAATTGCAGGAAATCAGATATTAGATTAAAATGCTTTTCAGAACATTTTTATGTAATTAGAAGATGATTAAACTTAAATTCAGAAACTTAAAGGAAAGTTTTTTTTTACTGGAACACATTTTAAGTAAGACTATCAAAAGGTGACATTGAATCAACAATCAGAAAATTCAAATATAAGTAACAACATAGATTGGAAGTTCTTCCAGTGGAGATTTTTAGACATAATAATTTTCTGAAATAGGTATATATTATAGAGGTAAGTAATTAGTTGCAGGTTTCTGAAGTTCTAAAAAGAATCCATTTAGGGACTTCCATGAAGGTCCAGTGGTTAAGACTCCAAGCTTCCACTGCAGGGGGCACGGGTTTGAGCCCTGGTTGGGGAACTAAGATCCCACATTCCACAAAAAAAAAAAAAAAAGAATCCATTTAATCTGTATCTCTGTATTATAATGTAGAATGTATTCATGGCCAGATGAGCTCTTTAGGTGGACTGCTTGATTTGAATGAAGTAGAATAGAACAGAGTACTTGCATTGACTGGAAAAGTTTAATATTTTTGGCATTTGAAGGGGCATCGGGCTTGTACCTTCTATAACATTTATGATTTTCCTTTTGATTTTCCCACAATACTTATATAGGTTTAACTGAGTTCTCACATCAGCTGTCTGGAATAGAGAGATGAGCTGAGGTCTGGAAAACTTCCCCAACGCAGTCAAGTTTCTGTTGACTAATTCTGTGATCATCAAGAACAGACTCTGAGTCCTTGCGGCTAAAGGCGGTGGCACAGGCTCTGCCTGGAGTCGAGAGTGTGGTTTCTGAGAGATATCGTCTCAGTGGATGAGGGGAGGATCCAGTAGAACTCTAGTCACACATTCACAAGCCCTGTTGATGGTGGGGGGATGAGGGTGTGAGTGGAGGGTCTGTGGGCGTGATGAATGCCTGAATGACTCACAGGGGAGAGGGGTGTTCACAGGACTTTGAATCAGATTCCACTTGCTATAATTTTCATATGATACGCTTGGAAAGCACCTCTGCATGGAAGAAAGATAGGTTGATGCTCTCTCTTTCAAATGTACTCCAGTAGAGAAAGGTTTTTTCATTTTGAAAAACCCTGAAAGAATCCCTGAAAGAATATCTGACTAGTCAGTGATCTAGAGTCCTCGTTCTCATTCCAAATTGTGCTGTTTATTCTCCCCCTTGGAGACCTGTACTACCCCCACTGCAACTTGAATCTCAGAGAGGCCTAAACCCGCTCAACTGTTTAACCCTTCTCTCAGCTCATATAAGTTTGTGTCTCAGCTACCCAAGGGTAACTTCTCCACCTAGACAAGTTATTTTATTTACTTAATAAATTTACTTAATAAATTTATTCATTTTTTATTTATTTATTTTTTTCTGTGTTGGGTCTTTGCTGCTGCGTGTGGGCTTTCTCTAGTTTCAATGAGCAGGGGCTACTCTTCGTTGTGGTGTGTGACCTCATTACAGTGGCTTCTCTTGTTGTGAAGCACGGGCTCTAGGCGTGTAGCGTCAGTAGATGTGGCACGTGGGCTCAGTAGTTGTGGCTTGTGGGCTCTAGATCACAGGCTCAGTAGTTGTGACGCACGGGCTTAGTTGCTCCACGGCATGTGGGATCTTCCCGGACCAGGGCTCGAACTCATGTCCCCCTTTGTTGCGTGCACAGGCTTCTCATTGTGGTGGCTTCTCTTGTTGTGGAGCAGGGCTCTAGGCGTGCGGGCTTCAGTAGTTGTGGCTTGTGGGCTCTAGATCACAGGCTCAGTAGTTGTGACGCACGGGCTTAGTTGCTCCACGGCATGTGGGATCTTCCCGGACCAGGGCTCGAACTCATGTCCCCTAAGCTGGCAGGCGGATTCTTAACCACTTCACCACCAGGGAATTCCCCGGTTTCCTATTTTATATTTTAAATATTATTTTGAAAATTTACTGGGTTTGGAGGACTTCCTTCACTCCCCTACCCCTTTAATAAAGAGAATAATTTCTCACTACAGGAAAATTGGAAAAGTAAAAAGAAAACAAAATTATTTACTGTTCTGATCAACCAAAGTAAACCATTGCTAATTGTTAGTTTTTTTCTTTTAAAGCCAAACTCCCTCACCCTCTTGCTCCATATACACTTGTCCCATCCCTTTTAGTGTTGGCTTTTAAGTTTTCTTCAAAATTCTAAGTGCTCCTAGAAGTTATTGCCCAGCATCCTCCTTTACAATCCTCCTAAAATTTATCTTTTTAACTGATATCAAAATATTTAAATATTATCCAGCCCTAGGAAAGAACGTTTTTTAGGATGATCATATAGAAGACTTCTCTGGCATCTGCCCACAAAACTACCTATCTTTCACATTTCTCTACCCATAACTAACACCCAGAAGGGGGATGGATATCAGAGCTTTCGATCCTTCTACTGGCCATTTGCTTCATATTTCCAAAGGGACAAACTGTTTCCTAGGAAGTCCTTTAAACAGAAAATTTGCTACATAAAATGAATGATTTGGAGTTCCATTTAAGGCAAAGAACAGATTGAAGTCTATGAAAGTACAAAACTCAGGGTACCAAGTAAAGGTGAGCTGAATGTTTTGAAGGTATTTGGATACTGTTTAAATTTATGTTTTAGATTCTTTGCTAGTTTAAAGGAAAAGAGGAAAACAATGATGGTAAAAGAAAATCAATGGGGGACCTCCCTGATGATCCAGTGATTAAGACTCCATGCTTCCAGTGCAGGGGGCGTGGGTTCAATGCCTGGTTGGGGAACTAAGATCCCACATGCTGCATGGTGTGGCCAAAAAAACAACAACACAAAAACAGAAAATCAATGGAAGTACTTCTTTGAGGGGACTAAAAAAAGGGAAATGGCTGATTCATTAAAGACACTTGGAAGATAGGTCTAGGTGGGGCACCATATGAGTCAGACACTGTGCTGGAAACTATGGAAACTATATATAGAATTAGGATAAAACATATGTCTGTTGTGGAATAATAATAGTAATAATAATAATAATTACTAAGTAGCAGTAGCAAACACTTATTAAGCATATATTATGTAATAGATAGCTATTTATGTGTTTATAAGTTTTCACTCATTTATTTATCACAATAACCTCACAAAATAGGTATTATCTTTTTTTTTTTTTTTTTTTTTTGTTTGCAGTATGAGGGCGCCTCACTGTTGTGGCCTCTCCCGTTGCGGAGCACAGGCTCCGGACATGCAGGCTCAGCGGCTATGGCTCACAGGCCCAGCCGCTCTGCGGCATGTGGGATCTTCACAGACTGTGGCACGAACCCGTGTCCCCTGCATCGGCAGGCAGACTCTCAACCACTGCGCCACCAGGGAAGCCCAATATGTATTATCTTAATGTTATAGATGAGGCACAGTGAGATTAGGCCATTTGCCCAAGGTCACACAGCTAGCCCTGTATCATAGGAGGACACAAGTTGTATCAGGCAGCATTAGCTGGGTTATGCTGGGGTAACAAATGGCTCCTAAAATCTTAGTGGTTGCTAACAATAAGGGTTTACAATTTTTGTTAGTTTCTAAACTCCATCGCAGGATACTTGCTCTGCTTCATTCCTGGACTTTGGCTGAAGAAGCAGCCCCTGTCTAGGGCATTGTTAGTCTTTCAGCAGAGGAAATAGAAAGCAATGGACAAACCATGTGATGGCTCTAATAGCTACTATTGGAAGTGGAACATACTACTTTGACATTTCTTTGACCAAAGTACATCCTGTGACAAGCCTGCCAGTGATGTGAGAAGTGTAATGCTTCTTTAGATATGGGCTTTGGAGTAAGAGGACCCATGGGGAGGGTGTTTTCTTCTTTGTTTTGTTTTGTTTTGGTCATATGACTCTTTAGCTTTACAAGGATAAGAATCAAAGATTGCCTGATTTGACTTTGTTTCACCCCAAGGAGTAATGTTATGATCCCAAAAGTTAATTCTTGGGTTGTGGTACTGAATGGGGATGGACAGAGGGTCATGCAAACGGAAGACTCTGAAATGGAGAGCAGCTATCCCTGTCCATGACCACTGAGGGCAGCTAGGCCACTGCCAAAATCCTTGCTGAGCAAGGCACGTGGGAGGAAGACTGAATTTCAACAATATATCAGGTCACAGGTAACAGAAGGTAAGGACTGAGCTGGGTTGAGAGCTGGTAGGGAGGGTCAAGCAAGCAAGGAGAGAGCAATCTCAGGGTTTAGTGAAGGCTGAGGTTTAGTTCAGTTATCAGGGGGGAAAAACCAATTTTTGAGGGGGTGCATGCCCTGAATTCCTTTGTCTGAAAACCCCTCCCCTCCATGAATTCCTGGGGAGTGTGCTATGAACTAATGGACATTAATGAGTGAAAACAGGAAAAATTATAGACAGTCCTACTTATTAAAATGCACAGGAAGATGAACACAACATGTCTATACAAACCAAGCAACTAGAACGTGGGCTCATGTAGGCCTGTAGGTAGAACAGACACAGGAGAAAATGGAAAGAGCACTTTAGTTCTTGAACTGATGTTAAATTCAGCCTGAATTTATTGGACAAATTGCTCACTTTAATGCAAGTAAATCTGGTTTACAGATTCTCACTAAAGACCTTTCCACAGAGATGTAAGTTGATATTGACGAATATAATAAAAGCAAGTAATAATCACTTTTTGGAACGTAGAATAAATTCACATCAGGTGAGGGTAAAACATTTGGAAACAAGACAGTTTCTTTGCCTTTCCAATACTAGAGAACTGTAAAAATTGTGGCAATAAATTGGAACATTTGGGAAAGGGAGATTAAAAATAAGATTTAATCTCATCACCCATATATGCAAAAATTTTTCTAATTTTTGTACGTTCCTTATAGTCCTCGCCCACAAATATATAAAAACTGTGTAATTACAGATTTAAATGGAAAATGGTACAGATGAACTGGTTTGCAAGGCAGAAATTGAGACAGATGTAGAGAACAAACGTATGGACACCAAGGAGGGGAAGCGGCAGGTGGTGGGATTGGTGGTGTGATGAGCTGGGAGACTGGGATTGACATGTATATACCGATGTGTATAAAATGGATGACTAATAGGAACCTGCTGGGTTTCCCTGGTGGCGCAGTGGTTGAAAGTCCGCCTGCCGATGCAGGGGGCGTGGGTTCGTGCCCCAGTCCGGGAGGTTCCCACATGCCACGGAGCGGCTGGACCCATGAGCCATGGCCGCTGAGGCTGCGCGTCCGGAGCCTGTGCTCCGCAACGGGAGAGGCCACAACAGTGAGAGGCCCGCGTACCGCAAAAAAAAAAAAAAAAAAAGAACCTGCTGTATAAATAAATAAAATAAAATTCAAAGAGATTTTATTATAATACGGCATTTTCCATAAACAATTTTCAATATTGAAGCATAGTCCTTATGATTATAATGGCAGGAAAATAGTCCGCTTCATAGAATTAACATAATTTAATTCATTATTTTCTTATTATTAAACATTTAGTTTCTTTCAGTTCTTCATCATTATTAGCAATGCTGACTAAATGGTTAAGTAAAATATATGTATTTAAAACATTATTTTGTTGTGGCACAATTCTAAAACTGGGTCAAATGTTGTAACCTCTTTATGACTACATGTAAGTTGATTTTAAAAATAACTGCATCAATTTACCTAAAATGTGTACGCCATTCACTACACTTTCACTTGGTTTAGGAATTATATTTAAAGGTCATAAAAATTGGCTAATGAATACAAAAAAATCTTACTTACAAAAGTATCTTTTTAACATTTGTATGTTTGAATGCTTGCAAGGCTGAGTATTGTTCCATGTGTTTATTTACCAACAGCGTGGGTCATAATTCATCAATTTACTCTTTCTTTCATTCAATCACTGGACAAATACTTTTTTGAGCATCTACAATCTGCCAGGTACTGTTTTTCTTTCTGAGCACACAGCACTGAAGAAAACAAAAATCCCTGCGTTGGATTTGTATTTTGTATTATAGGGTAAAAAAGACAATAAGCATAATAAATATTAAAATTGTGTAGTATGTTGAATGTTATAATTCCTATGGAAAAAATAAAGCATGGTAAGAAGAATAAGCAGTTTGTTGGTAGGGAGTTGTATTTATAAATAGGTGGGTCCGTGATAAACATATGTTTGAACAAAGCCTGAAGGAGGTAGAGCAGGTCCCATGTGGGTACCTGAGGAAAGACTGTTGCAGTCAGAAACACTAGGTGGTCCAAGGCCCTAAGTGGGGTCCTATTTGATGTGTTGGAGAAGCAGAGAGGCTAGGTTGGCTGGAGTGGAGGGAGATCTTTTGATGATGTTCATTTGTTTGGTAGGAGGAGAATAAAGGGAGAAAAATCTAACTAAACCAAACAGAAGAAAAAGTTTCAAGAAAGAGCTTGCCACCAATGCCCAAATTAGCCACCATATCCGGGTTGAAGACAATGGAAACAAGGCAACCACAGTCAACAAAGATGGAGGTGGCTAGATTCCACTGGACAGAGCTCAGTCATGTGGCAATACCCTGCTAAAGAGAGGCACTAAGTGGAGTTTAGCTGTGAACCCAGAAAGAAGAGGATGCTGGTTGTGTAGGAAAAGCTTACAAGCTCTGTCACATCCAATCTAAAATCAATTGTGTATCATCAACTGGGGTAATTGCAAAACTATCCGAAGCCCTTCCCTCAAATATAAGATCAAAATATCAAGGGATGGATCCCACGAATGTTTTCTGGTAACCCTCTTGGGCATCCAGGTTTGGAAACCACGGAGTGAACCTATCTTTTGGAAATAAAAATACATTAAAACATGTCTTAAACAAAACACCGCCAAGCCTTGAATAAAATAGGTCTGGTTATAATACAAAAGAGCCAGCAGGTGGCAGAAGAACTCCATTCTTGTAAGCTTCTCGGTGGCTTCCTTATTTCACCTTCCCTATTCCTCCGTTTAATTTTCTGTTTTTTTTTTTTTTTCTTGGCTTGTTGGCTTGAAATATATAAGATTAAGTTCCTTAAAAAGATTGATGCTAACATTCTAAATAGATTGCAATATTAAGAATGTCTTTCCTTATCGAGAAGAAAAATACCTAGAGTATTATGTTAGTGAACTGAATTAATTCTGAATTAATGCCATTACATTTTTTTTTTTTTGGTTTTCGATTGAAGCAAAATGTGTTAACTGAATAACACTAAATATAAGGAGGTCAAATAACTATAAAAAACTTTTCTTCGTGTTTAATAAGAAGTTTTGAGGCACAGGTTTTATAGACATTATTAACATATATTGTATATGCTAAATTTATTCTTAAGGAAATTTTTAATTTTTGTTTTCATAAAATTAAAAGCTCTAATGGTAGTTTTATACACTGAATTCTCATGAGAACTGTGTCCTGGACTTTGAAGAGTCAAGGCTATTGGGTAACATAGATCTTGTATAAATCTGGGTTCCACTTCTTCAGAGATTGACCTTGAGCAAGTTTCTTAGTACTTCTCAGCTCCTGCTATTAAAGTGGGGTAATGATACCTATTCTATAAGGTTGCTGTGGAGAGTCAGTGATGACACAAGCAAGTGCTTTATACATACAAAACTAGGTAAATAAAGTAAATAAAAAAATTCCTTCCTCTATTCCAATTTTTTCTAATGGCAATTACTACTTGTGCTTTAATGCAAGATAGAAGGCTAAAATACACATGTAGCTGGCAGAATCAAAATCTAGTCCAGATGTTAAAAAACATCACGCTGTAAAAAGACTTCAGAGTTGGAAACCTGTGTTCACTGTTCTGAATCTCTCCACTTCCTCTTAGGAAACATGATATTCTTTGAAGTGCGTCTTTTGGCTTCATGAGTTGTAATTATTCATTTACTGTATAAATTATATAATAACTTATGCCCTATGGTGTTATTCAACATTGTAGAGAAAGGAGAATAAAGAATGTGTTTTATCAGCAGGCAAGGATCATCCTCTTTATCCTTTATCCTCTTTACCCTCACAAGTAATTTACTAAAGAGCTGACAAAATCACAGCACAGGCTGCCTCTCACCGTATTTGTCTGCAGACAGTGAAGAGCTTAACTCTGAGGCTATGCTTTCTAACTGGGTCCATGTAAGAAATCTGATGAGGTTATATAGATTCTTCATTTCTATACTGTGAAAGAATGAGGTTGCTTATAAAAAGGAGGCAGGCATAAAGGCATGTGCTTTGGACAAAGCCCCTGGCAAAGATGCTACAAGGATGCTTAGCAACCCAATATTTGAACACCGAAAAGGCATCAGATTCCTCTTTCATTTGGCCGCAAGGAAGAAATAGAAACATTGAAGAAAAGGTCTGAAAAAAAAAGGCACTGGGGGGAAACATAGGGAGTTTGTGTTGCTGATGAAAGGGCCATCTATATCAGGGGTCCCCAACCCCCAGGGACGCTTCTCCCCATTGCTCACATTACCGCCTGAATGCCCCGCACCCCTCCGCCACCGTCCGTGGAAAAATTGTCTTCCACGGAACCGGTCCCTGGTGCCAAAAATGCTGGGGACCGCTGATCTATATGAAGTAGATGATATATATTTACATTTGATATATAGATTTAATTTTAAGTAATTTTGTAATAAATACCGTTAATTCTAAGAATTGAAAACCTTGAGAGGAATTCAAATGTATATTTAATTTTATTCCAATAGTCTGATGGTCTTGAAAATTCTAGGTTTTTAAAATCTATTTGATGACCTTCAGAAGCAGGGAGAAATACTTTCAGAAGAACTTGAATGGGGGAGAGGAGACCCTGCATTTCACTGGATACCTCTTTCTTCATAAATGTCAACAATTTCCTGTAATTACTGTCTTCTCCCTCTTCTCGGGTAGTTAGCAATCATGAAAATGGAAATTACCTTAGCAGTGTATTCAGAATATGTCCTAAATGTGATTGAACAAAGATTTCAATATTCCCAAGGCAGAAGAGCCAATGTCTTTGCTTCTGCAGTTGAAAAGTCTGGAATAATCACCCTAACTTGCAGTGTGGAAATTCTTCCTGTCCTCAAGGTCTCTATCATGAGATACCTCCATGATGTTTCTCCTGACTCTCTGAGTTAAAATACTCTTCCCCTTCCCTGCACTCACATAGCCATTATTTTATCAAGTGGTAATGGTTTCCCCAAACACAGCAGGTGGCCCCAGTGTGGCTCTCCCAACTTCTGACATTGGCAGTGGCTACTGGTCTGGAATTTTTCTCAATTCCCAACAACAAAGAAAATCAAAAGCAGTTTTCTTTTCTTTTCTTTTTTTTGTTATTGTGGTAAAATATACTGTAAGGCCAGCAGGTCCGGGGAAGGGCCCAGGGAGCCAGACGGAACCCCCGCCAAAGTGGCTGATGCAACCGACACGTGACATTGCCACAACACCCGAGAGATTACCAAAAAAGGGCTGCTTCACACAGCAAGCACCTCCCCTGCGTCCACCCCTACAAATTTTGTTCGTGCCCACACGCGGGCGCGACTTCTCTGGCCCCTTTCTCTCCGACCAGTGAACCTCACCCGGGAGTGTCCCCAAATAAAGCTTGGTTAAGCTCTCCTCCGTTCTTTGGTGCCGGTCCTTACCTATACCATCTAAACCATTTTAAGTGGTCGATTCTGTGGCATTAAGTGCATTCTCAATTCTGTGCAACATCACCACTCCATAGTTTTGTGTGTGGAATTTTTAGGGTTGTCTACATGTCATCTGTGAACAGAGATTGAATTTACTTCTTCCTTTCCAATTTGGATGATTTTTATTTCTTTGTCTTGCTTAATAGTTGTGGCTAGAACTTCTAATACTATGTTGAATTGAAGCCAGAAACAAAAGGACAAATATTGTATGATTCCGCTTATATGAGGACGTAGAACAGCCATATTCATAAAGATAGAAAGTAGAAGAGTGTCTACGAGGGCTTTGGGGAGGGAGTAATGAGGCGTTATTGTTTAATGGGTATGGAGTTTCAGTGTGGGAAGATAAAAAAGTTCTGGAGATGGTATATGAGCTTTTGTCTTAGACTCTACTTTCAGAGGAAAATGGTTAATATATGATGCTCTCTTGCTAGTGGCTAGAAAACAAGGGTCTGGGAACTGAAGGGTAGAAGTAGGATTGGCTCTTTTTTT
>NW_006793646.1:38666-40859 GCF_000442215.2 Lipotes vexillifer | reverse complement strand
GGTTGGCTTTTTTTTTTTTTTTTTTTTTTTTTTTTTGCGGTACGCAGGCCTCTCACTGTTGTGGCCTCTCGCGCCGCGGAGCACAGGCTCCAGACGCGCAGGCTCAGCGGCCACGGCCAACGGGCCCAGCCGCTCCGCGGCACGTGGGATCCTCCCGCACCGGGGCATGAACCCGCGTACCCTGCATCGGCAGGCGGACTCTCAACCACTGCGCCACCAGGGAAGCCCAGGATTGGCTCTTTTAAACATCATTCCCAGAGACTCTTTAAACATCATTCCCAGAGACTCTTTTAAACATCATTCCCAGAGACTCACTTGGGGACCAGAGTTGTCCTCACAATCTTAGGTTCCTCCTGAATAGGAAGTGTGGTTCTTATGTATATAACACATCTATCGAGGACACAGTAAGGGTTCCACTGAATGAAGCTATACTACCCCAGTCACTGTTGGATCCTCATGTGAGAGGACCAGTAGGACAAGATACAAGTTCTATACTGGTGGGGAACTTGAGTCTGATTATCACAAGGGGGAGGACTACTGCTACCTAGTGGGATGGAGGAGAAGTACCTCTGAGATTTGGGAATACACTGAAGTGTCTTTCAGTGATTCTGTGGTCAGTGACAGCTGTAAATAGGCAATTGAGCAACCTTGGCCCAACTAGGACAAGAAAAATAAAAGCTCAAGTTTCTAAGTGATGAAAGTCTAGGTCATTCGACCAGAAGAACAACCTAGAGCTGCCAATACGCTGCCCAAGGTTGAGAGAAATAGAAAAATGATGATACAGATTGATGGTGGTATCAGTTATGACTTCAGGCCGACTGCAACAGCAATGATGGCTCCATCAGTCTGTTGTGTTAGGTCCTTGCAGGCACTGTGGCTGGTCATAGCTTGAAGGGGACGCTAATATTTTGAACTTAAAGGAAGGCATGCCATGAACCGTAATGTTAGAGGGGGACTGTATTGGGCATAATTACCTTCCTTTTTTTTTTTTTTCTTTACAAATCAATTACTTAACAAATTTTTAATGAAATGCCCTATTGATTTAGTTTTTGGTTAAGTGCCATGATGTCATAAATACAGTAATAGAAATTCCTATACTTACATCATTGACGTGCTTGGAAGCCATCAATATTCCCTATTGTTGACGAAATAAAGCTCATATTTTCAGTCTAGAATTTTAGACCTTCCATGACTTGGGTCCAAGATACCATATAAAACTTAGGTTCTATTATTTTAAAACACATAACTCAAACTCCAGTCAAATATATACTCTTATGATTTCTACACAGGACTTGCATATTCACACATCTGCACTTTTGCTTATGTTTCTGCTCAGGATTATCCCTCTCCCCCATGCATTGTTGGAGCCTCTTCAAAGAAGCCTTAAGGCTTATTCAAATACAATATCCTGAAAGTTGACAAAGAATAGATTTCCCTAATCACAACACACATTCAATTATTTATCATCATAGCTGAAAGACATTGTAGCTTGGAGTCTAAGAACATATATCAGGAGCTAGGATATCTGAATTCAAAGCCTAGCTGCAGCATTTACTATCTTTGCCTCCCTTTCCTTATCTTTATTTATTTTTTTAACATCTTTTTTGGAGTATAATTGCTTTACAATGGTGTGTTAGTTTCTGCTTTGTAACAAAGTGAATCAGCTATACATAAACGTATATCCCCATATCTCCTCCCCAAAATGTGGAATGCTTCACGAATTTGTATGTCATCTTTGCTCAGGGGCCGTGCTAATCTTCTCTGTATTGTTCCAATTTTAGTATATGTGCTGCTGAAGCAAGCACGGGCATAATACCTTCTTTTACTCCATCTACTTCTGTGACCACCAGCCCTATGCAGGACTTGACTAACTCTGCACAGATGCCAGCAGACAGAGTTTCTACCTTGTGTCTTTACTACATTCTTCTAACTTCCTACCAAGGGCTTCTGTGCTGCCTTGGCATTGACATCGTCTTGGAGAACCTGTTCAGCTCTTGCGTATGTGCAAACTGGGTGCTGGGGGAGATCATGCCCTAGGGACACTCTTGCCCAATAGAGGATGCCAGCCAATTGATAAATGCTCTCTGCTTTTATCTGACTGTCTCGGGCAGGCAGTTCTAAGCCATATTTCATGAGTCCTCAGAAAGTCCTGGGAGATCAAGCACCAACTTGATAAAGCAGTCTTTATTGAAT
>NW_006793646.1:17384-38656 GCF_000442215.2 Lipotes vexillifer | reverse complement strand
TTTCCCTGTTTTACTTCCATCATCCTTCATTCCTACTCCCTAGGAGAATTGCTTCCCAAATAAAGTGTTGCACTGCCAACTTTGTCTCAAGATCTCCTCTCAGGGGAACAGGCTAGGCATAGCTGAATCATCTGATGAGCTAATTTTGATGGGGTGGTGTTACTGTTAGAGATGGAATGACAGAAGTAATATCCATCATGGTGGGTCTAATTTCATTGATTTCATTAAGTTAAATATTGAAATTAAAAGGCTGTTATCAGGTCATAGGTGATCTGACTTTCAATTTTCTCCAACAAACTCCCATTACACATTTAGTTTCCTTCATTTTGGTATTTCATCATTAGCAGCTGGTCCAGTGGTTGATTGATTGAGTAGAATGATGTATAATTATGCTGAAGTTTAGAGGTGTGGTATATATTTTGAAGGTATTGGGGTCCGAAGAATGAGTGAATACAGCTCTGGATCTGGAACTTCTCCTTGTAGGATGCCTGATGAGAGGAATGACAAACTCAAGGTTTAATAGCCAGGAAAGAAGTAGAGTGCATCTCATTATGGCAAAGTGTGAATTTATTAATCTTTCTCAATACAGGCTCATTGGTTAAACCAAAGGAAGGACTCCTTTTTTCATGAATCTAATACTATTCAACTGTGTGCTCAGTGGAAAAAAAAGGAGAGAATGAGGGAAAGAGAGAGAGAAAGAAAGAGAGGGGGAGAGAGAATTGATTCTGGAGAGTCAGGCCTCACCTGGGTCTGCTTACTATGAAAATTCAGAAAGGAGGAGGGAAAAGCAGAGAGTTTTCATGGAGTCTCTTTTAGGTACAATGTGCTCCTAACCATCTCCATTTCCTGTCTTGTGGAGGAGTTAATAAAGGGTGGGTCAAGGAGCAGAAGTGGGTAGGGAGAGAGATGGGAAGTGAGAGGACCAAAAATCATCCTCCACTCCAGGCATAGATGATGATGTGAGATGAAGAGAAGGAGGTGTTTCCTTGGCTCCAAATATTAGCTGTGTTTCCCCATGTGCTGTGGGGAGTTTCACTTTGATCCCCAAACGCTTGATCTCCTGCACCAGCTCAGAGCACCTGGCATGTTTGGCAATTTCCTGAGCCTGGAAAATATATCTAAGGCAGGTAATCAAACATTCAATAAGGGATTCTCAGCTAAAGGCAGAGAAGCCTGTGGTTCATTTATATGAGGACCTTGCTAGACCACAATAAAACAAGGTAAACAAGGTCCTCTGAGAGTTACCTGAGAATGCAATCCTTCACCTGGACACTTTCCTACATTAGTCATAGAAGTACAGTTTACACGAATGAGTACAAGATAAAAATGAGTCTATTGTAGCCTTTTTTTTTTTTTTTTTTTTGAGGTGGTGGGGGAAGCTTATGTTTGTGGGCATTTTGTCTGCAGAATCCTTTGAACTGGAGATTATCCTAAGTTTACTTAGAACAAATGCTATTCTGTACTAAGTAAAATTGCAATTGTGTGCAACATCTCCTGATCAAGGAGTTAACTGCAACCTAATCAAGTTCAGAACATTCAAGTCCAAAGGTTATTCAACCAAATAGGAGTAAAGAACGTTCAAAGTGGTCCACGATCCACAGCACTGCCTGCCTTGACAGCTGACCGGTGTCTGCGGCTAAACTAAAGTAAGGAGGAGATGGTGACCACCTGAAAAAGTGACTCTCCTGTGGTTAGTGACTGGCAATAAACGAATAAGTTTACACCCACAGAGTGCCTCTGAGCGGAACGTGATGAGGGGCGTTTACTTGAATCATCTTATGCAGGTTGATTCTGGAAAACTGCATTTGCCTTACATGTCTCACTTTCTTCCCTTCTAAGGACTCTGCTAAGCCCAGAGTCAAGTCTCAATATGGAGAAATATTGTTGTTTTGGAGGGAATCTGGGATTTGGTGTTAGAAAAATGCTATGGTCAGAATATTTGTGTCACCCCAAAGTTCATATGTTGAAGTCCAAATGTCCAGTGTGATGGAATGAGGAGGTGGGGCCTCTGGGAAGTGCTTAGATCATGAGGGTTCAGTCCTCAGGAATGAGATTCATGTCCTTATGAAACAGTCTCACAGAGAGAGCTCCTCTTTTCGCCATGTGTGAAAAGGCATCAGCTATGAACCAGGAAGGGAGCCCTCATCATAAAGCACCTATGCTGATGCCTTTATTTTAGACTTCCCAGCCTTCTGAATTGTGAGAAATAAATTTCTCTTATTTATAAGTCACCCAACCTATGGTATTTTGTTATAGCAGCCCAGATGGACTAAGACAAAGAAAGTGATGTCCATCCTGGCTATGCAGCTTGCCAACTGTGTGACTTTGGGTAATTTATTTAACCCTGTTGTGCTTCCATTTCCTCCTCTTTATTATTTTTTTTATTTTTAAATTTTAATAGCAGTATTTTATTTAATTTTTTAATTTTTTAATTTTTTATTTTTTGCATTACGTGGGCCTCTCACTGTTGTGGCCTCTCCCGTTGCAGAGCACAGGCTCCGGACGTGCAGGCTCAGCGGCCATGGCTCACGGGCCCAGCCGCTCCGCGGCATGTGGGATCTTCCCAGACCGGGGCACGAACCCGTGTCCCCTGCATCAGCAGGCTGACTCTCAACCACTGCACCACCAGGGAAGCCTTAATAGCAGTATTTTAATGTAAAGTATTTATATAAAGGAGTTTATATAAATTAATGTATATATTATGCATGTCCTCTGTCATAACACCAACATTTGCAGATTTTTTCCATTGAATAAATTTCAGGTGGACCACTACCTAACAATATGTATTGAGATTCTTGCCTTTTATTTTTAAAAATTTTATTGGAGTATAGTTGTTTACAATGTTGTGTTAGTTTCAGGTGGACAGCAAAGTGATTCAGTAATATATATACCTATATTCATTCTTTTTTAGACTCTTTTCTCACATAGGTTATCACAGAATGTTGAGTAGAGTTCCCTGTGCTATATAGTAGGTCCTTGTTGGTTATCTATCTTATATATAGTAGAGTGTGTGTGTTCATCCCAAGCTCCTGTTATAATGTTATCAATTGTGTGGAGAATTGGAATATTTATACAGATGTATATTCATGGGAGTGATCTCAGAGTGACATCAGTGTGCAGAGATTTGAACTGAGCTCTTAGTTCCCTGCCCAGGAATTGAACCAGGGCCCCGGTGGTGAGAGCACAAAATCCTAAACACTAGACCATCAGAGCCTAGTGCCTCCTGTTTAAAATAAGGTATATAATAATACCTATGTTTAGAAAATCAAGTGACAAGAGTGAAATTATTTATAAATAGAAAATTGTTGTCTACCTCCAAGTTACAGTGTGTCTTCTTTTCCTGGGGAAAGCTTGGGGGTTTCCATGGCATGAAATGGATGTCACAGATTGGAAATTTACCTTTTCCTCTGCCTGTCCTTTTGTCTGCTTTATTCTTCATCCCATTTGGAGGGCATGATGCCATCCAAGTGTGCATGGTTCTATACCTCAACAACTCTGCAGAAGTTGAACTTAATGTATGCTGCAACACATGTCTGAGAATAAATGGGCTGTGAGCAGGGAAATGCCACTTCTGCCTCACTCCCAGTGAAATCAAGATGAGACAGCTGTGCCTATAAATGAAGCCATTTGAAGAGTTAACATGGAAGACAGCCCCAAGTAATTTTGAACATCTGTGGAACTACTCACAGACCATGTCTGGAAATTAATAAAAGTCCTGAAGAAGGTGGGAAGGGTATACAAAATGAAAGCCAAATGAATAATTAGTTTTCCCATCTGACTCAACAGCACTGAACCCAAAGACTGCTAGGCTCTGCTGGTCTATGGTTTAAATGGTATTTTGAATGATTTACACCAAGGCTGTGTAGAAAATCAAAGCAAAGCAGGATAAAAATAATGATTACATTTGTGTTCCTAGTGGGTAAAAACACATTGGAAAAAGAAATAAATTGGTAACTAAAAATAAAGAATTCCTTATGTTTGTCGTTAACTTGAGAGTTAACACATATCTGTCAACATTTTCAGCATTCATTTAATTTCACAAGAGCTTCTCATCCATCCAAAATGTTTGTTTGTTTATTCATCTATTCATCACCCCAAATCACAGTTTCTTCTATGTACTGGATACCAGGCTTAGAGCTTGCATAAGCTCCTCATTTAATTCTCACAACCATCATTCTCCACAGGTATTATTATTATCCCAAGTGTTTTTAGTGAAGGAAACTGAACTGCTGAGCTGTTAGTAACATGTCAATATGATGAGAAATGGAACTAAGATTTGAATCCATTTTTTTCCCTTCAGTGTCCAATATCCTTTCCACTACAAATCCTTTTATATATTCAATTAGTATGTTAAAGTGAGCTGAAATTTTTTGAATTAAAAAAATGAGAAGTGTTTTTTCTCTTTTTCAATTTCTTTATGGCCTCTGAAAGTTGGAGGCAACATAATTGGGCACTTTTACTTACTTATAGTGCAGCCAGAGTGAGAGAGGGTGGTAAAATTCTGTCTTTCTCTTTGTGCCATTAATGTCTATTTTATTGCATTATATATACCGTGGTTCATTCTACCAGGTATAAGATAATTTCTTTATCTTTTTTGTTACACACTTCCACCTAGACCATGGTTTCTCATCAGAAACCTACAAAAGAATCAAGTGGCAAGTTTTAGAAATGCAGAATTCTGAGTTCCATCCATGTTTTATTGAATCAGAATTCCTGGGGTTGGGTCAGGGAAGCTGCACTTTAACAAGCAGACCTATTTATTCTGACATGTGTTCAAGAACCACTGTCATAGTTGATCCTCTAGACAGAGCCCACCCACAGTGGTTGGTGGCAGTATAGCTGACCCTTTGAGTCTAGTTTGGCTCATAACTTCTGGTCCACCACTTCTGGACCCACCACCAAGTCAGGCCCTTCTACATATGCTACATCACATGAAATTGCATCATATCAATGCCCATCTATCATTTTGATGCCCATCACATCAAAGCCCACATACTATAATAGCTCCTAGTTCACACAAGTCCCCATTCTGAGTTCAGAGTCAGCCTCTGTGGATCCTGGAAGCTCTGGCACATTTTCTATCAGAACCTCAGTCAGGTTGTGGTCCCTCCTTGCCTCCAATATCTAGTCTTCTGCTATGACCCTGATATGATACCTGGATTCTTTCTTGGCCAACATAGGCATCTAGTTCTATAGAAGAAATCTCTCATTGCCAACTAAGTAAAATAATTTTTTTGCTGGTTGATTTAGGTATTGAAATGAAAGATATAACAATATTTATTTACTCAGTTAGTGATGAATTAGCATCTTGCAGGAGTCATGATTAATCATGCTCCACCTAGAAGCCAGTGCCAAAATGACTCTGCTAATAGGATCCATCAACTGCTGAAGACAGTGATTGCACTGAAGGGTGCTTTATTGTTTAGCTCCTTAATTTTATATTCTAGTTGCATATTGATATTCCCTAATAAAAATTGTTTCAATTTCTCTCTGAAAAATTTGGGGTGAGTCTTGAGGAGGTAATTTGCATTAGCTAAACACTGAATCATGAAACTATTTCCATTATTCTGGTGAGGCAAAGCATAGTTTATTCTATGAGATTTAAGCAATCCTTAAAAAAATCCTTAAAAAATTCATAAGCATTTCAGCAATTCCAGTCCTGGGCATACATCTGGGAAAGATGAAAACTCTAATTTGAAAAGATACATGCACCCCAATGTGCATAGCAGCACTACTTACAATAACCAAGACATGGAAGCAACCTAAATGTCCATCAACAGATGAATGGATAAAGAAGATGTGGTATATATACAATGGAATATTACTCAGCCATAAAAAAGAATGAAATAGTGCCATTTGCAGCAATGTGGATGGACCTAGAGATTATCATACTAAAAGTGAAGTAAGTCAGACAAAGAGAGACAAATATCATATGATATCACTTGTGTGTGGAATCTAAAAATGTGATACAAATGAATTTATTTACAAAACAGAAATAAACTCACAGACAGAAAACTAACTTATGGTTACCAAAGGGGAAGAGGGATAGGGATAAATTAGGAATTTGGGATTAACAGATACACACTACTATATATAAAATAGATAAACAACAAGGACCTACTGTTTAGCACAGGGGACTGTATTCAATATCTTATAATAACCTATAATGGAACAGAGTCTAAAAAAGAATATGTATATAGCTGAATCACTTTGTTGTATACCTGAAACTATCACAACATTGTAAATTAACTATACTTCGATAGAAAAAATTTAAAAATAAAATCATCATTTCAGAACAGCAAAAGTAATAGTTGTTAAAAGCGTGAGGACTATAACATTGTATTAAAAGAGTACTCAATCATTAATCAAAGTATTTCTTTGCTGCCTCCCATACATGGGTAGGTCAACATTTTGTGTGAGTAATGGAATAGCTGAGGTTAGACGTAACCTTCCAGAAGTCTTTACAATCAGTGCTTTTCTAGCTCAGAATGAATTTTTGCTGTCAACTCAACCAGCCATCAGGGGAGCTTTGGCAGCTGGAAAAGGCCTTCATAACTTTGTCTGTGTTACTGTTGTCAGCTGTTTGCCTGGATTTGATTTTTGTACCTAATGGGAACAACAGGGCAAGAGGACCATGCCTTGGAGAATCAAGTTGACTCTCGACACTCCTGGGAAGGGTGGACAATTTTATATCCTCTACTGCCATTTTCAGTCCTGAACTTTGATGGAAGTGGACTAAACAAGATTTTCAGAGTCATGGCTGAGTCTGAATCCTTGCTTCATATTTTACAAGGAATCTGGGAGTTAAATTTTGGGTTCTCCTCTCATTTTTACATAGACTGCCTCATCTTAAACTACCCTGGCCACATGTTTTCATCTGGCTAAGCTTCATGAGTCAGGTCAGATATTAATTCCTCTTGGAAACCTACTCTTAATTCTTGGGTCAGAGAGGTAACCCTTTTCTCTACACTTCATGTCCCTCATCGTATTCTACTATGCCTGTGTAATATCTGCACATCTGAGGGCAGGTAACTTTGTGGTTCAGACATGTCACTCAGGAAGGTGTGAATAAACATTTGTGAAAAGTTCGATCTGTCAAATATGGATGGAATACCTTTTTCAAAAAATGGTCATAAAGACTGAATGACAATAACATTTGTAAAGTTCCTGCCATATAGTAGGAATTCGATAAATTCTAGTTTGCATTCTTCTTCTGTTCCTGACAATGCTAGAAGCACTATGGCCTGTCCTTCTCCACTACCACCCTGCACGTCCCCCACCCCCCAACCTCCACCAAGTTTTATGAGGCAGCCCAGTGTGGTCTTTTCTTAGCTTTATGACATTGTCAGAAATCCCACCTGACAGGTCTTTGTCTGTTGTGGGGTGCATTCTCCTGAAGCTCAGGTAGAGTTTGGAGTACAAAATGTTTATTGGGAGAAATGCCTGTGAAAAAAGGGGGAGGAAGCAGGGTTGAGCAGATGTTACAGATCTCTGCAGCCTGCCAGGGAGTCCCAGAACAAAGCTTGCCCCTTAGAGAAGTCCTGCTCTGGGTCGAAATGATGAAGTCCTTTGCAGCCCTGCCTTGCTGGGTCATTGGTTGGAAGTGTCCTGAGAAAAACATGACCTTGACTACCATCAAATTGATGAGTGGCCACAGCCACTATACACTGAGAAAAGTGTGACCTGGTCTCACATGCTGAGGTGGATTGTGAAACTGCTAACAGCTGGGGAGGGTCAGTCAGCTACACTCCTCACAGCTGGACAGGGAGTCCTTTCATGATGGGGGATCTGAGTGGTGCCTTTCTGTGTCTGCCTTAGTGACAAGGATTTAGAGTTAGTGTAATATTCTTCTAGGGATGCTGTGTGTTTATGGAATTCTCTTAAAAGTCAAGAAGACTTATGAGCCACTAGAATAGCCTTCATGGCCCTGAGATACAGGCAAATGTTTGAACTGGGAGCTTTTACACACCTTTCCGAAACTTGCCTAATCTCCCTGTGACCAAAGTTCTAAAAACTGGGTGTGGTTGTTGCTGTTTGTGTGCTCTTCCTTTCTTGTTTACCTTCCTCAGTCATGCCTCTTGGGACAACAGATTGTGGGTGTATAGTTGACTCCTGTGATCTACATCTTCCCTGGGCAAGGAATAGAGATATGTGGTCAAGCAGGCTTGTGGTTACAGAGACCTTTGTCCCTTGCATTGAGGGCAACAGAATGCCATTGGTATAATGAAGGAGAGTAGTATATTTTAAAATACATAAGTACATTTTATAAAAACGATCATATAAGTAGATGTCACTCTCATTTTATTTTAACATTCAACCAGAGATTAGCAGTGCATTTTTATATCAGAAGATATGTACCTAGAACATCTCTCTGTATAAAACTACAAGACATAGGATAGAAAGTGGAGATACTAGAGTCAGACTACAGAATGGGGTTATACCCAGGGCTAGATTCAGTGTAGACAGAGCAACAAACAGGGCACTTGGGAGTGCTGGGGTAGGACTAGCTGGGTGGGCTCTACCCTAGCTCTTGCTTACTAGTCAGTCACTATTCAGATGTCATAAATGTGTGCAGTGTTTTGCAAAAAGGTGTACAATATTTTGCTAAAATAATTTTCTTAGAGACTTCTACATGCTTTAAAACACAACAAATTTTCAGAGGTTAAGAATACGGTAAAATATGTATGACACATGAGTTGTACCGATGAAATTTTTTTTTTTTTTAGAGAGATATCGTATTTTATTTATTTTATTTTTTTTAACATCTTTATTGGAATATAATTGCTTTACAATGATGTGTTAGTTTCTGCTTTATATCAAAGTGGATCAGCTATACATATACATATGTTCCTATATCTCTTCCCTCTGTGTCTCCCTCCCACCCTCTTTATTTGGTCATAAAGCACCGAGCTGATCTCCTTGTGCTATGTGGCTGCTTCCCACTAGCTATCTATTTTACATTTGGTAGTATATATAAGTCCATGACACTCTCTCACTTTGTCCCATGGGTTTTTGTTCAAGATCTCGAAAACTGATTAAGAATTTTGTAATGTTCTCTAATTGTGTAGGCCAGGCAGACAGGGATTATTATGAAGACATTCATGGAACAGATAACAGAAGTTGGGGACTCACAGTTCAGTCTAGACTCAGGGTCTAGGGTTAACTATGGAATGGAAGATAACCTTTGAGAGGGGAGACCTAACAGATCCCTATGAAAGGATGGTACAGCATATAAAACCAAGATTCGAGTGGTTTCCATGCGAGCACTGATTTAACCAGGACAGCTGTGGTCCTCCTAAGTCACTCGTGGTATAGGAGGTGTGGAAATGAAATACCTGCTGGGACTCTAGTCTCTTATTTAGGGAGTGCAGTGACCTCCACTCATGGTACCAGCTGACTGGGGCAATGAGTTGTACTACATCCTGAGGTTAAACTTGGATCTTCCTTGGGGATGAGAGATGGGCAAGGTGACTGACTGGTTTCTCTCCTACTGAATTGTATATTCACTTTTGACTTGTAGAGGTTTAGTGGTGGGATTCCATGTATTCTAATCTCACCTCTTTTAAGAGCAAGAAAAGAATGTTAGAAATAACTATACTAAGAAAATTCTTTTCATACTCATCAGATTAGTCATTGTGTTCCCGTGAAAAACACAAACTAAGAGCAGCCTAAAAATATATCTTTATATATTTAAAACTATTTATATATTTCTAAAGATAAAACAGATATATCTTTTATTTGTCTGTATAGTTTACAAAATACCTTTTTTTTTTTTTCTTTTGGTTTATAGTACTCAATGAACAGTTCTTTAAAAAGTATAAGATGAAATGCAAGGGTGCAGGAGAAGAAGAAACTTGCTAAGAGATAATTGTCATTTTTTTGAAGGACGTGAATCTTTTTTTTTTTTTATTTTAAGATTTATGCTCTATTTATTTATTTATTTAATTTTTATTTTTGGCTGTGTCGGGTCTTAGTTGGAGCACTCGGGATCTTCCTTGAGGCATGCGGGATCTTTTGTTGTGGTGCTCAGGCTTCTCTCTAGTTGTGGCATGTGGATTTTCTCTTCTCTAGTTGTGGCTCGCAGGCTCCAGGGTGCCTGGGCTGTGGCACGAGGGCTCTGTAGTTTGTAGCACGCAGGCTCTAGTTGAGGCACGCGCGAGCTCAGTAGTTGTGACTCGGGGGCTTATTTGCCGCCGGGCAAGTGGGATCTTCGTTTCCCGACCAGGGATCGGAACCCTCATTACCTGCATTGGAAGGCGGATTTTTTACTATGGATCGCCAGGGAAATCCTGAAGATATGAATCTTAATTTTTTAAAAAAATTGCTACGTGTTTGAAATCACTAAAATAAATTCAACATCTGAATCCAAAGTGTCCTTAAACCCCCATTCCTAACTTATTTTCTTCCCTTTCTCCAAAGAAAACATTTTTATCATAAATTTAATGTATGTTCTTATAGTTTATTTTCATTGTTTTACACAAATATAGCATTCTTGAGCAGTATAAAATATTATTTTGGTATGGTTTAAAATTTTATACAAATGATAGCGTATTTTAATAAATTCTGAAATAAGCTTTCTCCAGCTACATCCATGATTATACAGATATTTTATTTTTTAAATTGCCTTGAAGAAATCTATCATATAGTATGCCACATTTTATTTGTCCATTACTCCACTAATGGGACATTTAAAAAATGTGTATCATTTAATGACATTCATCAATGTAACATTTATTTAAAAATAATTTTATGAACTAGTACTATGTGTGGGATGTTCCAGTAAAATGTTTTGGAGTATGAAGAACTTCTCCCTTTGCTATATATAGGAAGTTCCTATTTTTAGAGAGTTTAAATACAATGAGACAAAACCTGAAATATTTCCTGAATATATTTCTATTCTGTTTCAAGTGGTTCTTAAAGATATTGTCAAGTTTTATGTACAAATTTTGTTGTACTCAAGAAGAATGTTGTCGGGTTTGGGGAATGCTAATTCTTGTAATCAACTAACACTTTCACTTTTGTATGATTCTTGCCTACAAGAGCAATAGATACCAGAATGACATGGTGAGGAAGTATAGTATTATTATTTTTTTAACCTCAAAATACAATACAAAAAGCATTTTATAAAGTAAAGGCATTACACAAATAGAAGATTTCACTTGTGTTGTGAACAACCAACAGGCACTTTTCAGGCACTAGCTATTTGAGCTCTTACTACCATTTACCTGTGCACCTAAATGTTACCCCCAATTCATTAGCTTTCCCTAGAGCACTACTCTGGTCATATCATTCACCAATGCATAGCTTTCAATGATGCATTGTGACCTAACAAATGCATTAAAAATCCTTCAGTCTAACAATCCACATTCTTACCACACCCCATTCATGTGTACTTTGAGGCCAAAATGTAGCCTTCTACTATTCTCCCACTGGCTCGTCACACCTACATGCCTGAAATAATTAAACTACTAGAGATGCTGCCTTTATTTTCTTGCTGTAGTTCTTGCTGTAGTTCTAAAGGAAACTATTAGAGATTGGGTTTGAAGAGACATGGCTTGTTAAAAATGGCTCCACAGAACACATCCTGTAGTCCAGAATTGTGTTAGCAAACTACAGAATAGGACCAGTTATATGATTATTTTAGGTTGAACTATTGCAGGTGTAAGGATTTTGTGGAATGGACTAGACATTTTATCCAATGATGCATTTTATCATCATGCCCTCTTGATCTTTAATCATAGATATACAGACATTGCATACACAATCTTGATAAACATTTAAGTGAATCAGAATGCCTAGTGTCTTAACAAAGCAAAATGCAATAGATAGTAATACTGTCCCAAATCTATATTTTATAAAATTTGTTGCAATTATGAGTAGAAAGTTTTGTTGAGTAATTATTTTAGTGTTTTAGAAATGTTCCCATTAAGAAGTTATGTAAAATAAAATGTTAATATTCTTTCAGAACATAATGCATTTGCAAAGTATGGAAGCACTTTCATTATCCTTATACACAGGAGACCTCGGTAATGACTTTACATAGATAATTTTACCTCAACAGAAATAATAGAGCCATAGACATTGATGATGAGAAAGTCTCAAGAGGTACTTTAGTCCATTAGCATGAAAAATTACATATCTTAAACTTCTTGTGTTGATTTTAATTTGTATGATTCTAATGATACCACTTTTAACAATTTCTGAGGAAAAGTTTTTGAATTTTCAAATTGAGATAGTTCTCATTTTACCTAAGGTAATAACCAGAAACTGCATGACAGAAATTAGAGGCCATGTAATCTTCAGATAGATGTTAGGTGTCTGGCTTCAGGTTTTTTGTTTTTTCTTCTAAACATGATTTATGGTCTCATTTTATCAAATCACAAGAATATAACACCAACTAGTTGACTGGAAGATCCTTTGTGGATGCAATTATACTTTCCTGGTCAGTGTTGAAGAGATAGACATACTACTCATGTGCCTAAAACTTTAAAAGCCACCTCTGGTCACAGTTGAAAGCAGATTTTGTTTCTATTCAAATATATATTTTTTTAAATAAATTTATTTATTTATTTTTGGCTGTGTTGGGTCTTCGTTTCTGTGCGAGGGCTTTCTCCAGTTGCGGCGAGTGAAGGCCACTCTTCATCACGGTGCGTGGGCTGCTCACTGTCAAGGCCTCTCCCGTTGTGGAGCACAGGTTCCAGACGCGCAGGCTCAATAGTTGTGGCTCACGGGCTTAGTTGCTCCGCGGCACGTGGGATCCTCCCAGACCAGGGCTCAAACCCATGTCCCCTGCATTGGCAGGCAGACTCTCAACCACTGCGCCACCAGGGAAGCCCTCTATTCAAATATTTTAACTGACAGTTTCATGGTAAGTCCCTAGCATTTGCTCCCTTTCTTTTCTTTTTTTAATTTTTAATTTTGAAATAATTATAAATTCACAGGAAGTTACAAAGGTAATACAGAGAGATCCTATGTACCCTTCAACCAGTTTCCTCAATGGTTACATCTTATGTAACTGCAGAACAATATCAAACCAAGGTATCTGACATTGGTACAGTATGTGGATACAGTGCAATGACATTTTATCACATATGTAGATTCATATAAAAACCATTGCAACTAAGATACAGGACTAGTCCATCACCACAAAGATCTCCTTTATGCCATCCCTTTATAGTACCCATAACCCACTCCCCTCTCTAACCCCTGAGAACCACTAATTTGTTTTCCATCTCTATCATTTTGTCATTTCAAAACATTATATAAATGGAATCATATACCATGTGACCATCTGTATCAACAGTTTCATAGAAAGTCCCTAGTTCCTGCTCCTCCTTTTAAAACTCCTGGTTATTGTCTACATTTCACCCATGTATAGTTATTTTTAGCTCTACATTTTATAATATTTGTCAAAGAATCAAGTGTAAAAATGTAAAATGACTTAGTCACTCTGCTAATTAGTATGAAAATTTGGAGTTCTTATTTTTGGATGAAGAACTCATTATGAATGTATATATTACTTCAGAATTTCATTCGTATGGAGGGGTGGAATATATCTTTTCAAGAGCATGCCTTACTTATGACCATATCTTCATGCATAGACTAGTATTTGACATGTCTTTAATACATTTTGTGGGGAGGATGAATGAATAAAGACGTTTTTATTTCTAGGAGGGGTGAAGTTGATGGCTTGTGAGGGTCTGTATCTGTGTTAATGAACAACTTAGGCTAAATGGCCATCAATAGTCATTTAGCACAAGGAACAACAAATGATG
Source organism: Lipotes vexillifer (assembly GCF_000442215.2). Lineage (NCBI taxonomy): Eukaryota > Metazoa > Chordata > Mammalia > Artiodactyla > Lipotidae > Lipotes > Lipotes vexillifer. The sequence continues at coordinate 24,881 of NW_006793646.1, read as the reverse complement.
AAAATGTTACTGATGACTACCACCTGTTTGCTTAGTGATTGCTTCCTCCCTGTTCTGCAGGTGAGAACAAGTGTCTCCCAGCCCAGGTAGAGGCACATTCTGCCATTTGTAGCTTAGGGGTTCCTACCTGGCAGAATATGGGTTTTGGTCCTCAAATGAGAACTCAGGACACTCTCCTAAGTGAATCATGCTGAGGCACTGTCCACCTCTTAGCCTATGACCTCAGGAGGTTCTAAAGCTCACCTTTTCTCTTCTCACTCATCATTTAAGTTAGTTTCTTTGGTTGCCAAATACAAAGTATAACTCCAATTGTCTTAGCTTAATAAGTTTTACATGAGTATTTCTTAGATTATATAATAAGACTATACCATGGTGATAGGAATAAAAAAACCCTCACACAAAGTATTGCTTTTTTCTCCACTCTCTGATAATCTTTCACAAGATCCTCTGGACATCTTTCTAGGTCCTACTTACTGGGAATGTAGCCAGAAAAAGAAGAGCAAAAGCCATCAAAATGGAGAAATAAATATTTATTAAGACAATGACCAGTTGTGAATGAATCTCAAGTCTCTCCCCACTTAGCGCTAACGATTATCTGTACCCATTGCATCAAGTTTGTCAGCTTCAAAATACACGTGAATGGAGTGTGGTAGGAACATGGATGTTAGATTGAAGGATTTTTAGTGCATCTGTTAGGTCACAGTGCATCATTGAAAGCTATGCATTGGTGAATGACATGACCAGAGTAGTGCTCTAGGGAAAACTAATGAATTGGGGGTAACATTTAGGTGCACAGGTAAATGGTAGTAAGAGCTCAAATAGCTAGTGCCTGAAAAGGCAGGTTGTTCACAACACAAGTGAAGTCTTTTACTTGTGTAATGCCTTTACTTTATAAAATGCTTATTGTTTTCATATATTAAACGTTCTTAAAGACAAATTGAGTCTGGGTAGATTTTAAAGTTAGGAGAACAAGGGATAAGAGGGCATGTGGCTTGTTCAAGCCCACACATTTAGGAGGAAAATAAGGCCAGAGCTACAGTACAAGTGGTACTAACAATCATTGATTAGTTTTAATTCTGTTATTAAAGCTTGGCCAGTGAGTGAACCAGTGAAGGACACACTGTGTTGGTCAGTGTAGGAGTGGGACCAGTTGCCTTGGGCAGGGGCTGAATTATATAGAGTCTGAATATTCCTGAAAGGCAAAATAGAGACCTTTTATTCAGGGATAACATGACCCAAGAGGTGTAGAGAACATTGCAGATATTCAGGTAAAATAATATTTTTCAAGCTGTCGCAAACTTGTTCCTATGCCTTGTTGTACACTGAACCAGGTAAACAGGCATGATCCTTAGTACTGTGCAAATTGGTAAATGGCTCTATAGATACATGAATAAAGTATGCTTTGACAGCTCAGCTGCCTTCTACACAGATTTGTCAATTGAAAATATACTCAGAGCATATAATGCATAAGAACCTCATTTCAATTTGTGCCCTATCTCTGTTAATAACAATATCTACTAAGACACTCTTATAAAAGGCTATGATATTAATTTAATGAAATGATTCCAATTGACCCTTATGAGACATTTTTCTGTCTGTTATGTGAATGCTGGCACCATAATAGATGTCTTAATTTAATGAGCATATTATACTAATTGAAATAAAGACCTAGGGGTGTAGAAATAGCAGAGTAACACTTGCTAGTCATCACCAAAATATTAAATTTTTGACACAGAAGATCACCTTAATTATTATAGAATTAAAGGCAAAATATTCATTTAAAAAGAAAAAAAATAGCAATCTAGGAAAGACCAATGGCAAGCAAATGGAATTGATTAAAAATGATTTAACAGTAATGCAGAAATGAAAAACTTAAAAAAATCAAACACCACTTAAATAAAAATAAACATACAACACTAAATAAAGGTGGAAAAGGGGAATTCCCTGGCAGTCTAGTGGTTAGGCCTTGGTGCTTTCACCGTGGTAACCCGGGTTCAGTCTCTGGTTGGGGAGCTAAGATCCCACAAGCTGTGCTGTGCAGCCAAAAAAAAACAAAAAAACAAAAACCAGTTGGGTAAGTAAACTAATTTTAGAGAGAATAATGTAGACCTGAAAGCCTAAAACACTCAATAAACACAACAAATAATGTTATGTAAAAAATCTGTATCTTAGAATCACCCACATGGGAAGGGGGGACTTTAGACATCATCTGATTCTATCCTGTCTTGTCAAATATTAATTTAAAAAGTCTTTCTTGAGCACCTACTCTGTCCCAGGAACTCTGCCAAAAGCTGGGGCTATGAAAATAAGAAAACAGTCATTGTCCCTGCTGTCATGGAGCCGAGAGTTTAGCAAACCTTATTTAAATCACCATAAATAATAAATATAAAATATTCAATAAAATATAAATATAAAAATTTAAAATGTTAAAAGTAAAGCATGTGATGAACTGAGCTGATTTTGTTTAGGTCAGAGTAAGACTCCCAGAAGGAACAATATTGAGGCAGCCATCTGAAGGCTGGAGACAGTCAACTAGATAAGGTGAGAGAAGAATATTGAGAGCATTCCAGGCAGAGAAAACTATGTGGCAAAAAGGAGCTTGGTGTCCTTAGGGACCTGAAAGAAATCCACTGTACTGGAAAATGCGGAATGTGGAAGCAATATGTGCACATGAACTTGAGCCATGGGAGGGGATCAGAAAATGTGGAACTTCCTAGAAGACCCAGTCTAGGAGGTTACCAGCAATGCAGCAATGGGTATACACCAAAGTGTTTCAAACTTGGTTATGACATTGTCATACTTGTTTTGAAAAGATTATGCCATCAGATGGAGAATAGATGGGAAATGGGGCAAGAATGGATGAACTCAGAGCAGTTACTTCTAACTTATAGAATTCTTATAGATTCTGGGGACAGTGTTGGTCTCTTGGTGATACTGGAGGAAATACAAAGAAGTGGGCAGGTCTGGAAAATCAACAGAACTTGATAATCAGATTTTAAAGAATGTGGAGAGGGAAATATACATTTGATATTTAGGATTCTGGCTTGTGCATAACTGGGTGGGCAATGGTAAAGAATACTGAGACAGGGAACATAAGAAGAGAAGTAGATTTCAGGGGGAGAAGGAGATTGGGGAGAGAGTGGAGATCTTGAGTTCAGTTTTGAATGTGTTGAATTTGAAGTACTTTTGCCAAGGCTACAATGTTCCATAATTCCAGAAGGTGCCATTCACGTAGATTTCAATACAAACATTGCCCCCAGAAATGGTCACCACAATGACCACTGAATGCTTCTTTCAAGCATTCAAGTGGAAACAGTGACTAGATATATGGGTCTGATTTTTCAAGGAAAGACTTTATTTCACTGTATCTGAGATACCACCAATTTAAAATCGCACCATTATTTTATATGCCACTAAGAAAGAGAAAAATACAGCCACCACTAGGGCATACCATCCACTTCGAGACCCACTTTCATTTCAAAGATGTTAAAATGTGGAAAATAAACATCTTATAATTGATTAAATGTAGTATAAATTTGAATGACATAGGCCTAGTTGGGTGATTTTAATTGTATGCGCAGATAAAACGCCTAGGGAGAGAGTGTTGAGGGAGGTGAAAAGATAGTCTAATAAGCAGTCTGAAGGAAATACATTAATGGCCAGGAGGGAAGGATAATTTAAGGAAGTCAAAGAAGTAAGACAGGTCACTAGGGAGGCACAGAAACCCAAGGAGAGAAAAAGATATTTGAGAAGGAAATAAAGTGTGCTAAATGCTACCCCCAAATACCCATGGAATTTATTAAAATGGAAATTTAGGTGATCTTGGAGAGCAATATTTGGTTGAGTGGTGGGGATGAAAGTTGTACTGGAGTGGGTGGGGGGTGAGAAGGAGATGAGAAAATGAAATCAGTAGGTGAAGACAAGTTTTTCAAGAAGTTTGGTTCTGAAGGGTAGGAGAGAGACACAGGAGTAGTTGAGGAAAGAGAGCTTGAGTGACACTTTCTTTGTAAGATGAGAGAGATGTGGGCACGTTTAAAAGCCAGTGGAAGAGGTTGAATATACAAGAGAAGATGGGAAAAGACAGGGTCCAAAGCACAGGTGGAAGGATAGGTTTCTGATAAACTCTTATATTGAACACAGGCAGAAAGAAAGAAAACAGATGAGACCAACAAGAATGGGGTTTTGCTAAATGGGTAAAAGAAAAGGCAGAGGGAGAAAGGATTTTATGATGTAGGAAAGAATGTTACTAAAATGATGGCTCATGGAATCTAGGGTGAAGATTGAAGTGATGAAAGGGAAGGTCTGACAGACGGCGAAAAGTTAGAGGTATTAACACAAGATTCTTTTTTTTTTTTAACATCTTTATTGGAATATAATTGTTTTACAATGGTGTGTTAGTTTCTGCTGTTTAACAAAGTGAACAAGATTCTTATTCGATCAACTCTTCTCTTGTATGTTCAGCTTGCTTCAAACAAGTGGATCTTTCTCACTGGCATTGAAACATACACATATCTGTCCCATCTTAAAATGATCTTAATCGTGTACCAATGAGTCTAGAATGATACAGCATTGTGGATGAAAAGCAGGAGGCTTGATTTACAAATTTTTCAGGCAGAGCAGCTATGGGTTAATAGAGTATGATTGTGGTTGTAGGTGAGTTAAGTGGAAGAAAGAGACAGCCTTTAGAGGAAGGAAAACCTCTTCAGAGACAAAAAGTTTAAGGGGTTTGGGTGAAACAAATTCCTTGATGTGAATGTGGATGCCACAGGATGTAACCTGGCATGAATGGGATGGCTGTGAACAGGAAGCTGGTGGTGGACATCAACAAGGAGACGGACAGTGGGCAGTGGGCATAGCTAAGTAGCAGGAGCGACAAAGGGGTGAGTTAAATTTTTTAAAGAAAATCCTTTCAGCTTCAGAGTTTACCAATTTAGGTAATATGGTGTATGTGAAATGAATCCCATAGGGAGGGAAAGATGGCAGGAAAAGACATAAAAAATATATATGTATGGGAATCTAAACCTAATAAATTCTACACAGAAAGGGATACTATCTCTTTTCTTCTTGCCTCATTTAATAGCAGAGCTTCTACTGCAACCAAAGAATGGAACCAGTTCCCCCACAGATTTGTCTTGTTGCTTGAAAACAGAGTCAGGTTAAGAATGCTTGATCATTACCTGTGCACAAAGGGGCCCTTTTGGAGTAGGTACTTCAGCATTGAAGCCCTAAGTGAGCAGCCTAGCCTCTAATGTGAGTGTTGAGGATCACTTTGCCCACCTCAGTTAAGGCTTCTCTTGAACTTGCAAGAGAGTAGCACTATTCTCGAACTTTCCTAGGTCCTGCTCAGCCTTCTAGGTACATTAAGAGGAAGAAGAAATGAGTGGAGGAAGTGAATTTTGACTCTTATTTGGTCTTCACAACCTTCTATAATAGACCCACTGAGAGCCCTTGACAGCTATATTTTACCTTTGATACTGATTTACTATTTTTTACTGTGTAAGGATGCAGTGATGGTAGAGACCTAAAGGAATGTGCACAACCTTGAACTCCCCTGGAGGGGTAGAGGGTCATCAAAAAGAATGTTCCAGTCAATCATATTTATGCTTATTATTTTGAGAAAATGAGATTTTACAAGAGTCATTTTATTCCTTAGGATAAGATACAAAATTATTCAGCTTAGACTTACTTTAGATGAATTATTTAGTTGATTCATGATATTTATTCAATTCTAGCTTCAGTTAGCATACCACTGGGGACACATGTAGCCCATTTTTCTCCCTACCATGCAGTATAATATTCCGCCACATATCATAAATGAGCACATTGAGATTGAAAGGCCAAATTTAATATGAAATTCATAGATCTCTTCTTGAGATAATATTTGTAGTTTGTTTTGGTTTTATTGCCTGTTAGAATGAGAAGACAGAGGAGTATGTTCCGTTTGAAAGAACAAGATAAAACCCCAGGTAAAAAGCCCTAAAGAAATGGAGATAAGTAATTTACCCAATAAAGAGCTCAAGGCAGCAGTCATAAAAATGCTCACTGAATTCAGGAAAAGAATGGAGGAACATGGTGAGAACTTCAACAAAGAATTAGAAAGTACAAAAAGAGAACCAATCAGAACTGAAGAATACATTAACTGAAATGAAAAATACACTAGAGGGAATCAGCAGCAGATTAGGTCATACAGAAAAACACATAAGTCACTTGGAAGACAAAACAGTGGAAATCACCCAGTCAGAACACCAAAAGGAAAAAAAAAATGTTTTAATTAAGATGGTTTCAGGGACTTCTGTGACAACATTAAGCATACTAACATTTGCATTATATGGGTCCCAGAAGGAGAAGAGACAGAAAGGGGCAGAAAACCTATTTGATGAAATAATGGATGAAAGCAATTTGATTTTTATACTGTAACAGCACAAATTCAAGTGTGACTATCATTTTACAATATAAGCAGGTGATTTCAAGTATTATTGTTTTATGTTTCATCTTATTTTAAACAATTTTATTTTTGTTCTTTTCAGTGCTGGGTCTTTTGAGTTTGCATGTGCATTTATGCATGGATGCTGAGGAAGAGGGGGTCTGAATGTACAGTCAATGTGCCCCACACCCATACTTTTGTACTACCTAGTTGAACAGAACTGCAGTGTGGTGTGAGTGCTATAGGAAATGCATCCTGATGATTTTTGCCCATGGACCAAATACTTGCTTTACCAGTGAAAGAGCCTGGACTCTGTAGAGAGATACTTTGCCTGCAGTTTACCAGCTTTCTCACACTGACATGATGAAAATTTTTTCTGAATCTCATCTTTCTTCTCCATAAAATGGGAACAATTCTACCTTCAGCCTACTTTTTTTGAAAGTATCACACCAGATATGTACCCTTCAAGACATTTGTAGAGCACCCAACACATATTAGGTACAGAAAAGTTTTCTTTCTTTTCCCCACGTTGGAATAATACACTTAAAAAATTACAACAGATTACTTTTCACTTTAAGGGTACACTGGAAAGAGGAAAAACCTATACATTTTTATTTTTATTTTTTAAATAAATTTTTATTTATTTATTTATTTATTTTTGGCTGTGTTGGGTCATCAGGGCTGCGAGCCGGCTTTCTCTTGTTGTTGTGAGCGGGGGCACTCTTCGTTGCAGTGCGCAGGCTTCCCATTGCAGTGGCTTCCCTTGTTGTGGAGCACAGCACTGGCTCTAGGTGTGCAGGCTTCAGCAGTTGTGGCTCACTGGCTCTAGAGCGCAGGCTCAGTAGTTGTGGCAAATGGGCTTAGTTGCTCTGTGGCATGTGGGATCTTCCCCGACCAGGGCTCAAACCCACGTTCCCTGCATTGGCATATGGTTTCTTAACCACTGTGCCACGAGGGAGGTCCCCACCTGTAAGTTTTTTATCAATATTATAATAGGGAGAGAAATTGCTTAGGATTAATCTAATGATTCTATCCAATTTTGTTCTTGAAACTTGACATGATTTATTTCAGCA
>NW_006793646.1:0-17347 GCF_000442215.2 Lipotes vexillifer | reverse complement strand
TTTTTTAGCATCCTTCATTATATTTTAACAATGGTGGATATTCGGTACTGCTAACATTTATTCAGGGAATAAAGCCAAGTGTTTCTTCAGTGATGTCAAAATAGGAAGCATTTTTTTTTAATATATGATTTTTTGCAAGAAAAAAAGGGCATGCATATGTGCATGTGTGTGTATAAGCTCCATAACATTTAAACAGACCTCAGGGATGAATATGTTACTAAAAGTTCTTTTGAAAGTGGCACACATATTTAGTTATTTTAGAAAAAGATTTTTTTTTTGGGGGGGGCTAGTTTTCTCTCCCATAATAAAAACTGAAATAATCTAGTTGGGATTTTATTAAAATATCATATGAAAAGTTTTGTCATTAAGAAATTTGAGATTGCAGAGTTATAAAAGCAGCCAGTTGATTGAATGCTTAGATTTTAACTATTTATACATATAATCCTGAATTCCTTTTTTTGAGGGTAAGGAAAAGATCAAAAGTTTTCATTGTTTCAAGACTCCATTAAGCGCACATTTTAATTCCATTCTCCCTTCTCTAGGTTCATAGATGCCTTTAAAATCAAACTGTCTTGTTAGGTGTTGTCAATTTTCTTTTTTTCCTCTCATCTTGTTCAGAAAACATTAAGAATTCCTTTGACAAGGTTTGTTATATTTTTAGCTAGTACACTAAATTCAGAATGAGTAGCACATACTTTGAGAATGAATATGAAAACAGACTTACTTTGAATTTCTTTGTTTTTAACTATTTAATGAAATATTTGGAAAGTCATCTCTGTTTCCCTTCTCCATCACAATGTCTAATCCCAATTTATGTTAAAATATTTTAGAGTGCTTCTGGGGTACTCTAATAACTAAGAAGTTATGAACTAGCTTGAGTTTAGGAATAAGCAATGGCAATACCAGCATGTGAAGATCGCTAGGGACAATTAACATAAGATATTATAGGTCTGATAATCTTGTATAATCCTTTCAACACCAGTGTCAGGATCAGGATTGTTATCATCACTGCATTGATAAAAACAAGGAAGCAAGCACTATATGACCACGAGGCTATAAGTTCTTCTGTGGTTCTAGCTTTGCATTCTCCACTGCTGATGAACTTACCTACAACCTTAAGCAACTCTAGACAGAGCGTGAAATCTTGCCTCTTGTCAGAATGTTGTATAAAACATGTTCAAAGGTCTAGAAAATGGTGGAATGGAGCTATGTTTTACGAAAATATTGATTAGGGTAAACTTATTGGTTACTTATTTTTCTGTTCTTGGTTATCTTTCTTTTTTTAGGTTTATGTAAACGGATCCCAGACTAAGGATTTGTTCACTATAGAAGTGCCCAATATATTTGTCATCTATAATTAATCCTTAAAGCAATTATATTCTAAGTTCTTGCAACTTAACTTGAGATCTATGGACCAACAGCGTGGGCAGCACCTGGGAACTTCTGAGATTTGCAGAGCCTCTGCCCCCACCCCAGACCTATGCAATCAGAAACTGCATTCTAAAAAGATTCCCTAGGTAATTAGAAGGCACTGCCCTGAGCCAGTATCTCAAAGTGAGGGTGAGCATACCCAGAGTGGGGCAAAAATAAGCCACTGTGGTGCACTTTAAGTTTTATTTAGTTTTATTTAACATGTGTAAGCAAGGAGTCAAGCTTATAAATATTTACTCTGTGGACTGACTCTGGCACCCCGACGTGGTCCTACACCCGCAGCCAGGATGCTCAAGGTCTCAGAGCTCCCCACAGGATTGCTTCCGCGAGCTCACCTGCTTTCAGTGAATTGCAGTTAACCGTAATTTCTCTGTGCCTCTTTAAGTGGAAATATCTGGTTCTAACTTAATTAATCCTCCCCAAATGGACAAACGTTAAAAGACTCTCCTAGGTTCCCTGGTGGCGCAGTGGTTGAGAGTCTGCCTGCCTGATGCGGGGGACACGGGTTCGTGCCTCGGTCCGCGAAGATCCCACATGCCGCGGAACGGCTGGGCCCATGAGCCATGGCCACTGAGCCTGCGCGTCCGGAGCCTGTGCTCCGCAACGGGAGAGGCCACAATAGTTAGAGGCCCGCGTACGGCAAAACAAAACAAAAAAAACAAACTGGAGACGGAAGATCAAGTTAATAATGCCAGTAAAGTGAATAATATCATTTTCAGGCATGTTAGCTTCACTTGGTCCAAGTAGAAGTTCTTTGTAAACCCAATTGTGACATTAAGGAGGCAAAACAAAAGAAAACCCCACAACGATCTGATCAGATCTTACGATAAATCAAAAAAATTCGGAATCATCATGATTATTGAAATATGGGTCCATTACCGTTAGCCATGAACTGTCCCTAAGTACATATTGCATATTGTAGCTTCATGAAATATCTAATTCAATTTTGATATACACTGGAACCACTATAAGTATAAGCTGAACTTAGAATGCCTTTAAATATCTGGATCTCAAAATGTTAAATCAGGCAAAATCAATCACGATGCTCTAAAATATTATTGAATCAAAATAAATTCCTTTCTTATATAATAAATAATTAAAATAGTTCCATTTTTAATAAGGACAAAAAGCTTTCTATATCTTTAATAAATAAAATTTAAAGTATATTTTTAATTTTTACATTGTCATCTAAAGTTTCTAGGTTTTAAGTTTCATAATTACATAATATATTAATTCAGTAACAAAAGCATGTAATTGTAAATTGTACACACACACAAACATATAAGATTAGAAACTTTTTTACTGATAGAGGTACAATATAAAAATTTTTTCTGCTTTACTACTTAGAATAAAATCTAATATGTTATTTCTCTTCAAAGGACCTACAAAATAGTAAAATACACAAGAAAAACAGCAAGATATTTGTTTTACGTTAGTAACCCTGAGAAAAAGTGTAAATGGAGACATTCATTATGAAGCAAATTATTGTCAAAAGTATTTTGTTAAATTTAAAAGAATAACTTAAATATTGAATTAATAGTAAATTCTACTTGTTCTTAGAATTTTAACAACTGAGTAGAAGAAAAGAATTGGTGTTTTAAAAAAGCTTTATATGAATGTACATAGCTTTACAACATTTCAAAATCTTTCTCTGTTTTATCTCTTTTTAATTGTTTATCACATTATAATAGCTTTACAATGGTGTGTTAGTTTCTTCTCTATAACAAAGTGAATCAGCTGTATGTATACATATATCCCCATATCTCTTCCCTCTTGCATCTCCCTCCCTCCCACCCTCCCTATCCCACCCCTCTAGGTGGTCACAAAGCACCAAGCTGATCTCCCTGTGATATGTGGCTGCTTCCCACAAGCTATCTATTTTACATTTGGTAGTATATATAAGTCCGTGCCACTCTCTCACTTCATTCCAGCTTACTCTTCCCCCTCCCTGTGTCCTCAAGTCCATTCTCTACATCTGCGTCTTGGGCATTATCTCTTTAGAGAAGAGAAATTGGAATATGAAGAGGTTATTGCTTAATCTCACATTTTAAATAAAGGGACTCATATACAGGTCTCAAAAAATTCATTTTCTCTTCCCTATTTTCTACTGTCTCAGAATTATTTTAATTCCCATTGATGCCATATTTGATTGATGGTACATTGATGTCACAAAATTAGCATCCTGAAATTTGTTACCACTTGTGTTCTCAAACCAATGGCTTATTTTCATGAGAGAGCAAAATGATTGTAATTATCTTTATACTTTTGTTACTCTGTATCATAATTACTCTAGCTTCCTTGTAATGTGTTAAAATACTTTTCCAACAATCAAATGTGTTAGAACAGTAGTATCAACAAGAATTTTGTGTACAACACATATATATCCGTGATTTGTTGGACACCAGAATCCCTTCTCCCCTTCTTCTTGGGTACTTGGCAAGACCATGGTTTTCAAACTCCCTTGCAGCAAAATCAATCAAAGGACCACACTTTGAGGTCTTCATAATGGAATGAGAGTGGAAAGACTGTGCTTCCAGGCTGGGGTCTTTATCTGAGTGGATGTGCCTCCTCCATGGTCTTTTCGCCTCTCTGCCACTTAACCTTGGGCATGACATAGCAGCCTGTAGGATGTGGGCAATGATGGCAGAGTCCTGGATGCAAACAGCCTGGAGATCTTCATCCCTGCGTGGAGGAGAGCTGCTTGTCAGCCAGGAACACCTGCCTGGACTATTGCGAGAGCAAGAAATATAAACTCTATATCGGTTTATTTGTTGCAACAGTTTATCCTATATTAACAATGTGCTTTTAGTACAATGTGTTTAATACAGTATGCTTAATGAAGTATTTTAATTTGAATGTTTTGAAGTGAGTTCTTTCGAAGTTCACAACCTAGTGTGTGTCTCTGTTGACCTTGCTTGGATATTTTTTCTGTCTCTGCGCTGTAATTTCTGGGTCATACCGTGGTGGGCAAACTGATATTTAAATCTTATTTCCCATCACATTTGATAGGAAAGTCTCTTGCAGCTTTTCTGTCTGCCTGTTTATGGTTTTCTGCTAGGCTTGCTTAATGTACTGATTTACACAGTGGGATAAACTAGAAAACATATTTTAAATCTGAAAGCTTATAGTCTGCTGAACGTAGCAAATATTGTGAAAAAGCACTAAAATGTACAAAATCTGTCAATTCTCTACACCCCTGCATTGTAAAGGCTCTTGTTAAAAACTCAAAAATGGCAGAATGCAGGTTGTGTTTATGAAAAGTTGTCTTCCTGTGTACCACACGTAATACATTCGATGCTTCTGCCTGAAGAAATTTTATGCTGAACATTAGCCATTTTAGGAGATAGTCCTACACACTTGACCACATTCATAACTATTTTATACTCTGCTTTGCAAATCCCGGTTTATTATGGAGGCTTGAGAATGACCATCACAATTTGGAAACTATAAAAGTGTGGTTCATTCTGGGATGTCTACTGTACTGCTGACTTCCTCAGCTCTAGGGGATATAATTCTAAGTCCATTTCCAAGGTTCAGAGACTTTTCCCTTCATGAATCATAGAATTATTAGGCTGGGAAAGTCCTCAAGAGACTATCTGATATGAATTCCTGCACCTACATAGACCACAGTCTATGGAGAAAGTAAATTCTTCGAAATCCCCTGGTGAATCATTTCCACACTTAAAATCATCCTTCCATGTATTACTTGAGGATGTAGGCAACAGATTAACAGAAGAATAATGACACTGTGAGAGAGGAAAAAATTAGCCCTAAATCAAATGTTTCAAACACGAGGAAGTTGGGGATAGAAGTCACTTTCCTGGAGTAGGAATAAATACGATACTAAAATCTTCTTACATTTTGTTGCATTTGACTCTCAAAACAAAGCCTGTATACTAGAATAATTTGAAGCTTAGAGAAGTTTTGTAGCTTACTTTGAGAAAATAAAATAGGGGTACTTGGGGATAAAAGGCAGGTTTTTCTTTATGCTGCTCCAGGGCCATTTCCTCCTGTGACACACAGCCCATGTCATTTCTTCTACACAATATGATCTCCTTTTCCATTTCTCCCTAATTCAGAAAACCAGAGCACAGCAGGAGCAATTTATATCAGGGGTAATTTTCTGGAAACAATTATTAGGTGGGTGGGAGGTCACCAGTTTCCGATAGGTAGGGTAGAGGGATGCAGAGTCTGGTAAAATTTGCATTTAATGGTCAAGTATGGGTGTACCACACAATAGACCTACTTTAATGAAAGTAATTTGGAAACCATTCCTAAAATCATTCTCTTGATGCTGAAGAATGTGATTCTTGATACAGTGAAAACCAAAAGTAGCATCATATTTAAAATTCAAGCAAACACATACCTTAATTTTGATGACTAAAATTAAAGAAAAAATAGAGAAACCTACAAAAAGACACTTTATTTAGCTTTCTCCTTCAACACACAAATTAATAGTTTAAGCTTTTTAGTTTTACTCTTGGCTTTTTAGACCAATTTTAGTTGTGTTTAATCCCTACTTAATTTTATTATTTAAAGGTAGTCTCACTATAAAAAAGTGGATTATTTTCCAGGATTTGCTATTCATGAAGAGAATGTTCTGATGTGCGTATTGCTAAGGGTCTTGGGAAGCTGTGAAGTCTTGATGGCTTCTCAAATTATACAGCTAGGAAATTGTCACATACCTGAAAACTTGAAGCCTAAGCAAATTTTAAACCATTGCCTATGTCACTCAGCTGACAAATGTACATTGCTTTACCCTTTGGAGCATCAGACTAATGAAAACGATGTTGGTTGGATCCAACAAAATCAAGAGTTTCTTAACACCTTTAAAACAACAGAGTTTGTGTCAATTAGGATGCCTCCAGGAACAGTTAAAAGAAAACTCACTTCGAAGGGGCTCAAAAGTTGAGAAAGTTTATTGCCTCATATAATTGGAAGTCCAGAACTAGCAATCCGGAACTAGCAATGACTGTAATGTGTTGTGGAGTGAATCTACCAATCTTTGTTTCCCAAAGTATTTATTTCTGAAGATTTTACCTACAAATTTCTAGAAAAACATTTTTCTTTTGTCTCCAATGACAAGACCTTCCCCATATCCTATCAGATCATTTAATTTTTCTTGCTACTTTTACAATGATTTAGTCTATTTTTATTTTATTACCAAAAACTAAATAAAAATGTGCTCGAAACTACTTTTTAAACTAATTAATCACAGACTGAAGGGTCTCCTGTTTAATAGGATAGAATAAGTATTCTTTCCTTTCTACCTTTCTTTTTCTTTTCTTTTCTTTCTTTCTCTTTCTTTTTTTCCTTCCCTTCTCCCTATCTCTACATACTCTTTTTATGTGGAATTGTACTCTTTAGAAAATTATATATTACTGCTTTTATGTGACCACTTTAATGATTATTCAGGCAATAATTCTAATAATTACAGATTTTATTTCTCACCAAAAATCCTTTATTTGGATGTTTTTCAAAGTTTGCTCTAACATCTCATTTGAGAAAAATAATACATGTGAGGGACATTTTCTAAGTTCTTGGATAGGAGAATGTCTTTGTTGTCTCCAAACATGAATGATAGAGTGGCTGGACATAGATTTCTTGAGTCCAAATCAATAGTCATCTTAACATTATGGATGTTGAACAGTTTGCCTTTGAAATATAGAATTGTGAAGGAGAATTATGACATTGAGATGGCTTTCTTTTTTTGGCTGTTGCCCAGTTTTCTGCCAGGATGGTTTTAGGTTTTTTCTTTTTTCTTTATTCTTGTACTTACCAAGACCTGTTTTTGTCTTTTATTTCGCATTAATTTTGTCTAGTATCCAGGTACAATTTTTGATTTACAATCTCAGCTCCCTTCAGCTCAGTGAACTTATCTTCATTTTTATTTTCTTTGCTGCTTCTCCCTCCATCTTCTGCAAATAGCTTTTCTCCATCAAATCACTGCTTTTGGAATTTTTATTATGAACATAGGGGAACTCCTGGATCAATTTTCCATCTTCTCATTATCTTTTCACTTACCATATTGATCCCTTGGCTATTTTCTTCTATGTTCTGTAAATATTTCTTGGGGTAGACTAGGGCATATTTTACTTCTGTGGCAACCAGTCTGCTGCTCACCACCTCCATTGATTAATATTCAAAAACATAATTTCCATCTGGAAGCAACTTCTCCTTATCTCAGACTGTTCTGTTTTATGTACTGTCCTTTCAAATTTCATGAACAATAAAAATAAGAGGATTTCAAAAGTTTCTGTTTCTCTCAAGAAGTCTGTTTCTCTCAAGAAGTCTGTTTCATAGGTGGAAATGAGCTCTGATATTTCAGATAGGTATGCATGCTTATAAACAAATTTAAACATGTTTAGTGTTTAACGTGTTAAAACAGGTTTTATTTTTCTGTGTGTTCATCCTTACAGAAAATATGGGTTTATTTACTATTTAGAAGTGACAGAGTTCTTACTGAGATTATATGGAACCCCATTTAAAACTTTTGGATTCAGAGACACAGTATGTATGTTTATTTATTTATTTATTTTTGCATATTGGCATTGAAATTGTCTTTAAGGAGAGGAAGAATGCTACCAGCAGAGACGTTTGCAAGGCAGAGAATTTTATTCCTGTGAGATTTTCAAGTGTTGGCAGTGGTTGTCCAAAATTAACTCTAGCAATGTCAAATTCTCACCACCATATTGAGGTACTTCCATGCCCCGTGTGACAGGCCATTTCTCCACACCAAATACAAGCTTGGAAGGACTGCTGGAGCATACTGCTTTGTGTGCCAACATTTATTACATTTTCCAAAGTCTCTTTTGAGGTTGTAATCTGCCACTCAATGCCTGACCTGTTACTCTGAATTAGGGTTCTGCTTAAGTTCTCACACATTTCCTCCCCAGGCTGGCTTTGTCTTTGAATTTTTACCCCTCAGCATGTCCCTTGTCTTCATATGGTCTTGTCAAAAGTCATTACAGTGGAGATTCCTGAAGTTTCTGCCTGTGTATACCACCTTTCTTATTTTTATAAACTTCTTGTGATGATAGACATTTGTCCCCATTTCCTTTTATTTCTTTGGTTATTCTACTGAGAATTTGAGAGGTGGAAGACTGATGAATTAAGGGAGCTTCCTTTGTTATCTCTGTCTTTGTCCTAAACTTTTTCTTTGGTTATGTTTGGGTCTGAGTCTTTCTGGTTTTGTTCCACAATATTCACTTTTGAGCCCTATCCTGGATGGGTCATTCCCTGAAACCAAACTAGTTTCGATTCTCAGTTTTTTATCTTTATTGTTCAAAGCCATCATTAAATAGATTCTTTTTCTTTAACTATTCGGAATCCATCAACTGTCTATCCAGAATTCCCAATTTTGCTATTTCCTCATCTATTTCCATTGCACAAATTTATACAGAGCAGAGTCTATGGGATTTCTCTATGCAATTCTCTTTGAATTCCTTGGAGTAACTGCTGTCTTTGGTGATGGCTGGATTATATAACTCTTCTTGCTTCCAGAAAAGAAAAGAAAAATCAACTTCTTGATGAATATTGTCCAAATACTCTCACTCTTACATTTTTTTTTTTTCTTCTGCTTATTATACAAAGCTCTACTTCAAAGAAGCTTCTGCTATTGGTGGTGAGATTAGCCCAGCAGGCAGAATCACATGTTGCTATTTAATTGTTTTAAGTTCACTACATAAGAGGAAGATGAAATTATTAGGAAAAAAGTCTCAAAGACTTTTTAAAGTTAAATAATTCAATAATATTGTTTACAAAACAAACTTTCTCCATGAGAGATTCTCAAAGAAGTATTTCCAAAAAAGGAGTGTTTTCATTTATTATAACACATTTTCTTAATTCTTCTACTTATCTTTTGAATAACATTAACTAAAATCTACTTCAGGGGATCAAACATTTCATACCCTTAAATCACTCTTCTGAAATAGTTTTCCCTTTTTAGTAGCATGAGGCTGGAAATGGTAATGAGGTGAAAATATTAATATTTTAATCATTTTTGTTTCATTACAGGTCAAATCACAACATTAATTAGATTGTACTATTTGGTTTTACTATACTCAATGAATCAAAACAAACCAAAGTTAGAATTTTGTCTCTTAAATATTTATTCTTTTATTCACATAGAGGCTTTAATGATTGGAGTCAGAGCGTGCCATGAAAATAGGAATAGAGCAGCTTCTCAATCTGTTCCTCCTTCAGAGCCAGAAATAATCCACAATCAAGATTAGCACATCTTCTGGGACAGAGTTAGTGATGGTGATGATAATGGTGGTGATGGTACTCATGATCATGATGTCATACTAGAGCCACATCTTCTTCCAGGTGTCCAGACTACTATTTGAGAAGCATCTCAAATTAGCAGAAGTATCTTAGGAAACAGGATGGTCTTAGCTCTGTGTTTACTTATGAAGATGCACTGAAAAATATTTTTTTTACCCTATTGTCTTCCCTTCCTCTAAATCCCACTTTGTTCTAGCTGTTCTTGACATATGGGCCTCATGAGTCAGGTAGTTTCAATTTAAATACCTAATCACTTTCAATGTAGTAGAATTTGTACAGGGAAATTTTGTAAAACATCAGGGATTTCTACACTTTCTCCAGGAAGGCAGTTGTAGATATTACTTGTGGCAGTCCCATTATTTGGATGGTTTTCCAAATGAAGTTTGAAAATCCAAGAGTGGTAGCTGGGAGAGACCTCTCCACTTGTCTATATTTCCACTGTAGTTTGGGTTCCTGAAAAGTATCAATATATTTTGTATTTTGTATTTTTTTTGTATTTTTATTTATTTTATTTTTTTTAAAAGCTATTGAGTTTCAAGCTTAAAATACTAGTAGTTTGAGATTTTATTCTTTGTAAACGGTGGTCTACTAACTCTGTTTCTTTACCTTCTGAAGCTCTGCAGTATTCTGCCACTCCTGTCAATCTTAATTGTGGGCATTTCCTAAAATGGGACCTTTGAATTTTTCCTTGTTTCTGTCTCTTCATTTCTTGCTCAGAAAAATGATCTATTTTCAAAGACTGTTCACCATAATACTTTTTGTGCTTCTGTTTTATGGTTTGTACTAATGATTATCACAATGGTGAAAAAACAGCAAGGTGTGGCCACTACTTATAAATCTAGTTTTGTAATATCATCTTCCAAATCAATAATCCCTTCCAGATTCTTTATTGTATCAATGGCTAATATGTTTAAATCTTATCCTTTTCAAAGAAGGTATGTTTTCTGAGGTCAAAAGCCTATTCTTACATTATTTTCATTTCCTCTAGATCCTTGCTACTCAAAGTGTGGTCCATGGACAGACAGCACTGATGTCATCTGGGAGCTTGTTAGAATGCAGAGTCTTGGGCCCTATTCCAGAATTTCTGAATCAGAATCTGCATTTTAACACAATTCCCCATGTAAAAGCATTATATCTGAAATTTTAGTGTGAATACAAATCACCTCATATCTTGTTTTAACAATTGTAACAAGAGTTTAGCATACACCACGTTAGGCTGATGTGACTGAAACTTCGATCTCATTTTGAATAGCAAGACTAGAGAGCAGCGTTGTCCAATAGAACTGTCTATGATGATGGCAGTGTTCTATAGTTGCTGTTCAGTAAAGTAGCCACAGGCCACGTGTGGCTAATGGGCTAATAGGCTTAAATAATTTAAATTTAAGTTTAAATGGCCACATGTGGCTAGTAGCTATCTTATTGGACAGTAGAGCAAAATCCAGGTCACTTAGTGGGAATTCAATAAACACTAGGGAAGTGAAATCTAAAAACTTAATGCCACTAAAATAAAAATTAGTTTCAGACTCTGATACATATATGTAAAAAAAGGAAAGTAGATTGAATATATGTAGAGTTCCTAATAGCCACACCTGTTGCCTGTCAACAAATTGTCTTCAACTGTTATCAGTGGAGTGTGCTATATTCAAATCACTTGTACTATTTGTCAAAGTGGATTATTCCTTTGTACCAAGGAGCTGACATGATTTTTTAAAACACAAATTTGCATAGACTTGGGAATTACTGGAAACAGCCAATGTTCCTAAAGAAGGACTTTAAAAAAATTAATTAATTAAGTTTTGGCTGCGTTGGGTCTTCGTTGCTGCACGTGGGCTTTCTCTAGTTGCAGTGAGCGGGGCTACTCTTTGGTGTGGGGCGTGCACTTCTCATTGTGTGGTCTCTCTTTGTTGCAGAGCATAGGCCCTAGAGTGAACAGGCTTCAGTAGTTGTGGCATGTGGGCTCAGTAGTTGTGGCATCTGGGCTCTGGCGCACAGGCTCAGTAGTTGTGGTGCATGAGCTTAGTTGCTCTGCAGCATGTGAGATCTTCCTGGACCAGGGCTTGAACCCATGTCCCCTTCATTGGCAGGCAAATTTCTAACCACTGTGCCACCAGGGAAGTCCCTAAAGGACTTTTGTACCTTCTGTTTCAGCACTTCATTTCCATAGTTTTCTGTTTTCTTTTCTTTTTTTTCTATTTAAATGTCCCTATTTACTTATTTCCTATTTAGATTTATTTCAGTTACCACTGAAAACTTCATAAGTTAAAAGGAACTGGTAAAGCTTGTTTCTCTGATGATTTATTTTTAAGTTTGGAACGTGGCACAAAGTAATAAGAAATTCTGAACAACACATTTTAGAGCATTATGATGTTTTGATTTTAATGTGACTCAATTACTTAAGTATGACTATTCATATGATTTTTAAAATAAAATATTGATTTGTTAAAATGTTAATTAAATTTACTTAAAAAGTGCACTCATATTTATAAAATCATTCTGCATCCTTTAATGTAAATAATGTGATTTTGCTTTTTGCCAATGGGAGTGTTTTCCACTGTATAAAACATTTTCACTCAACAGGTATTAATCGGACTGGAAACAGTATGAGAATAAAGGAAGCAATGATCAAAGGCAAGACTGTGGTGGGCACAGATGTGAGAGGGAAGACGGGTCTAAGAAAGGGCAGGAGCTGTGTTGGAAGGCACCCTGCTCTGGCTGGGGCTGGGCCGAGGCCAGAGGAGCAGCTGTCTCTTTCATCCTCCTCATCCCCCCATCTCCTGGTGTCTATACTGGAATGGAGAGTTGAAGGTTTTCTTATTTCTCTTCCCTGACACTCAATCTCTGACTTAGAATGGGGCCCAGAACCATTATTAAAACCATTACCAATGTCACATCTCTTCTTTAATTTCTTCTTTTGATTACTAACTCCTTAATTTACACTCGCAGGGACAGCACTGTCTCCATAAGATTATTTCCTCTTATCAAAAGGAACAGCGGAAGATATAAGTACCAGACCTTAAGCAGATTAAAGCACAGTTGTTAAGTCCATCCACCAAGGAGATCTGTGAGTATTAAGGATACCCTGGAGGTGAATGGCAGCTTACTTTAGAAGTGTCGTTGCTTTTGTACTTTGAGGATTTCTTCTGAGTTTTTTTTCAACTTTCCATTTAGAAAGTGGGTCATTAAGGATCGTCATTTGCTGAAAAATTAACCCTAAGTGCTATAAGTGCCTTGAAAGGAAATGAAGTAGATTTTTAAAAGTTAGAGAATGCAAGTACTTTAGAAAATGTTTAGAAAAGAATGAAAAGGGTTTACATTTAGTACATTTTAGAAGAGACATAATATAAACTTATCTGCTGCCAGCAATGCATGTCTACTACTGCTCTTGCTCAGAAAAGATACTCTTGTCAAATTCCTTTTGTATAATGAAGCATCTCTCCCGGCAGTGCTGCTATTGATTTACCTTTGCAGGTAAGGCAAATTTTACAATAGGTCAAACCTGACATTAATATCATGGCATTCTCTGTTCTTCTTGTTTTTATTTTTTTTTTAATTTATTTTTTTTTTGACTTTTTGAATCGTATTTTAAAAATTTTTTTATACAGTAAGTTCTTATTTGTCATCCATTTTATACACGTCAGTGTATACATGTCAATCTCAATCTCCCAATTCATCCCACCACCACCACCACCCCCCACCACTTTCCCCACTTGGTGTCCATACTTTAGTTCTCTACATCTGTGTCTCAATTTCTGCCCTGCAAACTGGTTCATCTGTACCATTTTTTCTAGCTTCCACATATATGCGTTAATATGCAATATTTGTTTTTCTCTTTCTGACGTACTTCACTCTGTATGACAGTCTCTAGATTCATCCACATCTCTACAAATTACCCAATTTTGTTCCTTTTTATGGCTGAGTAATATTCCATTGTACATATGTACCACGTCTTCTTTATCCATTCATCTGCTGCTGGGCATTTAGGTTGCTTCCATGACCTGGCTATTGTAAATAGTGCTGCAATGAACATTGGGGTGCATGTGTCTTTTTGAATTGTGGTTTTCTCTAGGTATATGCCCAGTAGTGGGATTGCTGGGTCATATGGTAGTTCTATTTTTGTGTTCTTCTTGTTTTTAATAGTCTTCTTTACACTTAGTATAAATACAAGGTTAAATAAAAGTATGGCAAAGGTGACGTTTCATTTTTTTTCATTTCTGCAGAATCCTGATGTAATTGTAAAATAATGACTGTATTCTTTAGCTCATGACTATTAAATTAGTACCTTTATTGTAACTTTATAGAATATTAAGTTAGTACTACCTGCAGGATAGTACTCCTGCTATTACCTTGTATTAGTTTGAGGTTATTAACTCAAACTAGTTAATAACCTAGTTAATACCTGTCTTCATGGCAAGGTCCTGTCTGTTTAATAAACTGTCACATCCTTTTGTTTAGAATTATTTCTAGTACTTAGTAGACATTCTACTTATTTATTCTGTGGAATAAGTGAATGCATAAAAAAATGAACAAATTATAAGACTGAGAGTGAAGATCAGCCAGTCATTAGCCTAAAGAAGGAATTTTTATAAGCGTGGTTTGTTCTACCAGATTCTGGTAGAAATGAGAAGAAAGTATTTTTTATTCTCCATAACTTTAATCAACATTCATTATAGTGGAATATAAACAAAGTGAAACACTAATTTATTGGAAAGTTTGTGTCTATATATCTTTGAGCCTTTGGATGGATAATATAATTTAAAGTTTATTTCTTCTCCCAACATTACATACACCAGCTATACTTCATCCTCTGCAAAATCTCTTCTGATGCTTAGCGTTTGACATATGATTCCAATGACCTTGCTCCCTGGCTTCACTGCATTCATTGCCAAAGGAAACTTCTACAAACAGAAGTATTCTTCCTTTAAGGTAAGTAGGAAGAATGACCAGGCTTGAATTTGAGATCTCATAAAAGACTGTACACAGTTCAATTCTACTACATAATTTTAAGCTGTATAATTTGCACCATTTTTATTTCAGGTGGAATAATCCAATTTGGTAAGCATTATTAAAGTTCCCCTTATTATGGCCAATTCCAAGGAATATTGTTAAGCTTCCTTTCATTAGCTGAGGATTTTGGTATAATCATGAGCAAAATATCTAAAATTTAATGACCAAAACTCATGCAGAATGAAGAGTGAGACTTAAGATAAGTATCTCAATACTGATTCTGCTGATCAAAAATCACCAGATTCCTGCTCAAACCTTTGCTGCAGTTTGCCCATGTAAACATGAAATTTATAATCTTGGAGTCAATTCAATGAGAAGAAATTGCTAGAGCCTTAGAGAATAGTAGACACATATAGTCTATGTTTATAAAAAACAAACTTTGATTAAATGTCTTCCTATTTATGCTTTACAATGAAGGAATCAGAAATTACATCTAAGTAGTCCTGGGAAAAACATCATGTATTTATCATATGAACAGTGTATACTCAGATCTAATGTTTTGTCATACAAATTTCAATATATCCTCTTTTTATGAGAAGAAACAAGAATTTGATTCTTTATTGCAAACAATGCTTTAGGTGCAATAAATTCAACCATTCTACTTGTCTTTTTTGCTAATGCCTTCTAGTTTTTCAGTTAATTGATGCCTCTTTTTTTTTTATATAGCTTATCAGGGATAACTTATGAGACTAAAGCTAATTTTACACCATTATGTCCCCTTAATCATCTCACATTTTTAACATGGAATTAAACTTTTTCTTTACCTATCCAGAGTGCCTCTCTTAAGGTCACTGATGTATTCACATTATATCGTTCTGCATTTTCACGTGAAGAGGATGAAGTAGAGAGTCAATGTGTTATTTGAACATATTCAAATTGAGCTGTCTCATTGTCACAAATCCACCTCCTGGCCTGACCACTGCTTGGGCACTGACTAAAAGAGCAAGAGAGAAGGTGATTCAGTGTGACTCTGATACTCTTAATGCAATATTCAAATATCTTGATAAGCCACTCATTTTTCTTAAACAGGAGGATTATTATTATTAACACATACAAAGTGCTTACTGTGTACAATCTGAGTCATTTTACGTATATTATAACCTTTAGAATTAAACCACAAATCTGTGTTCCATTCTGCATATCAGTCATGGTCCTGGCAAGAAAGAGATGGCACATTCATTCCGGGCAATTTGAAGAAACTTTATAAAGGTACTATTTACACATCTGTAGGTAGGGTTTAAGGAAAAAAAATTAGCACAGTACTGTATAGTACAAAACCCTGGGGCTAGCAAAGAAGGGAGGCCATTCCCACCAAGGCCTGATGGTACAAGGGGAGAGAGCAGTTACCAGAATCTGAAGAGCTCAGTTGGATGGAAAGCTACAACTAAAGGGAGCTGTGGCTTTTATAGAAGAGCACAATGAACCGTTAGGGATTTAATAGGAAAACAGCTGGGAGAATCAAAACCCCTACCCCACTCTCCTTCAGGCTTCTGAGCCCCTGCTAGTACCCTACACTGTCAAACCCAACTGAAAAGGATCCTTTTATTGGGGTGGAAGTGAGCTTCCTGGGCACAAAGCAGGATTTAGAAGAGTAGAGAGGGGATTTGGAGAGGCAAATGGAAGGCATCCTGTATAGTCTCCAAACACAGCTTACATCCATCCCTGTCTCTACTGCCTCCCCTCCACCCCATGCCTAGCTTTGGATCATCTTACATACTATTTGTTTAATCATTTCCTTTGTTCTGGCCTTTGTGTTTTTTTCTAAAACTCAAGCTCCCAGAAGCCCTAGAGACTTTGTACCTGCTGAAACGCATGTTTAGAATGCTCCCTTCTGGAGTCTAGACTTGGCTGGCTTCCTCAACCCATTTATGTCAGTCTCCATTGTCATTTCCTTCTAGATTCCATCTCTAATCATGTCATATGTCCCCTTCATTAGTCACTCCTTTACACATCATTCCCTTTATTTTACTCATAATACATACCATGAAAATTCTCTTCTTTCTTTATTAGAATTTGTTTATAGGACAAAAACATGTATACCTTTTTTAATCACAGTATTTTCCAGTGTATGGACCAGTATGTAGAAGCAATTCACTAATTTTTAAATGAATCATATATAATGAGGTCCTCATAACAATGTTCCTAATTTTACAAAGGAAGACCTGAGGGAGAGGTGTGTCTAAGAGAATACAGCTAGTAAATGATAGGACTAAAGTGCAAACACAGATATCCTTCATGCCAGTGTAAGACATCTAAACCACTAAGTTATATTGTCTTTTAGGAGGTTGAGAGGAAAAACCCTATGTCTTTGTTCATGATCTGGCAAAGTTTATGAAACTTTACAGGATGACTAACTTGTAAAACAGAATAGGTTAGCAGTGTAGAAGATTCTGAGTCAATGTTAGCAGCAGAGTATAGAGGAGAATTTAGAATTCTTAACTCCAGTTTAAGTAAATCTACATAATGGTGGTTTCAGAATATGCCTTTGGACTGTAAACATTTTCCAGTCTACCATATTTCATACAGAAAGCAACTTCTTAACCGCATTGCTTTTCATGATGGCTGTGCAAAAACAGAAATAGCTTGTTTGCTGAAATGTTAGCTCTTTTGATTAAAAAAAAAAAAA